>NC_134457.1:136590401-136931651 GCF_047948215.1 Lycorma delicatula | reverse complement strand
CCCCTTTAAAATAATCAGATATCTTTTTATTACAGAGACCATGATAATTTTTTCTTTCTTCCAAATAAATAAGGTACATTTGTTTTGTATTAAGTTGTCTGTATAAATTTAAACAAGCAGAACATTTTTCCCTTGCCTTAAGATATTCCCAGTCAAACTATTTCTGCCTACCGGGTTCTTTAATGTTTTCTCTATTTGACAGATTTCCTCCATCTGCGTGATAAATCATACCTATAATTTTTTCCCCATCCTGATCATTTTCCCCAGATGAAGTCCTGTCCCATGTTAAATTTTTCAATGCATGCTTGTACCTCTCTGTCTCCCCGCAGAGCACCTCAGCTTCAGTAACAGAGACAAAAAACAATTATCATTTTTAGATGGTTGCTGCCATTGCACTCTCTCTCAATGTGCATGTGATCCAAGAAATTTATGGCAATAACTTGAAAATCGTAACTGTACTTAATAACTTTGCTGATGTACAACGTAAATTTACAACCAAACTTTCCATCTCCCCAGTAAAAGTCCATTCACCCTTATCACTTCTTGTTCTTCCATTCATCACATACAGATTAAACCTCTCACACAATTCAATCACTTTCCACCTCCCGAGCATTAACCATCTCGTTCTTAGAATACCTGATTGCATTTACATTTCATTCACTCTCCATTATTTCAGCTGGCAGTACCTGTCGATCTCCTATTCTACTATTAAAATTCCCTAACAGTACAAAGTAACAATTTTTGCCAATGTTTTCTATAAAGCTCCACAATCTTCTAAAATCATCCTCCCACATCCCACTACTGTTTAAGTAAACTGGAATTAAATAACACAGCAATCATCCCATTTTACTGTCATAGCTGTGCCCCCCACAGCTTGAAAAAACTACAATTTAAACTCTGCAAATTAGATTTATAGGCTAGCATAAATTCCACCTTTAGTCCTTCCATAATCCAAACTTCTAACTGCTGAAACTCATACAACTTTATACTCCTAAAATAAATTTTCAAATTGTTCAGCTTTTTCATCATCCAACCAAGTCTCACTCAAACAAACAATATCATACTTCTTTATAAGTGAAAAAAATCATGCAACAATAACTTACTACTGAGTCCTGCTACATTATATCCTAGGATGTTAAGTATTTTATCTCTCTCTCCTTCCTGACAGAAAACTTCACACTATTGAACCTTCCCAGTTTGTCCATTGATTTTTAACAATTTCCCCAAAGTCATAATTGAATATCTTCAATATTGCCTCGCTGTCTTGTGATCTGCACATCAACCATCCTGTTGCCATCCAAGTAAATCTTTGACCCTCTTCAATCAGCTGATGCAGATTAATAAGTACCCTTATTTCCCATCTCTTTAATAACTTCTCTTTGAATCGCCACAATCCCCTTTTTTCCTAGTTTTTCAACAAAAGTCCTTGTATATTATCATGCTAGTTCCTTTTAACCTCTTTGTGTTTTTTAATATACACTCAACATCACTATCATATGGCAAATGCGCAATAATGGGAGCATTTTCCTTTTTTTTAGCAAATGTATGGGCTCGATTGATCACTACTTGCTGGTCTATTTGTAGCACATGCCTACAAAAGTCCCTCACAATCACACAGCAATCTGCATCGAAATTAAATTAGAGCCCTTTTAATATTAAATTATTACAGAGTGCCCGGTCTTCGTAGTTATCAAGTCGGTTCAAACTTTTGGCCACTTCTTTTTTCAATGATCCTCTCTGAGATCTAGAATCACCGCCAGTGTACCCAAAATAAATTTTTTTGTTGCCAGCTTGACCAAGTTTTCATTGAAGAATTTCATCATCATTGCTTCCATGCTTTGAAGCAGATTTACATTTTCAAATCCATAGATTTGCTGCTTGCTTAGTCCTCCTCATCAGGCGAATTAAATGGACGTTTTTCTTTTTGAGATGCGGCGTTACAAATTTATCCATAATTTAAACAAAAGTTGCAAAGAAACACTGACCACTCGGAACACAATTTAAAATATTATAAATAATATTTTATTTAATGATTTAATGTTTTATAAAATAAAAGAAACTGATTTGACACAGAGAGTGTGTCAGATTTAATAAAATACACAGAAGATATTATTATTAACCATAAGCAAAACACATCTAGTCATAGCAACACGTGTTTCAACAAGCAACGCTGATAAACGAGCGCACAGCAGCACATCCTTACTCCACCAAGCTAGAACTCAACCCTGAGTATGCCAATTAAATAAATTATAATTTTAATCACTATAAATAATTTAATAAATTATTAATGTAATTGTGCTGTGTTGTTTATTATTTTTTTAATACTGATAAAGTTATAAAAATAAATAATGAGTTAACAGCTATGTTCTTTTATTATATCAGTTTTCAGTTTACCATATCTTATTTTTTTAAATTGTTAGAAAATCCTCCCTTTTGAAGATACAAGATCATGTTGTTTGTAAGGGGGCAGGGAAGGTTGAGAAACTTTAAGAGCAAAAATTTAATACTCCTGCAGTTGATGCCGTATAGAGGGTTTCAAGGAGGCAGGCAAGATTAAAGGATGATTGCTTAAATGGGTGTGTAACTCTTTCACTTGCAATTGATGTTACTGACAGATTTACCCGTTTATTGTCTCTGACAATATGTTGAAGTCATCCTTGTTGATGATATCTAAAAACTAAATATCTCAAAAACTAAAACGTAAGCCTTAACTGTTTACTATGTTTTGGGTAACTTTCTTGTAAGTAAATTTTTATTTACTTAATAAGCTTTTTCTTAGAAGAGCAGGATATTTATAAGAAGAATGTAGAATATGTAACAGAATCATAAGTAGTAATGCAGGAGGATTGGGAGTGATTATGAATAAGATGTCATGGCACATCGACTATTATACTGCTGTTAAGTAAATATTCTTGTCAGAATAGAATTAAAGCCACTTGTGAATATTCTTGTCTTAAGCCACTCTGTGAACTTTGATAGAAAGGTATATGAGTTGTTCAATTTGATAAAAATAATATAGATATTAATAAAAGTATTATAACAATTATGTGGTGACTGGAATGTTGTAATAGGTTAGTGTAGGGAAAAAAGGGAAAGTATGGGGTAAGTCTAAGAAACATTTTAGGATTGAGTCTTTTATAATTTTATATGGTGTAAAATAGTAATTGCATGCTTTATTATTATACAAAAACTAGAGATACACATTTTTGAAGACTGAAGAAAACTGTGAGAAACTTTCAGATAGACTAAGTAATGGGTAATGGTAATGATATTCAAATCAAATAAGGGTCATTTAATATACCTAGAAGCAGACATTGATTGTGATCACAGTTTAGTAAATGATCACTGTAGAATCTAGGACGCTGTTGAAACAAACAAAAGAAAACTGTTAATGAGATTTTCTCTGAGAAATAAAGTAAGAAGATATAAATTACAGTAACAACTAAAAGAACAAGACTACAAATTTCTAGAAAAGAAAATTCTGCTAAAAGTGAATCCTTGATTGATTTAAGAATTTTAAATAATTAAAGCTAAAGTGTAGATTTCAGTTAGAACAGTACAATGTTGCTAGACATTTGTAGATAAAAAGATAAATATTAAAATTAGCAGATGAATACAGAAATTTAAAAAAATCAAGATTACCAAGGTGTAAACTATATTGGCTTGCTTTTAAATAATGACAGTAATAAAAAACTAAATTAATAAAAGAAATTGGTTGAAGGAGGATGTTTTGAATTATAAAAAAAGCAACTACCTTAAATAATTTGCTTTGCTTTACTGTATAAAGAAAGGCATAATTCTTAGCTTTATTATTATTATTACACTATCTTACAAAAAAATAAGAGATAATGTCAGAAAAAAATATTTGCCAAACTAAGGACTGAATACGCTACACAGATTTTTATGCAGAATTCATGAGTCTGCAGGTAGAGAATGGTGAGACTCCTCAGAATTCAAAGTAGGCTACTTAAAGCAGCTGATAAATGCAAGCAATAACACCTCAGTTTTGACCTCTTTTATCTTCACAAATTATTAAGGTAATTTATAGAAAAAATGGTTAATAAATTTAAAGAAAATGGTTAAATGGTTGTTTTTAGAAAAGGTATGAATGCTGGAAAAACTTTAATCTCCTAATTTTACTGTAGTCAAAACAGCTGAACAAAAAACTACATAAATGGCATAATATCATTTGAAGAATATTATATTTGAAATATGATGTTATAGAAAAGTATTATGATGTTATATGATGAAAATTGTAGATTGAGTTTAAAATTTAAAAAAAATTAAGACAAGCGGGAAAGGTTTAAGGAAAGTTTTGTCAATATTTTGTAAAAATAAACGAGTTTTTGGTCACATAATACGAGTTAATTTGGTTGCAGAAGGTAAAAAATGTTATTAAAATCAGTGATCTGAAGTTGTTAATTGAGAAAGTAGGATGAAGAATATATTTGAGGTTAAAAGATTAATGTAGAGTAAAAATGAATGCAGAATTGCATCTTAACTGGTTGAATTTCTGAAAACTAGAAAACTTCAACTCTTTATGGTGGAAATAGTTATTATTTTAATGAAGATGGCTAATTTTGATGAACATTAAAATTTTTAGACAAAATAATTTTTTAAAGAAAACTATGAATTTTTTAAGATTTTAATTAAAATTTGTCATCAAGTAAAACAAAATACTGTACAGATCATTGTAATTATGTATTAACATCCTTGATTAAAAATGATCCTTTCAAGTGGTTATAAAGATTTTCATTATTTTTTTTTGCAGATTCTCCAAAGAGGTGTTACCTATTACATTGGTCATCTTTTTTATTATCGTTAACAGGGATAATATTAGTGTTAGTTGCTAGAGGACATTATACAGTCGATGTGCTTATTGCATATTATGTGACTACTCACACTTTCTGGATCTACCATACACTAGCAAACCACACTCATTTAAAGGTAACTGAAGATTTATTATGTATTTAGTAAGTTTCTAATTTTTATGGTAGACAGTTGATGAAAATATTAAAAATTGAATTTTTTATAACAAACCGTACTAAATTTACTTCAAACTAATGTTTTTTAACTTATTTCAAAATACTACGTGTTACTTTTATAGTCATTGTCGGTAACAAAGATGTTGCTTTATTATACTAAAATATCAGCTGTACTATAAAACAGAATGTAAATAATATGTGGAGGTTAAGTCTTTGCACATTGCACACCAACACACCAATTGATCCTATTGTTGTCAGAGAAAAGGCTCAATGATCAATACTAAAGTGCCTAGATTGCTATAGGACTAGATTGAAAAGTGTCTGTAACAATTTGAAGAAATATGTTAGGGATGGGATCCAATATTCTAAAAACTGTTCTTCTAGTGAAAGAATTAACTACTGGACCATAATCTAGTGCTGGGTATATAGCTTTTTTTTAAGGACGGCTTAGTACAAGAAATACTAAATAATTTTTTACTTTGATTGTTTTTCCATGATTTCCTTAGATCTTTCCTGGTAATTTCTGGAACAGTTCTTTTTTTACCTTTGGCATATCTGCTCATTCCTTATATGATTTAGGTAATATGTAATGTCCTAATCTAAATAAGATATTTACCTTTTAAGACAGGTTTTTATTAAATTTAAAGTATGTATGCTCATTTATTCACTTAAAATAAAAACACAGTGACATGAACATGCCAAATTTTCTACCCTGTTTCCATCCTAAATAAATTTATTCCTAATTAAAATAGCCATCAGCAATAACATCAGTTATGCTCTTGATAAAATCCAACCTCACGTCCATGTACCTATATGTATACATCCAGACGAACAATGATGTGGTACTTCAAAATCTTTACTTATGTCGACTACAATGGCCTTATGGGGCAGTGGGTGTGCTCAGGAGCTTCCTTTGTGGAGTACAGGAAATGCCCATCCTGTAACTGGTTGTGGTTGTGCTCGATTTTGCTGCTTACAGCAGAGGGGGTGGCATGACTGTGATCTATTTTTGCTGATGTTGTACGGAGTGCTTGTCCCCCTTATGAGACTGGAAACTGGGAGACTGGTCTTTTGATTTGGATGGAAAAGTTTTAGCTTGGAACAAGAGTTAATGACCATGTTAGTTGATGCTTGTTATTTCCCCTCAAAAAGAATTTATTTTATTTTTTAACATATATTTTTCATTTTTTAAAGTTGAACATTTTATTCATCAATCTGTTTTATCTTTTTTTTTTTTTAATAATTTAATTTTTTATTTAGTTGTAACAAAAGTAGTCATAATTACTTTTTTAATGAAGGTTTTGTGGTATTTAAAAAATACATATATTGACATATTCAGATAAAAGACATTATACACCTGTTGTAATTAAAAGAGATTGTATAGTTTCTTTGTAAAATAAATCATATTTGTTTATTTATAAAACACCACTGGTGTGGTATTTTATTTCCTAAAACATCACTGAATTAAAATGGTCTTGATTAATGACAGAGATGATGATAATTTATAAGGATACTAGAACTTTATCCCTGGTTTCCTATGGTGGTCCCATACCTCACTATTCTGCTTTAATAATAATAATAAGTTTAATGATTCAAGAAAAAATGCTTCTCCCCATACTGCTTTCCAAATAAAATTTTTTTCATTAAATTTTTATTGCATTGAAATTTGATTCTCTACCTTCTTTTTCTGTATATAATAGTTTATGGTTACTAGTTTAGGGAATGGTTCAACAGTTGAAGAAATCAAGTGAAGTAAATAAACAGGTTTAGTCTGTGAACAGGAAAACAAGTATGTTGAAAATATTTTATTGCCTTTTGAGCAACTATTGAAATGTCATGCATACTGTGTCTACATCAAATATCATTATGTTGTTTTTCTTTGAAACCTCCATAAGTTAGAAATGCTTCATCCTCAGTTTTCATGGTTCATAAATTTTATTTACATTTCATTAACAGACTGTTTAACATCTCTTTCAGTACAAAATTTAGTCACAGACTGATTACTGATTTTCAATAATATTAAAATTCCTTAAATATTAATAAAAAAATAGAGTAATTTTTTTAGCGCTGTGATTTATTGAAAATCATATATAATTTTTTCTTCATTTTAAAGTTAAAATTTAATTCATCAATCTCTTCTTTTTTTTCTTGTTATAATGTAATTTTTTATTTACTTATAACCAAGTTAGTTAAAATTACTTTTTTAATGAAGTTTTTGTGGTGTTTTAAAAAAACATTACATGTTACAGATTACTATTAGTATGTTATCAGGTAAGTGGTTGGCTACTATATCATACCATGTGTTGAATATTTTTATTAAAATATTGATTCGATTTCAGTTGCAGTGCTATAAGTTTATTATTTGATTTTTTACATTTAATAGTGTGTTTTGTTATGAATCATCTATAATTTATATCAGAAGATCATGTTGTGAATCAAAAGATTTGTGCTGTCTGTGTAACTGTCAGTAACAGTACATTACACTGTAATTTATTGTGAACAACATACAGTATGACAGGACAAGTTCCTGTTCTACAAAAAATTAGATTGGCTAAAATAAATTTAGAATTTTTATGATAAATCCTACATTTCTAAAAGATTTTTTTTTGTAATTCTTTTTACTGATTATTAGGCTTACCATATTTTTTCAGGTCCAACCCAGGACATATTTTTTAAATTACTTAAAAGTTTTAACAGTTTACTGAAACGTTAAACTTTATTTATTCAGTTGTATTTTTCTCTAGACTTTTTTCAGAAATGGTTTGTTTGTGTTAATTACATCATAAAATTCACAACAATGAAGTTCTGAATTAATTTTAACATTTAGCAGATGTTTAACAGTAGATACTGAAAGTCTACTCCTTTTTGCAGACCAAATATTCCCCATAATTGAAAAAACTCTTTCAAATGGAGCAGATGTCTAAGGTAAAGATATCGCAAACTCAACCATTTTAGAAATATTGCAGTATGAAATAAGTCTTATAAAACACCTTAAAATTGGCTTTCTACTTCTCTTCAATAGTATCTGGTACTTTTTCAGAACTTGAAAAATCTACTCTTTCGTTTTGTACCTTGTTCAACAAAGTACGTTTATCAAATAGGTCATCAGTATTTATGGAATCTTTTATAATTTTATTAACAACTTGTACACTCTCTTCTAAAATCAGATGAGGCAATTTCAGTTCATAAATTTATCCACTGAAACTTATCATGAAATTTATCAAAACTGGTTCTCCACAACTCTAAATACTGAATACTAGAATTATAAAAATTAAAAAAAAATTAATTATAAAAATTTTCTTTAGAGTGTGTAACAATTCTTTGGGAGAAGATGGTATAAATTTGTGGAGTTTTCTTTCCTGTAGTTGACAAATTAATCCAGAATATGTCTGAAATGCTTCTGTTACTGTGATAGAATTAACTTCTAATTTCAGAACTACATTTTAAATAACTGTAGAGTCCCATATAAAAATTTCAAGAACAGTTCACTTTCTAGATTTTTATAAAAATCAAATAATAATTTTGGGTATTTGTCATAAGATAAGAAGTATGATTTTTATGCTGTTGAAAATGGAAAGAATTCTCTTTATTGCAGGTAACAAACTAAGGAACCATGTGCTGCTGTGAGATAATACTTATTATGTAATCTGTTTCTACAAATCCACAGAACTCTTTAAGTTTCTTACTGTGAAAATAAACGGTGAAATAACGTTTGCCTCGGTTTTGGTTGTAGCAGATGAAAATGTTGGGTCATATAACTTTTTAACCAGTTTAGATGTGCAATCTGATATTTTAAAACTGAGTTCGTGTCCAGCAGTGTGATATGAAAATGTAGCTTCTTTAGCAGGACACTTCAGATCACTATTATTGTTATTCCCATCTTTGGCTTTAAAATAATCTCTTATGTTTGCTGAAGCAGTAACATTAATAGCACAACTATGTTTAACTGTTTTCATGTGGACTTCAATAACACCCTTTCTTTTATGTCCCAACAGAAAATTCTGTTGCACAGAAAATATTGTGCAACAAACACATTCATTGTTACTGTCATTACACAATTTCAAAAATTTGTATTCCTGTTGCAGATTACACCCTTTCTTTTATGTCCAACAGAAAATTCTGTTGCACAGAAAATATTGTGCAACAAACACGTTCATTGCTACTGTCATTACACAATTTCAAAAATTTGTATTCCTGTTGCAGATTAACATTAAACTCACATTTTTTTTGCCCATTACTAAATGATAGACAAAAAACAAATACAGATAAAATGATCAAAAACATGTAGACGAGTTACTTCACACACGAAAACAACATAAACACATTGCCCCAGTTGTGTTGCCAAATGACTAAGTAAAAAGTTGTGGCGAGACCAGTAGCCAAGCCTTTGGCAAAATCGACATCAGCACTTGCTCCAAGGTTAGCTGAGAGGTGCATGACCGTAAGAGAATGTTTAAAAATGCAATTTTGAACATCTAGATCTAAAATTAAAAAAAAATCCTTCCCAGTCATTAAATTTTCAAACCCTGGATATTACCTTGGACAGCACTAAAATCCAAGATTGTCCGTTCTAATCCCAGATGTATGGTAAGCCTACTGATTATAGCATTTAACAACTCCTGTCTGGAGATAAATGGTTTTTACATTTTTTATCTACATTTTTATATTCTATTATATTTACTTACTGCTTATGAAATAAATGTTGAATTATGGTTGTTCATTTGATTTCTACTTTTTATGTATTGATCAATTGAATGCTGATTCTGAATGTGGAGACTCTGCTCCTCAGTTATTGTTGTTTTCAATGGGTACTTTTGGGCAGCTTTTTCTTTATCTTTATATGATTGTGTTGACAAAATATTTTTGTATTCTTCTCAATAGAATATAATTTTGTTTTCTTTCTCGGTAAAAATGAATGTTATGAATAGAATTTTAATGTGCTAAATTTTAGTGTAATTCAGACAACAGTACCTGCTTTGTTTTCTCCTAAAAATGTTTTGACCAGTTTAAACAATTTGCAGTCTCGTACTCTAATCATGTAAAATTCTCAAGTGCTGTCATTTGTCTGTGATTAATGCTTTGTTTTCAAAAACTGTTTTGACAGTAGAACTATTTCTGTTATTCTACTTTAGATTTTTATAAATTTTATCTTGTACTTATAAAATTATCACAGTTATTGTTACTAGTAAAGTTAAAACAGAATGTTTGTTAATTTTTATTGAATTTGTAAAGAATCAAATAATATCATTATCAAATGATTTATAATTAACTTTAAACATTGTTTTTAATGCTTTCTTATTGGTAAGTATGATTTTCAACTGCTGTCACCTTTTCAGAGTGCTGTCGTGCTTGTCATGCGACTGCAGTAAACTATCTGCACAGACTACGGTCATGTAAACTCGTTTTAGAATTTTACTGTTTCAGAACTATCATTCTGTTATGCAACTAATATAATTCTTTCACAGACATGTGCTGCACTCTATTAGCCTTAAAAATAACTATTTGCATTATCGGTAGGTTGCAGCTAACAGCTGGAAATAGAGAGAATAAAATTATGTTACCAGCGTTGTGAAAGCCAATTAGATTATCTTGAGTTACATATGTTAATTTGTTTTTTGTTTGGTGGATTTGTTTCACTTGAAATTGTAATTGGGGTTTCAGATTCAGATTCTATTTGTTGATTATTATTATTAGAAGTTGCAGTTTTACTATCAATAAACACTAAAACTAATCTCACTACAGACATGTTAATATAATCATCAAAAGTATCACTGGAACATTCTTTTTCACTTTCATCACCTGACTATTTAGCAAAATTTAAATTATTTCATTCATATTACATAAATTCCATGATGTCCACATATCTAGAAGTAATAAAAACTGGACATGAATGCGACAGATCTGAGATTTTTACTAACAGAGTTTTTATCCTAGTTGTGCGTGAATTAGGGTTTACAGTATGTTAGTCCCAAAAAGGTAAAGGTTGACTGAAGAAAATATTCAGCTTTATATGTTTCTTCAGTTTTAGTTTTTATCATTCTTTTAATAGTGATAAAAATTTTATTTCAGTTACATCAAATTATTTATTGAAATTTCAATCTTTATGAGGCCTGCGATAAATTAAATTGAATTTGAAAAAGTGTCCAAGTATTATTTTGTGATGGCACTAACCTTGTAATGCTTTGTTCATTACCCACTCTCATATATATATACCCATGATGTTATTACTCTTAATATGCATTTTATGATGGCTTTATTAGCTAGGTTATATTAAGTCCATGGATGAAAAATATGAAGGTTATTGAAAAACATGTATCTTTGTTAAATTGTGTTTTAATTGGGTAAAATTTTCATTAAGATTTAAGATTATAGGAGAAGAATCTGTGATCAATAGAGTAGTATGGATTTTTAAATTGACAGTAATAATTTTGAACAATGGAAAATCTGGAAAGTTTTCAATATAAAATGATGGAAATTTTGTTGAAAAAGTACATACTAATCAGGGAAAATTGTCAGTTGGTTCCCTGTAAAGAATCAGAAGTATGGATTTATAAAACTTAGTGACATTCAGTTGTGACCTTAAAACATGCATTGTCTGGATATGGCATTTTGGTGTTGGGAAGAACACTGGTGTGATTTTGAAAATCAAAATTAGTTTTTAAATTTTGCTGATTTGTTAATATTTTATCTAACCTATTTAATTGGTGTCCTCTTTTTTATTGTTTTTATTTCAAGTTGGAAATATTGACAAAATGTGTGTTTCTTCAGATGCAGAAGTTTTCTTTTTCAGTTGTTTTATGTTTTGTTTTTTGTTACAGCAACCAAGCACAAACAACTGCTTGTCAAGGATATGGTGGTTTAGGTTTTTCCGTTATTTTGAGGGCAATGTAGGAGCCCCTATACCACGTCAGTATGATTGGCCTCTTCCGTGGCCTAGGCGCTTCCTTGCAAAACATCCAATTCGAGACAGTTAGTAGTTCATCGACATCAGGTACATAGATTTATAAAATGTGTATTTATATGTAAATACATTTACATATGTTAAAATGCATTTTTATACATTAAATTAAACCCTTAAAAAAGTAAAAGAAGTGAGTTAAACAACAGCGATAATGATAAAGTGGTGGTGCAGTGTTAATATGTATAAACTGAAAATCAGTTAATTTGAAATATATTTATAAATTATGCTGCTTCTATAATTTGTCACCTACTGTTTATGAACTGTTCTTTTTATAATGTTATCTATTAGTAACTGTGATGAATAGTTTGACAATTAGACGGTTTGACTTGGATCAAACCGACTGTTACAGTGATCAAATCTGTTACAGTGAATAAAATTGTATTAATAGGTTTTTAAGAGTATGGATGTAATGAAAAATAAATTTTTTGCTAAAGTGGTAGCAGTAAATTAGTAATGTTTTTTTAAGAGGCCAAGTTGAGTTGACACCTGAAAACCTAACTTAATGACAGTCTAAAAAAATAACACCTAAAAATTAATAACTGCTTAAGTTACTGTCTTGTCAGAGATTATTAACTCTCTCTTTATTTATAAAGAGAGAGTTAATTATTTCATAAAGATTGTTTATATCTAAACTCAAAGAATACCTGAGGTAAGGAAGTAACTGCTTACCAACCTCTACAGGAGAGTAGTAGTATCTTTCATTTGGTTGTTGGTGGTCCAGGTTCCAACACTGGTTAGTCATGGAAATTTTAACATTCTAAAATAACTTTTTGTGAGAGTATGATTTTAATTATACGAGTCCCTGTAGTGAACAGTGTGAAGTATATGTTCACATTTTATTTTTTAAGAAATTATTAATATTCTAAATATTAACCATTTTGAAAATTCAGAAAATATTTTTTTTAAATTTCATATATTGCTTAAATACTACATGCAAAATGTATATCCAATTTTGAGTTTAGTTTCTTATTTAGATGAGAAGTTTAATAACTTCTCATCTAATAATATTAATTAGGAAAAAATATAGAAATGCAACCATGTAGCCAGAATTTTTTTTGTGGTTTGTCTGTGAACCTTGATTAATAATAATAAGTAACAACTACACAGAATTTACAAGTTTGGGGATTTGAAAAATTAAAATGTTAAATACTAAATTCACAAATAGGGCATTCAAAGTTAAAAATGTTTTATTACTTCAAAAGTTATAAAGTTAAAATTTTAAAATTGAAGATCTCTCATGATCTACACCAGAACATTGAAATTTTTACAGCCTTTTTCATAAATTATCTGATATTTATATTTCTTCTCCTTGTAATAAAACTAACAAAATCTGTTAATTATTGAGAGGAGAAAAATTTCTATTGCTAAAAGAACAGGAAAGTCCCTTCTCGGTTTGAAATTTCCTTTACTTCAGGTATGATGTGAGGTTGGTGTCTCAGATTTTCAAATTCCCCATAACTCTTTTGACTCTTTTCATCTGTAATATAACAAACAGACCATAATAATGAAACAAATAAGTAACACCCAACTGTTTAAACAAAGTATTGAACTGTGCATTTTTGTATGATATTAGTTTTTAAAGTAAACATACAGATTAAGATCTGTATTTTAATTAACCTTTTGTAAACACTTTGTTTATAAAATTGAGTTTTCCATTTTCTTTTCACATTTTCTGTTAATTTTGTAATTTATTTTTTTATTACAGGTCTGATTCTCTTGGCTTTAATGTAGAGGATGATTCTTCTGATATTGAAATTTTAAGTTAGTGGAATTGCTTTTATATTGATTTTCCCTCAGGGTAAATAATATGTGTTTAATTATTTTAATCTTAATTGATTTTCCTTCTTTTGTGGTGAACAGATTTTTTTAATTCTCAAAGGAAAGTGTAATTTAGTTGCACGTATTGTATTATTTGTGAGATATGTGATAATTGGTGCAGTTAAAATTATGTGTGAACTTTTTGTTATGGAATTTATTAGCTTTCTTATATGAATCTGTATAGTATGTTTCTTGTATTTATGTAATTAATTTTATGTATTGTAATACTTGATATTAAAATATGTTGATTAATTTTATTGTAATTTATATACATACTTTTTTATTTTATTAATATTTTTTAGCATTATTATTAGAGTACCCTAACTATCGTTAAACTAGGAAAAAAACCTTTAAAATATTCTATTGCAGAACTGTAAAAAATGAAAATTGTGAATGGATTAGTGATTTTAGGTAGAGATATCAGAATATGAATAGCTATTTATTTTTTTATTAAGTAATGAGCAGTGTAGTGTTTTGTAATATCCACTAGAAATAGTTGTAATAATAATGATAATAAATATTTTAGTATTAATTTTAGGGATAATTATTTAAAATTTTTATCACATAAATGTGTAAGTAAATTAACTATAGAGTTTGATTATGGAAAAGTAAATTAATTCATTTTTCTGTTGAATATTAAAAAAAATTTTTAATATTGATATATTTTTTTTAATATTATCACGTTCTGATATGTTTCAAAGTAAAATAAGAAAATATTATAAGTGGTTTTTTTAAATCTGTTTGTTCATATTTTTTCTTGTTAGATACATAATAAATTTTTATTACTGTTATTTTAAAACATTCTTCCAGATTTTAATTAAAATGCATGAGTAATGAAATTATTAAATATGTGACACATGCAAATATTAAGTTATATATATATATATATTATATACTTTATTGACATCTATTTCACTAATAATAACATATTTATAAAGCAAGAATTGCATTGAGAGCTGATATATCATTTAATCAAATTAACACTATGTGAGATGTTTAGTTGTGTGACTATGCCTCCTGCATAATATTTATTAATTTTTTTGTTTTAATAACTGAAGATTTAAAAAAAAATGTGTTATAAAAATGTATGAATAAAGATTTCATATGTATTAATTTCAATATCAATTTTTAATTGGTTAGATAAGGAAACCTGATTACAATCGACCTGCCTACATCAGTTACCACATTAGATCTGAGAGAACACAATACAGAATTTAGTATAGCTCTTTTATTGATATTCTTTTTAAATTAAATTTATAAAATCATTTGATGTGGATATCCTTACAGAGATATTTCATTGTCCTTTCATAAGATTGATTTTAAACATCACTCATGCTTTCAATTACGTGGTCAGTTAGTCTGTGTTAAACTGTGTGTTAACTATGGAATGGTTTGGGTAGCCTTATGTTATGTGGTCAAATAACTGTGGTTTGCAATGTTGTTATTATCATTCAATGTAAATATTATTCAAAAAAAGACTGGACTGGTGTTACAAAGGTCTGAATTATACTTACCCCCTTCCTATGCTTTGTTCTTTCAAAACAATTTTATTGTCTACATGAACACTTCTCCCAGTGGTTTTCATCTTCTAAAACCCTCATTAATACAATTTATGTAAAGCTGTGCATGTCATCGTATTTTTTTCTCTTTATTTATATTTTGAAAAATATATCTATTTCCCAAAATAGATATTAAATAGATTAAATATTCATGTATTTTTGGAATATATTTATATTTTCTTAATCTCTTCCAAGTAATTTGAAATAGGAGTAATACATGAGCCTCCAATCTGTTTTGAATAGCTTCAACAACTCTACATTGCCTTAACATTTGACGAGTTTCACAAGTTAAGGAGGCAATATCCCTCCCTTTGTGACAAATTCACCTTAATTTCCATATCCATGGTTGTATTACTATGTTTTATCTACTGTTATAACAGTTTATCTTGTCATTTGCTCAATCAAACAGTTCCTGACTGGTATTGTGTCGATAAGAAGCATCTAAGGAAAGGTTTGGATACAAATCACATGAAATGATGCTTCAGTGAGTCCTGTTTCACAAACTGTTTCAAGAACAGTTAGTTAGTCAACATTTTTATGGAGTAGTGTGTATAAACTTTGTATATCTGTTTTACCAGTTTTAGACTCTTCATTGGTCTACTTTCTTCCTGCTTAGAAGTATTTACATCGCTTGTGTGGCACTTGATTGTCTCACAGAATAGATTGTTTGCGACTGAAGATTGAAAAAACATATACATAACAATTTTGTCAGGCTTTGATGCAAAATTGACATGAGCACTGGACATTTTAATGTTAAAAATCTGATAACTACTATGTTCATATCATCAACATATTTATTCATATCATTCTTATTCAATTAATAATGCAGATATTGTAACGTTTGTTATACTTAAGCCTTCAGGTAGTTGTCATATTTTGCTCTGGAATCCTTCATTGCTTGATTTAGTGCATTGTTTTGAATCTGTCCAGTCATTTTTATTATGCACCTTGTTTGTTTATATTGATGTGTATTTTTTATATGTGCATGCATGCATGTAGATTATTTACATCAATATATATATATATATGTGTGTGTGTGTGTGTATGTGCACATGCCTGTACAATTTGACAAGTAATGTTGAAAAAACTTATATGAAGTTATAATATGTGGAGGGAAAGAAAAAGTAGGCAAGATTAATATTGAGTGCAGCATGTATAAACATAACTGGAAATATAAAACTGTAACTTTTAATTATTTTTGCAATTAAGATTGCTTTACTTTCTGCATTATTTTATAAAAAAAAAAAATGTTTAAAAGTATTGTTTGACATGTCTACACTGAAGAATTTCTTCTTTTGTTGTTATTTTCATTGATAATTTTCTTATAAATTGTAATAGAACAACAAAGAGGTTGGATACTATAAATTCTGCTTTTAATTTTTACTTCAACTCTTATGATGCTGATGCTAAATTTGTCTTTTTGTTGTTGTGCTCTTAACGATAGTTTTTGATGTTGATTTTGTTAATAATTTAAATTAAGAAAGATGTTCATCAATTTTTATTAAAATGTGTAATATTTGAAGTATTATTCAATTTATTATTGTAATTATTTCATATTGCACAGTTTAATTTGTTATACTGTGTAATTATCATTGTTATTATTATTATACATAAACTTTTTTCCTAATCAATTTTTTTTTAATTTCTCTTTTTGGGTTTAAATTTATCTTTTTTAAAATTAACTTTTAATTTTTGCTTAATATTTTTTTATCAGTAACATTTTATAGTGTAAATGTTATTCACAATTCATTAAAAGTTTTAATCTTCATTATTATCTTTATTAAATTATAGATTGGACAAATATTAATTTTTTACCTTTATGTACATATACATAATTATTTCTTGAGTTTTGATCATTTTAGCTGTGTTGTAATAATTATCTATACTTTTTTCTCATAAACACTCCATGACTTATATTTTCATACATATCACAGCTCATAGCAGATTAATTGGAACACTTGTATGCATACTTTACATGAGATCTGTATGATATTAATCAATTAAATTAGTGTTGTTACCAGAAATTTTTCTAGTATTTATTACAAATTTTTCTTTAACATGTAAATATTTATATTTAACAATAATATTTTTATTACAAGTACAAAAGTATATAATTGATGTTAGTGTCATTAATATTGTTTATACTCTGTTGGTGATTTCATTGTCATGATGTTCGGTAGGTGGTAAAAGAGTCATTTAAACACAAATACCTGTTCCAGTACAAATAAATAATACATTCACTCTTCTCCACCAACCCGCCTACTTTGCTGCTGTTTTTGAGTAACAGGGTGGTTTTAAATATGTGCTACATGTAGCACAGGGAAACAGGATAATTTTGTATAAATATGAGATTTGTATTTCTGAACTAAGAAATAAAATAAAAACAGCTGTTATAAAATTCTGTGATCTTATATTTTAAACAATATAATGGAATATATTTATATAGTGCTGAGGTACATATTTAGAAGTTAGCCTTTCTCGTTTGAAAAGTTGGTTAGGCCAACCCGTAATAATTAGATCATAATGGATTAGTAATCTTGATTTAAAAATTTTAATTTTGGGAGTTTTTTAACAAGTAGATAATGCTATTGTTTTTTAATAAGCCCAATAAAAATAATTATATCTTTGATAGTGAATTCACCTACTTGCAGTACTACTTTTCTTTTTTTTGTAAATATTTTAAGAGCATAATTTTGTTATTACATGTGTTATTTATATATTACACATTATTGTTTACCAATTATAAAAATATTTTATTTTTTGTTTTAGCATTGATTGATATAAATATATACTTAATTTATGTGAATATTTTAAATTAAATATTTAAATATATTGTGCAAGTAAATTTTGTTCTATTGAATGGATATATTATATTGTCATTATATCAAGTAGTTGTATAATTTATTGACCTAAATTAAAACTGTCTTATGTAATGTTGTACTAATAGTAAAAACATACATTTCAACTGAAAGCTGTTGTGATGGATCAGCTGATGTCAACTAATGAGTTGAAGTTTTACAGTGTACTTTCTCTTCTACCTTCTTACTGTTCTATTCTTTTTAATATTCTGTGAAATTTATTTCCAGTTATTTTAATCAAGACAGTTATATATTTCTAATTTTTATCATGTTAAAATATCAATTTGCTTTCAGATCTGATGAAAAATATACATTAGTGTGCTTTAGTATAAAGGTTCTTTGATATTTTATATTTAATCATTATATATGTTTCTGACAGAATAATTTGAGTAGTTAAATAAAGTAAGGTTGTTAATAGGTAATTAATTTATTTAGTATATTGTATCTACTCTGATTAAAGACTGAATCATGCTTTTGTAGTTAGTCTTATTACTAAAAATCTTAAAGCATCATTCAATTTCTGTAATAATTTTTATCAGTTTTATTTGATATGTAAATTTAATTTATATTTGTTTTAAATAATTTTTTTTTGTGTGTACCAGGAGAATTAAAGTTGTTAGGATGGGAAGCGAATTAGAAAAATATTAATTATTTGCACTGATAACAATCATGAATTTATCGTAGTTGCAAGCTTCATGTAAAAATGAAAAATGCCTAAATTTAAAAAAAATATAAATTAATTTCATAACTTTTCTAATAGATTTCTAATTATAGATCACTAATTAATGTTTATTTTATTTAAGAAGCCTTTTATTTAAGAACCTTCTCTTTGTTCTTTTAATTCTTTTATATGATATCTGCTAAATCAATCTTATACTGAAAAAGTTCCTAACCTTTTTTTTAGATGAAGTTTCAATAAATTCCAGCTGTAATGATTCTACATTGCGAATCCTTGAAAGAAAATGAATAATTGACTTAATAACACCATTAAATCATTGACATGCTTTTAACCCTCCCATCCCAAACACATATTTAATTACAGAATTAGTAACACTAAATGGTTTAACAAATTGTCAAGTACAGGAGGCATTTATCTAAAGATAATATTTTTTTATCTGCTTGTATATTAAAGAGCACATTTAATGATTCAAATATTTACTTACTTACTTACTTTTATACACTCAAACTCCAAACTCACATGTTCTGCTTATGTATATGTTTATGTAATTTCTGTCTCAAAATAACATTTTTGTTTACTATTTTCAGAAATTGTGTACTTTCTAAAGGTTATTATTACTTGTTACTCTATTATGCTTTTAATTATTGATGAGAATTTTTATTTTACAGTGAATTTTTGTTTTTTAACTGATTTAATTTGAAATTTAATGTTGTGTAAATTTATTGTTTTGTTAGTAGTTTACCATACTACAAAAAAAAAAACCAAAAACCGGTATGTTTATACATACTTGTATTTTACATTTGCGTTTAAATTACCTTTAGGTAGCTATTTATGTAGTTAAGATTGCTTTTAGGTTGAATATATTGAAGATAATAATTTTCTATTCTTTTACATATTTTGAAATAGTATAAAAAAAGATAATTCAACTTCTAAGAGTGTAAAACTAATGTGTAAAACTACTTGCAGAAGTTAATAAAAATAATCAGTTTTATCATTTTAACTACTTTAGTTAAATACCGCCTCTCTTTTCACTTATTATGTATTTTTATAAAATTTATTAATTTGAAGTAGACTGCTCTTATTGATGTGAATAATTTTATCTTTCAAGAGCTTAACTGTTTAAATGAAAGGCATTTTCTTCTTTTTTTTATCTTATTATTTTGATAATAAATTTAACTTAGGATAAAATAATTTCTTCCAGTCATTTATATACTTTTAAATGTTGATTATAAATAACATGATGAAGTATTTTGTTTATTTGCTTTAACCCTGACGTGCTTTTGCTTCCACAGTTGGCTTCAAAAACATTCCATTAATTATTTATGACAGAAACATATGTTTGATTGTGTTAAAATTATTAGTTCATTTTCTTCCTGTAAAAATTGCTAAAAATGTACAATATTTCTATTGTCAAAATTTTATCTTTTTTGTAAAAAAAAAAAATTTATAATATTTAATAATCTTTTTGAGATTGATTTACTTGTACTTTTTCTTACAGCCAGTTTCATATTATGCAGTTTTTGCAAAAACTGAAAAGCTTTTCATTATATTTCTTATCACTTTTCATTTTGAATGAATATAGATAATTTGAGTCTTATTAAAATATTTTTCTAAGTAATGTACATTAAGAAGTTTAATGTATATTAATCGGTTTTTCCATTTTATTATCTAAGGTATAGTTCTATTTCATAATTTAAGTTTCTTGAGTTAATCAATTTTAACAGTGAATTGCAAGTTAACTGATGTTTTTTCAGAACAGAGAACCGTAACTTTTTCTCTTTTTTTCACCTTAACCATATTTCTGGTGTTAAAGGTTTAATAAGTAAAGTTTAGGAAATATAAACGTAGAGAAAATACAGTGCATTCAAACATGGCTAATAAAAAAACACAGACAAATAATTTTTAAGGATTTCTTGCTTCACCAAAGTTTTTAGGCCAAACAGTTTGGTACTAGTTGACTGACTGTTTGAACCCAAACAGTCGATGCTGGTGATTAAACCTAAACAATGAAAAGTACACTGCTGATAGATTTTAAACACCAAACAAACTATTAATATAATAGCTGTATTTTGAGACTGTCTTAATTCATAGTCTTCAGACTAGGTTAAGTTATGAGAAATGTGCTCTTGTTTTTAGCAATTGAATTTTTATGTAATGTATGTGATAAAAATTTTTATTGTAACAGAAATTACTACATTATATATATGAAGGTCTTTTGAGCCCTTCGCTTAACTTTAATCTTGTTTGTATTGATTATTCCTTTTTTCTTTTGTGTATTTTATTAATAAAATATTGTTATTTATTAGTTCATCTTTCAGTTTTACATTATTGCATTTTTTTTTAAATCAGATATTTCTTCAAATTGTTGATGGGTATAACACTTTGAATGTAGTACTATGTATAATAAAAATCATAATAATTACATGTTCTTTGATATAATTATGAACACTTTTTTAAATTGGAGATTAAATTGTATATATAAAACCTCTAAAATGAAATATAAAAAGTATTAAAAAAATATGCATGTACAATAATAGAATAAAAAATAAAAATTAATGATGTAAATATAATTTATCATTAAGTAGATATCCATACTTACAACTACTAAACTGTATATTATATTTATGTAACTGTTATATTCTGAACTATGTACATATATTGGGAAAAATAGTTCTAGCTTATAGTAGTTAGAAAAACATTGCTTAGCTATTTAATTTCAGGTTCAATCAGAAACATAACTGTTAATTAAAAGTCATAATTTTTATTGATATTTGTGATTAAAATTAATGATCCATGTTTAAAAAAAAAATTGTTGACACTAAGTAAATTGTCAAATTTATTCTATTAAATTGTAATTGTAACTTAAGTAATTATTATTACATAATATTATATATATATATATATATATTTTATAATATCATATCTTATCTATTAATGTGTGTGCATGTTCTTGGCATGGCTACATATTACTTAATTTAAAACACTATAAGAAGGAAAAGGAAACAATAATAAATTTTATTTTCCAAATCTATTGTCATCAATTTCTCTTGGGCATATTGCTGTTATTATTTAACAGTTGCAAAGTAATTTGAATTTGAAAGCAAGCATTTATTAATTTCATTGTCATAAGTGTAAGATTCTGGAAGACTTTTTATTTAATTTTTTTCATTTTTCTATTTGTTTAAACAGTTTTTTTAAGGATGATAAATAAAGAAAGGTTGGAGACAAATGTATTTATCTTTGTTGTTACAATAACATCAGCTGTTTATAGTTTTAGTAACACTAAATTTTAGTATAATAGTAGTACCGGTTTTACTGATAAGAACCATTCATTATTTATAATAATCAGTTGCTAAAAAAAATGTATACTGCCACCATATGATGAATATCAATTTTATTTATTTAGTTTTTAAAAATTTTAATAAAGATCTTAATTTTTTTTTAATTTGAGCACACAAGGAACTGTGTGAAATAAATCAAATCTTGCTCTTTTGAACTCAAAACTTGTAAGTTAATAGGTTATTTCAATGAATTGAGATAACAACAACGTTTGTTATCTTTAAAGACAGTCATGGCTGGCAAATTGGCATTGTAGAGTACATGAAAATGATAAATAATTAAATCTTTTAAATAAAATTAACATTTCAAACACAAAAAATTGTTAATAAATTAAATAACAAAAATGATTTCTTCAGATACTTATAAAATACAATTTGTTATGCAAATTACTAAAATAAGATAACAGTTAAGTGATTTGTGTTTAATTTTCTTACATGTTTTATAGCAAAGCAAATTCGTTGGCATAATTTAGTTTTGGCTAATTCGGATATGATAGAAATATGGCTAAGGAAGAAAATTGTTCGTGACTAATGCCAGATCTCTAGTAATTTTTTATTATTTTCAATCTTGAGAAAGATCTTTCTGCAGATGCAACAGTAATTGATAAGGTTATTATAATTTCCAAAACAATAACAAAATTTGGATACAATTCAAATAAATTATTTTTAAATAAATATTGTAATATATGTAATATCATAATCCTGGAAGGCAGAATTTGGTGACAAATTTTGATTTTATTAAATAAATCATTGCAATCGATGTTGTCTTGCAAGGTCGCAAAGTCTGTAAAATTTAAGGTCATCTTCAATCAGTTTTTAAATATTATCCTTTCTTAACCAGATTAATTATTTCCTTTGTAACATTTTTAGCCAAAACAGAAATCAGTTCATCTTGTACTCCATGAGACCTTTCTTTTTCCTGTTTAGCCTCCGGGAATTACCGTTCAGGTATTACTTGAGAAGATGAGTGAGGATGATATGTGTGAGTGTAAATGAAGTGTAGTCTTGTTCAGTCTCAGTTCGACAATCCCTGGGATATGTGGTTAATTGAAACCCAACCACCAAAGAACACTGGCATCAACGATCTAGTATTCAATTCAGTTTCCAATCTTGTCTTTACCTCAGGGGGTGCTGTATTTTTCACTGCCAACCAGTCCAGTTTCGATGCTGCAGGTTCGGATCGATCATGCCAAAAAACGGTTTTGCAGGTTTCTCTGCCCAGATGGAGGCAACCATGACTGTAGTCCATCATGGCTTGTTGTTCCTTTGCCCTAAAATGATTTCTTCCTGAAGCCCTGGAACTAGTAGAAGCGTTGTGGGGAATTTTCATGTCGCCGCAGAGAAGCTGTATTTCCACCACTCCCATGGTACGACAGGAAGTAGAATTCAATGCTATCTATCTTGATGTCTGTGTTGGAATTGGCTTGCCACGGTAACAGCTCAGCTCTTCCAAAGCTGAAGTTGGCCGCAGAATCTATGGCGCTCTCTTTTTTCCTGTTTAGCCTCTGGGAGTTATTGTTCAGGCATTACTTCAGAAGATGAATGAGGATGAGATATGTATGAGTGAGTGTAAATGAAGTGTAGTCTTGTACAGTCTCAGTTCGACAATTTCTGGGATGTGTGGTTAATTGAAACCCAACCACCAAAGAACACTGGTATCGACGATCTAGTATTCAATTCTGTATAAAAATAACTGACTTTGCTAGGACTTGAATGCTGGAACTCGACTTTCAAATCAGCTGATTTGGGAAGACGTGTTTACTACTAGACTAACCCGGTGGGTTACTCCATGAGACTTAAGAGATTACTGTTTTGTGGTTCATATAAAACATCACTTTTTCCCCTGAATGCCAAATTATGCTCTAATAAATACAGAATTGCAGCCAAACACATTCATTCATAAACACATTTTAATTTTATTTTTGGAGTGAGGATTCCAAAAATAGGAACCATTAAAATAGTGTGACAATTTTCCCTAAAATTTATAGTTATAGATGGTCTCAATTTGCCAGTCTCTGTGGCGCAAGTGGTAGTGTCTTAGCCTTTCATCCAGAGTTTGCCCTGAGTTTGAATCACGGTCAGGCACAGCATTTTTCACACATGCTACAAATCATTCTTCTCATCCTCAAACAATACCTTATGCTGGTCCTGGTGGTTAAACAAACAAAAAAGATTGTCTCAATTTGAATGGACCACCTGGTATATATTAAAAGAAATTTAAAAGTTGCAATAATATGTCACAGACTGTTCACAGAAAGAAAATTAATGTGGTTTTAAAGATTTAAAGGAGAATTCAGTACAGCTTTACTAAGATACTTTGGAGGAATCAATGTGCTTGAGTTCCTGTCCCTTCCAGATAGTATTTTCTTTTTTCTGAGCCCCCTATTTCAAAGGTGGAATCCCATATTTGCATTTTTGGCTAGGTTTGCTTTTACACAAGTTTCCATCAAATAGTCTTTAACTTACTCCTATATTGTGTCCTGGGTAGCATTTGTTGCATCATCAGTCTGCTTAATGTCTTGTAATCTACTGAATTTTTTTTTTGATCAATACTGCAACTAACACAGGCAATATACAGATATATTTGCTTCTCTTCTGGTTGCCTTAACTTTAGTATATGTTAATGAATTTGGACAGTCATTAGCAGTTAATTAGTAATTTATCATAAGCAATGGTTAAATCAATGAATGGTATTTCTGTTATTTTTCCATTTTATAAATTTTTTGTCCTGGATTAAGTTGAAAATTATGTGCAATGTAATGTGCGCAACTGAAATCTGCCTTTTGAGATATTGTTTATTCATTGACTGAAAGTGAGGTATTTAGGATACACCTTTTAAAGATGTATAGGTAATCTGACTGGAAGTTTATGAACATACCTAGGGTATTAATGAAGCTGTTTAAATAAAGCTGTTTTCCATTGAATCTGCTAAATGGGCATCATGTTGATGGTGTCAGATGTAAAGTTTTTTTTGTTCTATAATCAGTTCGTTCAAGCTTGCTTGAGTTTCCCTTACGAAAAAGGAGGTCCAAACAAAGAAACTTTGTTTTCTGAATTTCATGGGATCTTATGTTTTGCCTTTTGCTGTTTTTGTATTTAGTAAGAGATTGCAAAAAAGAAAAGCATACCTTGGGTCTTGTTGGTATACTTATTATTACTTTATCACCTAATTACCAGTTTATTATTACTTTATCACCTAATTACCAGTTTAAATTTACCAGTGCTATAATTAGATGTTAAAAATATATGGGTAGTTCCAGTGAGTTATATTACCGTAAGATTTACAGGGCAGTGAATAGCATGAACTCTGTCAATGAATAATAAATAAATTAACATGTCTTAATGAATTTTTTTTTCTTACTCCAATATAGCATTTCAGTGGCACAATCTTAAGAACTATGTAACTGCAGATTGAACCTGTTGGAATAGAAAAATATGTGGCAGGTAGATAAATACTAAGCTATTTAATATTAAGGTTTGAATTTATTGATTTTAATTGGTTTTATTTTATGTGACATTGACTACTGTGGTCATTAGCTACTAAAAGTGCCAACAAGATGCATTGAATTACTCACAGCATTTTTAACTTTGATTACCTGTGGGAACCATTTCATTGAACATTGCTTTGGTGATTGGTTTTTATCTTACTTGTTCAGTTGTTGAAAAATCAGATTTCAAAGATGTGCAATCCTCACCTAGGATCTGATTTTATAAATCTTTTACAATTTTGTTAGGTATATCTGTTTTTATTTATAGCTATTTTATTTATAAAACTGTTAACAATTGATGGGAAAGTAATATATAAGGAATCTTTAATCTATATTATTTATTATTACCTGCATGAATAATTATTCAAAATTTTAAGAATTGTTATCGCTGTAAATTTGACATTAGTATAACCAGAAATGCATTTAAATATTTTCTGTTGAAAGAAATGTTTTAGAAAGAAGTTAGTTCATCTTGATCATATAAGAAAATAAGAAATAGTTACTTTTTTAACTTAAAAAAAATTGTTAAAATTTAAATGTTAATTAGTAGGATATTAATTTTTGTGAAAAGAATAGTTAAATATAAATAAACGTTCTTTTACATTTTTTTACTAAAATCTTTCATTAACTTTATTTATTACTGCACATGCATGTAACTTATTATGTTTTATAGGTTATAGGCTAACAAAATAAATTAATCTATCATAATAAACATGGTTTATTGATAAAAAATATATTTTTTGAGTAGAATATTGTTATAAAGAAATATTCTTAATGTAAGTACATCAGTTAAATGATTCTTATTTTTAAAAAAGTATATGTTCGTTTATTTATTAAAATTACAAAAAGAAAAAACTGAAGAAAAACTACTGGTTTTTATACTTTATAATTTACATATTAGATTTACATTAGGATTTTAGATTTGTAAAACTGAAGTGATATTCTTTTAACTTTTGTATAATGTGATTGTATAACAGAGAGAGAGATAGAGTGTGTGTGTGTGTGTGTATGTGTGTGTGAATCTTAATTTTTTTGATTTATAAGAAATTTTTTATTCACTCTGGAATGTTCAAGTAACTGAATTTAAAAATGCAGAATTCAAAATATTGTTTTATAGAAATTTTTGTTTTCTGAATTCAATAAATTTTTTTAAAAATTTTATTTTAAATAAAAACTTATGAAGAATTAAAGTTTACTGATATGTATATGTCTATGTCTATTCAAAATTATCTAAAGATCTTTTTATCACCTGAGGTTATTGCATTTTTAATTTAAAATTAGTAGGTACTTAAACGGAACTTATGTAAAACTAAATGACAACCTTATAAGAAAATGTGATGAATAAGTCGTCAGTAATTTTAATTGTAGAATAAAGAAATAAATGCGAAGTTAAATGATTTATTTATTAAGAAAAAATGTATATATGAGGATGGCGTTTGTTGCTGTTGGGAGAATTAATTGAAAAACATTTATTATTAATTTTTATATGATGGTTTCTGACTGGTTGGAAAAATTGTAAAATTGACAGTTAGTTATATGGTGTTTTACATGAAAATAGGTCATAAGTCTGCCAAAAATTTGTACTATATATGAACATGAAGTAGTAGGTTGGAATGTTTTAAAACTCTACTTACTCTTTGTGTTGATCAGTTATTTTTATGTAATGCATGAAATTATATTGTTATTTTATATATTTATAATGATATATATTTATCACATATATAATTATAATACTATTCTTACTCAGTTTTAAACTTTTAAAGTAAATTCAAGAAGAATCAAATTCATGTAATCTTTAAACCTAAATTTTAAGAGAACATATTGAGTTACAATGAATGCAATGAAATTAATCAGCTAAATAATCAAGTTATTATTATATGCCAAAAAATGTAATTTTCCTTTTTAACTTTTTTTATTTTTTAATGGATATGTGTTTTTTTTTGTAATAGACCTGTTTGCTGTTACATTCTAAATACAAGCCTCTGTGCACAGAGAATATTATTTAACTTTATTAAAATAAACGTAATATATAGTATTTTAATAAGATCTCTGTGAGGTATATTTAGTTTAAAACATGACTTTTAAAAATTGAATGACTCTTGAAAATCTTTTTACAAGCATATTTAAATTATTAAATACAAAATTCCGTAACATAGATATCACTATATTATCAACTCCTTTTTTTGCAGAAATTTTTGGATTTGTTTTAAAAGAGTTGATAGAGCATTTATATTTAAAAGGAAAAATTATAATAGTCAATGGCATTTGAACATGCTATTATAGTTTAGAATTTTAGAATGACTTAGTTACCGCCCTGTTTGTTTACTTCAGAGCACACAGCAGCCGATGATGCATAGTTATAAAATCTTTGGTTATAATGTATATTTTTTAAACCTTAATCACATTTATCATTACAAATGATTGTTTTGCCTTGAAAAAATATTTTCCCTTTTAAACCTTTTTCTCCCGTACTGCTTTAACTGTAGAATGTCCCAAAATCATAATTATAATTGATGAAAATATTCATCTTTATCAAGTCCAAATGTTGATAACTTTTCAAACAAGTAAAGAAATTTGTCATTTTTGTTAACATAAGCTTAGATGCTAGAAATAAGCTGTTCTGAGGTTGTATTTTAAGTCTACTCTATCTATGGCTTGAAGAATTTTAGGTAGTTTTCGTTATTTACAAACCTGCTACATTTTGTTGTAATGATGTAAAAATTTTACCAAAGAAAGTAATTGTAAAGTGTATAAAAATGAAAAAAACTTGCTGATTTGTTTGTTTGACTTGCTCTTTTGGTATTTGAAAACTTGCAAAAACATATTTGTATATTGTACAGATTTTTTTTAGTTATTACTGTTAGGTGTATAGTCTTTGCTTTTATTGGTGTAAAAGATGAATATATTAAGATTATATTTGCCAGTCGTATTTTTTTTTTTGTTAGAACAAATTTAATAAGTTTTACAGAATAAGGTATAAAATTAATGTCATTGCTCATTAAAACTGTTTATTTTTATTTTTTTGCATAACTGGTGGTTGCATTGTACAACCTTTTCCTATCGGTTTTTATATTTAATGAGGTAGAACTTACAAAATATAATTATAAATTAATTTATGGGTGTCTAATATAGACTAATACAGAAGAAATTCTGTTTAAAAGGCTCAGCATGCAGGATGAGGAATCACTACATGAATTCAGTGAAATGGACTTCAGTAATATTCTTTGCTGCATTGCAGTGAACATTATTTTGCAATTTCTATCACTGTGACATTCCAGAAGATTTAACCTCACTTTTCTACTTATTAAAATTGAACCGTTGATTTACTGTGAAATTATGAAATTTTTCTTTCTCTTATGTAATGTATCTGTTCCAGCTATTGGTAAAGCAGGTTTGCTGCTTTCTACCATGATTTTTATTTCAGTTAATATATAAAAGAACATGTCATGAAGGTCCTTCAATAAGATACACTCCTTTCTTTTCTGATACACTCCAAATAGTCATTGTTGTGAGTATGTTTGACTGGTAATTGATTCTTTTTGTTTAGAAAATGGTTTAATCAATTTCAACAACTTTTTCCACAAAAACTATCTTTCTCTGGCCTTGAAAATAATCTTTAACACACTCGCAATATCTCCTGCATCAAGTTTAACTTGTTAACAAGTGAGGTTTTGATGACACCATTATTACGTTAAAAATTCATAAGTATTTAAATGTATGAGGTGTAACAATAAAGTAATGAGACTGATATTTTTATCAAAATGTGGCAACCTTGCAGCCTTCATAGACACTCCATCTTTGACTTTGATCTTCCCGGCACTAATTCTCTAGCAGCACATCCGTACAACCTTTCAGCCTTGAGTAGAGGCGCAAAAAGTGAACATGTGTTTTAGTCTCTTCATGTAAAAATGTGGCGCTGATCTGTTGGAACAAGTACAAATCAGCCCAGAGTTATTGAACTGTGTTATCACTGGTGATGAGAGTTGGTTATTTCAATATGATCCAGAGATAAAACGTCAAAGTTTGCAATGGTGTTCAAATTGATCACCCTGACCAAAATAGCTTACAAGTCAAAAGTGAAATTCATGGTAGTGTGCTTTATTGATTACAAAGGCATTGTTCGTAAAGAGTGGTTGCCTCCTGGACAAACATTTAATCTAAATTTTTACCAAGAAATTGTACAAAGACTTCACGATAATTTACTATCTCATGGTACATTATACAGCAGTTTTTAACCTCAAAACACATTTCAGTATGACCACAGCCACCTTATTTACCAGACCTCTCCCCAAGTAACATTTTTTATTTCCAAGAGTCAAATTTGTGGTCAAGGGACACAATTTTCAAACAACAGATGTCCAAAATATTGTGACAAGGGTCTTTGACAACATCCCAGAAGAAGAATTCCAGAAATGTTACCAGCAGTGGCAGAATTGTTGTATGCATGCACAAGGTATCTACTTTGAAGGAGATACAGTACAGCTGACTAAAAATTTAAGTGAAACTTTGTATCACGTTAGTCTCATTACTTTATTGTTGCACCTCATGTTTTTGTGTGTGTGGGTGTGTGTGTGCATATGCATGCACGTGCGTGTGCTTAAGTAGATTACACTCTTGTGTACAAAATTTTAGATTTGGTTATCCAGATGCTCATCCTCATTTCTATTTTGTGTGGCAAGTTTATTTGTCACAAAACCATCTTTGTGGTAGACTAAATAGCTATTTTGAAAAAAATTGCCACACAAAATGGTCCGAATTTTATCTTCTTCCTTTAATGATGGGTAAATCCCACATTTTCTATCTTATTGTGTGTGTTTTGAAGAATGTAAAATGAACTAATTGCTGTAGGAAGCGAGAATTTGTGTGTTGTACACCATTATACAATAGATAATGTTAAAATGATAGAAGAAACCATCAAATAAGTGTTAAGTCTTGACAAATATGATCATAAAATAAGAATATACAAAAACACAAATTGAACTTCAATTCACTTGTAAAAACTTTTATAGTGGTATCTGTAAATGGATTTTGATCTAACTTTATATAATTAACTAATTAATAACAGTAATCCTTTATGTTGAATTCCAGGAGCAAATACTTCCATATTTAAGCAGAATTGTGAAGGCAGATCAAAGAAGTTGGTATGATAAAATAAATACTAAAAAACAACAGCAAACAACCACTTCCAGTGAAACTGCTCCCAGCATGTTAACTTTTCTTATCTAGGGGATTGGTTTAACTGTAGCTACAGGAATTTACTCTGATTTTCTTTCACAACATTTTGTGGTCACATTTTGAAATTATGAACATTTTGAAGATAAACCTAAGTAACATAAAAAAGGACTTACATAGATATGACTATTTATTATATTATTGTTATTGTAGATTATTTGAAGATCATTTATACAAAAAACTATTGATATAATTTGTCAAAAAAATGCAGTATCAAACACATTTGTTTAAGTACGTAATTTTATTCAAATAAGAAAACTAATTGAGGACAACTAACTAGTCGCTGGTATTAGTGATAAGAACTGGTTTAAAAATTTTGCCGCGGTTAAATGAATTTTAAATTAGATTGTCATAACAGTGCATTCTAATTGAATACTATACTGTTGCATTTTTAAATATAAGTTTTGTTACTTCTTCAGTACTAATTTCATAGATATGTTACACCTATACTTTGAAAATGTTTATTATAAATTAAATATTGTGTCAAAGAATGTATTGGTAACTGCTGTAAATATTTATGAGAGGAACAGCTATGAAGGTGATATTGTTTATTATATGAAATTTTGTATCAGGAAAATTTGATTGAAGGTCAGTTTGTGTTGATAATCTATAGTTTTAGACTGTAAAATTATGATTAATTTCTTCCTCCCAGAATCTACCTCTGACCTGACTGAACTCAGTAGCCAATAGGCACTTTCTTTCTAGTTTGGCTGTAGTGCTACTATGTAATAGTAAATTGAGTTCTTGAAGAGTTTCAGAGGGTTAGTAGCCAAATAAACTACAATAAAGAAGCAGGTGTCCTCCAACTGTCAGAAGGTGCTAACATGATGATTGAGATGGTTAGCCAACACTCATGGTGCTTGTACAAGAATGCAAGAAGGAAAAATCGACTTAAAGCCAACCTTTGATCAGGGTTGTTTACCTTCTTGCCCAAGATCATTATGGATCCTATCACAGGTTGAACTGTAAGTTAATTTAAATAGAAGGATTAAATTTAAGCCTTCAACAATTTTATTTTTCCATTATTATTCAAAATTCCTTTCATGTAGCCATGCGTTACAGCGGAAATAGAAGGCCTAAAAGTAATTAAAAGATAATTTCTTGTTATGATTAAAAGTGTGTACAGTTACAATGATGTTAATCAATTGGGATATTTCACTAGTCAGATAAATTAAGTCTTAATTTTCAATTTAATATTTGATTTTGTATGATATTTCTGCAGAACCATAAGTTTTCGTTTGATCCCACACTGTATTCTTTTTATTTTCATTGCATGAGGATCAGCAGGCAATTCTATGTTTCAGAGATTGTGTAGAATGTATTTTTTGTACTATTTTAGCGATTTATTTGCCTAGAATAATATTCTAGGTGATAAAATTCTATTGGCATGTTCCATGTATAAGCTTCTGTGTAATTTCATCAACCAGAAAAAAATATATAATATTTACTTTTTGACCTTGAGCTAAGTGTGCTTTCCTGAGTCTGCATGAAGGGGTTTATATAGAGTTTCAAATGTCAAAAAGAAGAAGAATTTGAATGCTTTTTGTATATTAACATAAGAGTTTCATTTATGATTTATATAAATAACAGAGAAATGATGCCACTTATAGAAATATGTGTGAGTGCTGAAAGGAGGCAATACAGAAATAGTGATCTTTAACAACCTTAGCAAGATATAACGAGGAAACTTGATGTGAGTCAGATCAGTTGTATCTGTTTTATAGATTGCATTTGTATGTTATAAAGGAAACAATACCTATTCTGTAACTTAAAATAAAGCTATCAGTGGATGATAACTTAGCGTTAAGTTATGAGGTCCAGTTTATGAAAGTAGCAGTTAAAATTTAAAATATGAACAAAAATTTGAACAGAATATTGTAAAATGCTCTAACGGTGATTAAGGGTACAATGATTCAGAAAAAGCCATATATGTTAGAAGCCAAATGAAAATTAATGTTTTGAATGGAAACAAAAATTTACTGTGCTTACCTCACCATTGGAGCTCTTAACTGGCAAAACAACTGTTATCCTATCACCATCCATTATTTGCAGTTCAAGAAATAATTCCAGATATGTAACTGTAACTAATAATAATGAAACAGAATAAAATCATAATGAAGTGTAATTTTATATATACAAATTTGCAGCATAATGTAGCCATCCTCCAGAGTGTTTCTTATTATTATAAAATGTATTTTATATATTTTTATTTATATTAAAATTACAGCTGTAATATTCTATTATTTTAACCTAAATAGAAACAACTTTTTTTTTAAATTGTATAAAATTTTAGCAAAAACTATTTTGAAAACAAATTCAGTTTTAATGTGCATTGATTGAAAATTATATTAAGAAACATAAGAAAAAAATACCATAATGCTTGCACAATAGACTTGCTATAAATAGAAGATTAAATTATTAGCTGCCTATAATGTTTCAAATATTAAAAAAAACTTTTTATTTTTATTGACATCTACGGATCACATAAAATAACTTATGCTTTCTGGTTCTTATTCTTTTCTGGTCTTCCAGTTATTCCTCATTATTTCTATTTCCAGATGAGCTTATTATCATTCTTGGGTTTATTTTTCTAAAAGCCCCTAAAATTTTGGATTGATTTTGTAAATAATGCTCTGCCCTTTATTATAATGTTTTCAGTGGGCCCAATATTTTTGGTAGAATTTTGCTGTCCTTTCTATATCTGCCATTTTCATTCAAAACATACATTCTGTTGTATATAGGCTTTCTAGTTTGATTTTTGTGTTATAGTGCTTAATTTTTGCCCTGATGTCTCCATCAGGGCAAAAATTAAAGATGTCTACAACAAAAGAAACCTCTCGGTTTCTTTTGTTGTAGACATCTTTGGTTAATTGGCGCGAATTCCATTTTTTTCTGCATTTAGCCAATTTGTATTCTTTTTCCTTAATAATTAAATTTGTCAAATGATTTTGCCATATTTACTTGTTTGGAGTTTTGGTGAGCTTTTGATGTTTAAATTGTATCTTTTCAAAGGTTATTTGGAGCCTCATTTTCTCTGCAGTTTCATTTAGGAGATTTATTTGTTATGTTTTGTTTAAATATTTTCAGAAAAGATAATAGTGATACTATCAGCAAAAGCTTGACAGTTCACTCTAATTCTTTGATTTGGTAGTGGATTCCTTTTTCTTGTAGTTTCTTCTCGTATACATTTTATTATTTTTTGCAGAATACAAATAAACAGAATTTGTGAGAACCCATCTTTTTGACTGCTGTTTTGATTTTTAATTATTTGGAAATTTCACCTGTAATCTTACTTTAAATTTTGTATCCAGAAAGTTTGTTTGGTTATGTTAACAGTTTTGGTGGTTCCACTTGAAATTCTTCTAGAATATAAACAGAGAGGTCATGCTTTTTTAAATACTATAAAGACTATTGCATAATTTTTACATCTTGTCATTCTGTTATGTATTGTTATTTTTAAATTTAAAATTTGTTCTGTTAAGGGTATTGCTTTTCTACTTCACCTTGACATTCTCCTGATTTTTTGTACGTAATAGGTTCAATTCTGTTTGAAGGGCTTTGAATATGATTTTATGTGTGACTACAAAAGGAAAGTTCCTCTAGTTTACATCAATTTTGTCTGCTTTTTTGAGTAATGGATATATTAATGCATTCTTGCAGTCATCTGGGATTTTTTCTATCTACCAAATTTTTTTCTAGTGTGGTTAACTTTTGTGTGAGTGGGTACCTGATTCTTTGAACAGTTTTCCAACTATCAGATTTGCTGTAGCTTTGTTGTTTTTCAGTTTTTTAAGTATTTTTTTATTTCTTTTTCATTTGGTGGATTGGAGTTTTTGTTTTTTCAGCAGTTGTTAAATTCCAATTTTTCTTTTATTTAAAAAAAAAAGAAATTTTTAAAAGTATTTTCCCAGGATTTTACATTTCTTTCCATTTCCGTTGTAGAATTTTTCCATTACAGGATTTTATGTTTGTAATTTCATCTTCAAAGCAAAGATAGATGGTTGGTGTTAGTCAGATCACTGAAAATTTTATAAGTCTCTTGCGTTGTTTTTAATTAAGTCTCGTTAAATTTGTGATTTTGTTTTCATATCTTTTTTTATTTTGATTGGCTCTTGGAAATTTTTATTGGTTTAGTAGGAATACTATCTTTTCCATGGTTCTAGCTCTTTCAGTCATGGCTTCTTATGATTCTCCACTTCATCTTCTGTCCTTTTTGCTAATTTTAAAGAACATGTTTCTTGGATTGCTTGAATAACAATGAATTTGTATGTTGATGATTTTCTTGACTTGTTCATTTTGAATTTTTTTTTATCACTTATGGAAATTTTTACATAGTTAATATGGAATTCTCATAAATTAGAGTTTGGGTTTGCCATATTTTCTAGTCTCTAGATGCACAATTCTATTAATCTTCATTTCATTTTTGTTTGACTTTTGTGTACTGGAAATCCTTGTACTATTTTTCTTTATGCATCTTCCTTACCAATTTAGGCATTGAATTCTTCAAATAGAATTTTAATTAATATTTAGGATTTTATGACTAATTTTCCAGAAGTTCCCAATTTTCTTCTGCTTTAACTGAATTTTTCCTGTTATCTTCATTTACTGTGGTGGTATCATTGATTAGTAGTGTAGTTTTGATTCTTGTTATCAAAAGGCAAAGTCTTTCTGATAGTTTGGTTTTTTAATGGATTTTATTTTGTTTTTGTGTACCACAAATATTGTCCCTAGTTTTCCTTTGTAGATGCTGCAGTTTTTGAGTCCATGGTGTTTTAATACCTGGTTTCTTGTAGAACTAATATTAGTCTTTGTTGTTTGTCTGTGTGAATAATTGTAATTTTCCTGTTTTTAAAAGAAAATTCTTATTCCAAGAAGGTTGCTCTAAGATTGTAATTTTGGTTTAGGGTTTTCAGAAAAATACCTTCATGCTTATTTGTTTGGTGGTCTCCAGAATCAGGCCCAGCTGCATTGCTGATTGCAGTGGTAGATTTTTGTTTCTAACTATCATTTGGAGTAGCTATTCTTCTGAAATTTTTGATCGTATGTAGTTTATTTGAGTATCATAGGAAATGACTTTGCATCATTGTATGTTTAAAACTACAGTTGTGTGCCATATAGTTGAAAATGCTTATTAAAGTAGTAATTAATTAGGGTGTACAGACTTCAGTAGTTGTAAAAAACAAAGACAGCTGCTGCAAAAAATTACCAAAAGATTAATTCATTGTCGTCAGCAAAATAATTGTGTACCTGTAACTAAACTTAATCTGCAAAAATATAGTTTGAAATAAAATGACATAAAATAATTGCAAAATATGTATAATTCAGTTACCTAATCTTGACCTAAAATGCAAAAAAAAATTAATAAAATTTCAAGTTGATCAAAAACAGTAGCTCAAATAGAAGTCAAAGTTTCACAGTTAAAAAAATGTATGGATTTTACATATGGTATATTGGCACACCATTTTTTATTCTTTGGTGTAAGAGAAGTGCCATTCCTGAATGGGTACTGAACCTGGACCTTTTAGATAAAAGTCTGAGATGCACCCTCTTCATCATGGAGGTCAGCATTTAATTTAATGTACATAATCTTATAAAAAACTTGTTTTTATTTAAAGTGTTACATTTAGTACTTGCCCTAACTATTGTTAGTATAGAGATTTTTTATTTAAAAAAAAAAATAATAATTTATTTGTTTTAAGAGATGTAGGTTGTTTGATTTTATTTTAAATTATTGTACATTTAATTTTTTATTGTATGAATGTTATAATTTTAGTTGTCAGATATATGATACTGTAGATATTATATAAAAATTTATACAGTTTGTCTTGTAAATATGGCCGATGTAGTAGTTTTTAAGCTTTGTTTGTGAATATAATAAGCAAATTAAGCAAAAGTTATATAATGGTACAGATCTTTTGTAATAACAAGTTAATAGTTCCTCTTAATTAAGCTGTGCAGTTAGAATTGCTTGTGTGACTTGTTTTTATTTTGTATTTAGTTATAAGATAGTTGTGAATTTGATATAGTTATGCCTTTATCATAAAATGAGTTAAATTAATTTTAAAAGTAAGCTTCTTGTACCAGGTTATTTTTATTTTATCTAATTTGCAAGATAATTTTTATCCCGTTAGAATTTTATTATTTCATTGTAAATATTAAAACATTCTTCGTTATAAAATTAAAAAAATGCAGCAGTACAACTCATTTAAAGTAAAATTTTATATTGTGCATGTTTGTTTTCATTTTGTATTAAAAAATTATTATTATTACGTGCTGTATTTTTTAGTAGATAAACTACTGTTAGACAATAAATCAGTTTTTTAATACTAACAGTTGATTTTATATGTTATACATTAAAAAGTCTGTTGAGCATGGATCATAGCACAAGTGTGTTGTTCTTTGATTTGTAGATGAGATATTCCTTCCATTGCTGTTAAGAGTAATGATCTGTGATATGATTAACTTTTTCATGCATATCCTTCATTTTTTGTAGTAACAGTTGTCATCTGATCCTTTGCTTTTAGTTTTATTTCATTTTATGTTCAGAATTAACGTTGATTCTTGTTTAGGAAGAAAGATAATGAATTTTTTTAATAATGAGCCAAGTGAGTGATGGAATTTCTGTAGTAAATTGATCGATGAAACATTAGGAAATGTTTTTAGTAAAAATATAATCCTCCTTTAACTCTTTCAGTCATTGAGTACATATCCTCCAGTATTCACTGCAACTCCACAATATTAATTTAAAATCTTGCTTCATTTGTTCATTCCACTTTTTTCTTTGATTGTATTGGTGGTCAACTACTGGTGAACATCCTAACCATTTTTCATATTCCTTTTTTTTATTGTGTTCATTCCTTGTAAATACCTGAACGGTTTTAATTATGATCTGATGATAATGTCTGTTTCTCTGTTTCACATTTATTCTTATTCGAATATATTCTATGGATGTTTATTTCAATACTTAGGAGTTTACAGAGGATTGATTCAGCTTTCAAAGCTCAGTAATAAGTAGGAAAACCAGTTTCACAGCATGATTTAGTAATTAATTTCTGTATCTACTAATTTGTTATTCTTTTGAGTTGAAATATTGGAAATAATTTCATCGTTATTGATAATGGTTTACTTTTCTCTGCTCTTACGTATATCTTTTCCTACTTTTTCAGTCTATTTTATAAACTGATTTTTGTATTAGTTATAAACATATTAGCAGTTGCAGTTCCTAATTGAAGTATACTGTTTGATATTATTTTGCATTGGGTGAATATTGTGTGATTTTGTAACATTTTGTTGTTAGATGCTATATTTTTCCTGTACTTAAAATCTTTACTGCTCTTTACATGTATTTATTAAATTGTTATAAAAAATGGATTCATTAAAAGCAGTGAAACTGAATGTTTAAAAATATTATCTGTCCTTAATATAAAATGTGATATTTTTAGTTATATAGTTATTGTAATGTTATGAAAATCATTTAAAAATGACTTATTACATCTTGTCATTTTATTTTTTCAGTCTTTTTTCTTATGAGTGGTTTGTTATTTTTAATTATGAATATTAGAGAGTATTTTAAAACAAAAATCATTATTATCAATTTAAATTTTTATTTAAATTGTTTATAGAAAAGAGTTCTCTTTATTAATAAAAAAAAAGCTATTTTAAAAGTTAAAGAATGTTTTTCTCCAGATGTTACATTGCATTGTTGTTTTACACAAATTTGGGAGGTGTTAATTCACTTAAACTCTTTAAATCATTGTTATTGTATAAATCACTTGCTAGCAGACCAGACACTTGTTATTTTATCTGCGTGTTAATTTTATTTTTGTGTTTACAATTTCAAATTAGGATGAGTATTACTGCAAGCTGTTGTAACACAACAGCAGTGTTTTATATAAAATTTGTATTAAAGTGTTTAATTCTAATTAATAAAAGTGATCGTTTGTTATACAATGGTATTATTAAAAAAAATATTGGTTTTTTCAAGTTATAATTCTTCCCCCATTGTAATTGAACAGTTGATGTATGCACTTTAAAGTAATATTATTGAAAGTATGCTTTCTAATTTGGTTTATTTTCTGAGCCCTTATAGGTGATTGTACTTCGGTGTGACAAATAACTAGTTGGGCACTCGTATCTGATGGACTTAGGTTGCAGATAAGAACTTATGTATGTATGATCATTTTTTCAGGCTCTAGATTAACAGATAAACTATTCACAAGCTGTAGAATATACCCAAAAAACACATATTTATATCTCTTTTAATGCAAAAATAAATGTTAATAATTTTCTAAGGAATGCAATTAAAATTTTACGTACATTGCAGTATTATATTTCCTTTTTTTAATTAAAAGTGTTATCAGATTCATATACCAACATTGTGCAAATTTTGGGATATAAAACTTATTACTTGAACAAATAACTATAAATTTACATAGACAACTCAACACATAACATACAGCCAGGTATGTAACCATATACAGATGAAGCAACTGCATGTAGCTCATATACTTGCTCAGGTGTAAGATAGCTAATGGAATATATTAATATCACGGTATGTATTGCTTTCAGTAACCTCACAGTTACTTATTATGGTTGTGTGCTTTTGTTAGTTGATCGCCTTTTCTAGAAGGCTAATTAATCTGAAGACTTTTTTATTAATGTAAATTTAAGTGGCATTGATTATTATTGTCATTAGCCACATTTAAATTACCATCAACAGCCATACAGTAAAAGTGTATCTATTTTTTAGCTTCAGTGAATTATGGAAAACATGCTATTAAACTATTAAACGTTGCTTCAGCTAATGCATTTTATCCTTAACTTACATCCTAAGTTTATCCAAGATGCTACTCTGTGAGATGTGAGGTATTGTGGAACAATCTAGGTGTGAAGATATTTGCATTTTGCCCAACTTCACTTTCTTGTTAATTAGTCCCCAAAATTTATTTAAGCTAAGATTATATGTATAATGGATTTGAACCTTGCGGCAACTCATAACAGCTAAATGTTAATAATTATTTATGTAACAAAAATGTTAATTTATGTATATTTAATGAATATTTGTTTATTAATTTAAGTCTATAGATATACCCAGTACTATTTGTGATGAAAGATGAATTTTTTAACATTGAAAAATGGCAAACCTGATGAGAATTTAAACCCGGAACTTAGAAGGATAATAAAGCTTGCAATAATATTCACTCTTTTGCTGAAATCATGCAAGTAAGAGCCAATAATATAATGAATTTATGCTTGGAGAATTTTTGTACAGTAATGGAATAATTGATTTCAAAGGTATTTAATATTGAAAATATTTATGTTTGTAAATGACAAGTATATAGAGTTAACTTCTCCTTCCTGTTTGTGCTTAGTAAATTACTACACCTAGCACAAGATGTTAACAAAATATTGAACTTATTTGAACTGCATGGAATTAATAATCAAGAGAGTTTTATGAATGGATATAATTAAATATGTATTGGTAAAATAAAAAAAGGATATATTTCTTTTTGGCGCATTGCTTTATGTTTTTTTATTAATAGTGTAATTAATAATCCGTAATGTAAATAGCAGATGTTTTGTTAGGAATTTGTTTATGTTAGTAAAAATGTATTTGTTGACGTATAATATATCTAGATCTGTTGCTATGAGTGTAATTTTTGTTTAATCTGTTTTTTATGATTGTAAATTTAATTAATTAATAAATTAATTTAAAAATATTTCAGTTGATTATTATTAGCTGCGTTGTATTTTTGTAAAGAAAGAATTGTGTATTTTATATATATTATATATGTAATGAACTTTTAGTAGAATTAATAGTTGCGCTATTAAGCCTCTATATTTTTTTTCTACTTTAACCGTTGGAGATAATAAATATGCGAATTGTATGATAATGTCAGGTTTAAAAAAGATGTGCCTACATTTTTATTGAATCTTGTAATAATTGTTATTTATTATCTATATGTGATTTTAGTGTTAACTTTAAGGCTTGACTCTTAATAAATATTGTTACATGAAATGCTTAATTCTTAAAAAAAATTCAACAGTTTATATCAGCTGTTATTCAATAATTTTTTTGAGGTTTATGAGCTATCAATGTTAATAATATTAGATATGAATGTTATTAAATTAGTTGTAATGTATAAGGCTGATTATATTATATAAATATGTATGTATATATTTTCAACTGCGCTCACACACACACACACACACACACACACACACACACACACACACACACACACACACACACACACACACACACACACACACACACACACACACACACACACACACACATGTACACACACACACACACACACACACAAACATGTACACACACATATACATATACATACATACATACACATGTGTGTCTGTGTATGTATGTACATTAATATATAAGATAGTTACAGTTAAGATTTTTAGCATATTTGTAAAAATATTTATTTTACTTATATTTCTGTTATAGGATAAAAATTAATACCATTGTATTACATAGTATTTTAATTTAGATTTAATAATTTATTATTATTAATTCACATAGTTTAAAAAATAATATAAATTAATAAAATTGACAATTTTTAAAGTGTATACCATTTCAGGAAAATGGTTTAATATATTTAGAATGCAAAGAAGATACTGGAATGCCAAATTTTGGTTTTCATGTTTTGTATAATAAATTATATTAAATTTTATTTACCGGAAGTTAATTCTTTTCACCTTTTCATGTTTTAAAAATAGTTTCCTGGTTAGCAGTTATTGCGAGAACTTTTCTGTTCATTTATCAATGTAAACTTCTTGAAATTGGTAGGTGGAGTTTTCACAATTTCTTTTATTTGTCAGTGGTATTAGAATTTGATTATGATGAAAAATATATTTATTGGAATTGTTTTGGATAGATACAATTATTTTCTTCTTTTATGTTTGTACACTAATATATTTTTACCTACAATTATATATATAATTGTAGGTATATTTACAATTGTATTTATAATTGTTTCATACTGATAGATTTAAATCTATCAGTAACAGATTGGACTGATTAAATAGTTGGGAACTGGTATTGCTACATGGTTTGTTATTCAATGAAACGGTTTGTTTTTCAATGGTTTGTAACAGTAGTATTTAGTAGGTGTTAAAATACAAATTGATGTAGCACAGGATAATAAGAGAGTAAACACAATTTCTAAAAAACATAGCTCTTTCATTGCTACAATGTACATAGTTGTTAATTTTAAAGAGCAGTCGCTGTTCTCCTGTAGAGAGGATGTTTTGTCTCTTGTATGGGGATAAGATTTATGATAATTGGTTTTTATTATGTTAATGAAAATATACGTAAAAACATAATTACTATTTTATTTTTACAAAAGGGAACTTCATTCTTGGATTAAACTCTCATATCAACAAGATTGGAAAAAGTTATATTAAAAAATTCAAATTTTATAAATAAGTAACTGATTCTATGACAAAAAAACAAAGCTTATTAACTATAAATATAACTTTAGCATTTTTATTGAAATAGAGTTTTTAAATTGTCCAAATTTTAAAGATTTGGCCACAAAAACCAAATGATTTAAAAATACTCTAAAAATTTTGTATTCTTTGTATTATAAACTATGAAAGTTAGTACTGATGTTACATTCTAAACAACTATAGTAGATTAAAATTTTAACCAAGAAGTCATGTAGAAAAATGAAAAATGTTTTAGTTTATACAGTCACTCCTGGTGTCCTGCCATAATTTGTGACAGGATGTTCCTTGATATTCTGTAGCTTGAAGTTAACAATCAACATATAAATAAACTTATTATATTCTTACATCCAAATTTTCAGAATTTAGTTTTAAATTGATTGTATGTAATTGTGAAAAACTACTTGGCCGGAAAAAAGAAAAAATCCTGTTTTTAGGGAATAACATGGAATCATATTTAAAATCATCTAAGGTGATTTGGTTATAAAAATCTAGGGATTTGATTATTTTCTAACCAAATCATGGAATTTGGTAAAAAAAAATGGCATGCAAGGGGTCAGTTTCAAATGCAAAATGAAATAGACAAACCTTCTGCATTAGAACTTCAGAGGCCATAGCCAATATTCAAAGAAATATTTCTACCAATCCAAAAAAATGTAGACCTAAGTTATCACAACAAAATGTGTAAAATATACATCTTGCTGTAATCTTTATGATTTTAATTTCAAACCATCTGTGACAAATCATAACTGTGCAACAACTTAAGAGACCAGACAAACCAAAATGTCTTAATTATTATGACTGGCCTCTCAAAAACATTGTCGATGGTCAGATAACCTGATGCTGTATTCCACATCAGATGAGGCATGATTTCAGGTATCTGGATACCTGAAATCATGCCTCATCTGATGTGGAATATGATATTTTGTTGTCAACGCCACTTATTGAATGATTGAAAATCGTCACAAGATTCACTTCAATGACAAAATCAGAGTTATGATGTGCTGTTTCTGCCAATCGTATAGCAAGACTAATGTTTTTTGACTGGACTGTTAATACAGAAGTGTATCGTACAATTGTTTTAAGAGTTCTGTGTTTTTCTTTTGCCTCCAGGTCCACCATTAGGTTTGCTTCAAAGGATAAGATGAATGACTTGTAGCGTGTGTGAAAATGCCATGCCTGACTGGGATTTGAACCCGAGGCCTCCGGATGAAAGGCTGAGACGCTACCAATCGTGCCATAGAAGCCGACTAAACATTCTGGGCTTAGTTAACAGATTGTGAAAAAGAATATGGCTTCTTTCAACAAAATGAAACAATTTGTCACAAATTTAATGATTCACACTAGTAAGTGTTCTTACTAGTGGCTTCCAGGTTCTTCAGATTTGTCTAATTGCAATTTTTTCCTTTGGGGATACACGAAGGAGAGAATTTATGAATCAGAATCAAATCCCTACATTATAATGAACTGAAGGTGAAATTCAGCTAGAAATCGATTGAATTGACAACAATGTTTTGGATCAGATACCACAAAATGATCATTCGAGCAAAAAAGTGCATTACTGTGCTGGCCGCTTACTTTGAAAATCTTTTGTAAAAATATGGGGAGTATGTAAACTTTGCTAATATAAGTGAGATTTCGGGTAAATTTAGGTTTTAATTTTTCATTTCATTCATAATATGTTAAATATAGTACTGTGTTAAGTCTGTAGCAATTTAATTTTAAGTTGTTAATCTGGTCTAAGATGGTGCATCTTAATGTATTACCACTTGAAATATCTTGTTTCTCATATGCTGGTGAAAATTCCACACTGACTTTTTCTTTATGGTATTTTTTGCTTGATTGAGAATAATAAACAAGAGTTCATTTCATTTTGAAACTTTCCTGTATTATACTGAAAGTTATAATACTAGTTAGTATTAAACTAACTATAATATAACTAAATATAATACTGAAAGTTATAATATTAGTGAATAAGGTACAATAAGTTAATTTTACTTTTTTCTTTTTGTATCTACTCCCCTGTGCCGGACCGACTTGATGGTATTACGCCACCCAGGGAGTGTCCGTTACTGTAATAGGCCCTCCCTGCCTACCGTCTATATACTGGCATGGCAGATCAGGCCTACTGGTGGCTCTTTTGAGATTTTTTATTCTCTATTATGTCCTCTATGGAACCACATCATACCTGCAAGTCGTGATGTGACCCGCAGATCTTTTATAATACACTCTTGTCCCTACAGCACACCCCAAGGAGTCCTCAGCAGATCATTGAAACCAGCACACCTAAGCATGCTGGCTCTCATCGCTGAGGCTATCCACCCAACCTAACGTACTAGAAACCCATACTTTCTTCATCTTCATTCTTCTGTTTTAGTACTGTCTTTATATAATCAGCAACCTTCCTCCAGTTTTCCTTACTCCTGAGCATGATATCCATGGTCTCCTTCGGCGTTTTTCCATGAATACCCACGTCGTGTCTTAGCTTTATCCATTTATTACATACTAAAAACATATGCTCAGAATCATCGTCCTGTTCCAGTACATGCACGTGGGTTCATACCTTTTTCCCACCTTATGGAGATAACCATTGAAACACCCATGTTTCGTCAGGAACTGGGTGATCCAATAGTCAGCCTCTCCATGCCGCCTGTCAATCCATCCTGTTAATTCTGGAATTAAAGTTCTTGTCCATCCAGCCACTCCAGCCTCCGCCCATCTCTCCTGTCAGATTCTATGTATGTTTTCCCTGACTTCATTTTCTGCTCTCCCTAAAAACCTGTCAGTTCTATATCTGGCGATAAGGTCAATCGGTAACATTCCCGAGAGCACATAGAGGGCCTCATAAGAAACAGTTCTATAGGCAGATACTACTCCCAGTAGTATCTGCCTATAGAACTGACAGCCTATAGATGGCTGCAATACATGTTTTCCAATGAATTTAATGTATTTACATTTTTCAATCAAAAGCTGCAATCCCCTATCAATGAGCCATCTATCGACTGTCTCTAATGCAGAGTTTGCCTTGTTTTTAACTTCATCGATCGTTCTGGTCTGCACTAGGATTGCCAGATCATCTGTGTATGCTATAATTTGTACACCCTCAGGAAATATATGCGGCCCTGTTTGGGCTTTTAATAAAATTAAAAGCTATCGGTATATATTATTAAGAGCTCAACGCCTTATATTATTAACGGTAATAGGAGGTTACCGTACTATTTCACGGGAGGCAATCTTGGTGATTGCAGACGTGAAACCGATAGATTTAATTGCATTAGAGAAGCAGCAGCAGCGTTATGTTGGTAAGAAGTCAGGTGAATTGAGTTCAGAAAGAATTCAAGAAATAGAACGGCATGACAATGCTTTACGGTAGGCCAGTTGGGATGAGGCAGAGGGTGAGCTTATAGGCACGATCTCTTTCCAGACATTGTTTGTTTGCGGGACGCCCCTTGGGCTCACCCTAACAATTACGTGATGCAATTTCTTTCTGGTCATGGCGCCTTCCGACTTCAGCGATTAGGCCCGGTGGATTCAGGTGTGTGTCCAGATTGTGGACAACTAAATGACGCATACAAATGTGATTTACGAATGCGCAAAATACGAACTTTCCGCACGGAGACTATTTGTCAGCTCCACATTAGATCTCCGTGAGAATTGGAAAAACCAGGCCGAATGGGTAATCGTTGTAAATCTCATCGGGTACCTGGCAAGAGAACGGATTGCCAGGTACCGAGTAAATTTAGAGTTCCGCCTGGTCTTTCCCTTGTCTTGGTTTTGTTGTTCTTGTTTGATGTTTTTGTAGTATGTTGTTTATGTAGTGTTATTTTTGTTTTGTGTTATGTTATGGTTGCGTGTTGAAATCGACTTCTAACCTATCGAATAGGTAGTTACGTTTTTTGTTTCAGTTCTTTCATCTCACTCAGTCTTGTTAAAGATTCGACATAGATATGTTTTGTTTTAAAGATTTCATTTGCCAGTAGTACACCGATGAGAATATCACATGTGGAATTCGCATCAGTGGCATTCTGACTGAGGCAAGAACAAGGCTGAGAGATTTGACAAAGACAAAGATAAAAATGAGAAGATATACGTGTTTCTTAATCGTAAATAAAAACAAATCATACATTAATCTATATGTACTTTTTCGAAAGCTTATAGAAATTATATACTTAAATATATCATAATTTGTATTTAAAGATTTAAATCATTTAAGAGATAGAAATGTGCAACAATTACACATTACACTATTTATGCTCTAATCTATTATATTTTTCTTTATATCTCAAGAGATTTTAATCGTGATAAAAGAATTATATGTTCTTTTAATTAACTAATTAAATTATTACGTAATTAATTTTAATGAAATATAATTTAATATTTCTGTTTAGTTTCTTTCAACTCTATATTTCTGGAAATGTGGAAACAGAAACTTATTGCATATCTGCCACAATATGTAAATTCTCATAAACTAACCTCACGATTTTTTCCATTTTTAACAACTTTATTCTTTATTCCGATCATTCTTAAAAATTATTTTTTCAAACAAATCGATTATAGAAATATATTGCCTGACATTTGTTTTATGTCTGATTTTCTGTTATAAATTCTACTGGAAAATAAATTATTTTAATTAGATTATATTTAATAAATAATAAAATCTGTATAAAAGAGAATTCATGGTAAAAAGTTAACATTTCAGTAAACTCTCCCTTGTTTCTTTTTTGTTTGGACCATCTATGAATCGCATTAAAAAAATTTTACTTTGAATTTTCTTTCCGTTTCAGCCATTATTTTTTTCATTCTTTGACTTCATCTCTTTCTTTGTGGGAAAGTTTTCTTCCCCATTTTCCTCTTTGTTTTTCCTGAAAACTATTGAAATTTATAAAATTATATTATAATTTATAGTATAAAATTTTTCTTCTTTAATATTTAATTATTTTAGATATTTCTCATATTCTTGAAACCAGCTATTTTTAATTTTAGAAATTTAATTAAAAATTTTCTTTTTAAGTGGTTGTCCTCCATTATGTTTTTTTTAATTTCCACAAAAGCCCTGAACTTCTTCATATGATCTTAAGATATTTTGATTATTTTTATATTTAGATCTTGAAATTTTTCTTTCTTTTTTCCAGAATCAGATTCTTTGATCATTATCATCATTTCTGCAGGTTATAAACATCTATCCTGTTTATTCAGAATTTTTCATTTTTCCCCAGCAACACAAATTACCAAACATTTTTTGATGGATAACTATCCTGTGTCCTTGAGAATCATGAAATAATTTTTCAACTGTCATTTATATACACAATTTAACGGTTTAATTTTTTATTTGCTGTTAGTAAAATTTACATAATCATTATTATACGTTCTTATTTTACATTTATGTTAATTATTTCATGGCCAAATATAACAGCTCCTTCTATTTTCACAATATTTTAGATTTATAATTTCATATATTTCTCTAGTCAATATCTTATGCACCCTTTCTCTACAATATATATTTTTTTAATTTATTAATATTTTTATAGTCTTTATAGTTATTCTTTGAATAATTATGGTTTACCATGTCATTGTCAGTTTAATATTCACTAATGACAGGCATATATATATATAATAATAATCTCAACCTTCCAATCAGATTAAAGTTTTAATATCGTTGAAGAAAGTTGTAAACATATATTTTCAATATGTTAATGCTTAAAACTGTTTTTTTGCTGAAATATAACAACATTAATATGTACATAAAAAAATGTAGTATTGCTAACAATTAATGTACTAACTACTAACAATTACTAACACTAATGATAACTATATGCGTTTATAATCGGTTATATGTATTTATAATGGTAATAGGTTTGTCTACCAACTTATATTCTTCTTATATTATACTTTATATTCTTTATACACTTTACTTTACATTACTCTTACTTCTCCTCTTACTATGTATTGCTTATTCTTATTATATATTACTAAATACTTTATTTTATATTCTTCTTTTATACATAACTTATATTAACACTAATTATAACAATATATTGTTTATAATGGAGAATGGGTTTTTTATGTACATTATTCATGTTGTTATTAAATATTTAAGCGTAGATCAAGTTTTAGTATAACTACTGATAAATTTATTTGATAACTACAACATATTCAAAGAGTTGATCTGATTGTTTGAGGTTATGATAATATAATAATTATATTATAAGAAACTTCTTAAGAAGTTTAATGTTTTTATTAATTTTGTTATCTTTGAATTAATGTTTTATAAAATATTTATAATAGAATCTTTTAATAAAGTCAGTATTTTAAAATAAGAAAACAAATATTTTCTGGTTCGTTTAGTTTCATTTATCACAGTTCAAAATTATTATTGTTATTTTTTTCACTTTTAATGACTTTTAAAATTTTCACTATAAAGTCCCTATTTTCTGATTCTATTTTATTTGTTAGTACTGCTTTGGGACAGAGCGATAACAAATAAAAAACCAAAGCTTTTCATCCAGAAGTCATTTTTCTTAAGCAACAGAATTCATCTGTTCAAGTATGGGCTTAAGCCTGTTAATGGTTTGAGAAAAAATAAAAAGTTAAAATAAATTTAATATAGAATAAATATATACAATATATAAAAATAATTTTATCCCACCAGTCTCATTAGTGTAGATGTTAAAATATATTGGCCAAAAGTTATTTTAAATATGTTGCTGGGGTAGATGTATAATTTATTTGTGAATTTAGAGATTTGTTTTAATTTTATTGTCCGGTGTTGGTAAACACACACTTATATATTGTTTAAATCAAATAAATTAATATTATTGTTATTATATGGTTCATCCACTTTATTTAAAAATAGATTTATTATTCTGTTTTATTGCTTCCTTTATATATTCAATTATATTTTATTTCTATCCGGGTGTTTTTTACCATGAATTTGATAGAAAAACTTTTTCTTCTTTGTTATATCATCTAACCTACTTTGCCTTGAGTTAGCCGAGCAAAAACTGTAGAAACAAAGTACCTTTCTAAAAACACTTAACATTTATTCAGATAAAAAGATTGTGTAGTTATTTTGAGGTAGAACACATTTGTTTTATAATTTATTTGTTTCATCATTTTATTTCTTAAAAGTCTAATAAAAGTTTTCCATTAACCCCTAATAATGCATATTATATTATCATCTGAGAACAAGGTTAAAAAAAGAGGGCAATGCATGAAGCTGTATGTGGAAACTTCTAGAATGACCGAGATGAAAGATAAAAACTTAAATTTATTTTCGATTAAGATCTTGCAGAGTAGATACCTTATTTTTATTTGTACTGTACTTGTCTAATCATAAAAATTCAAATGATTCATAAATTTAAATTTACCAGAAAGTTCAACAAAGCTAAATCCATCTGTTTTATAACAGCTGTTGCAAACTCAATTTAGTCAGTAAAATTTCTATAGATTTCTCCTATTTATAACTTGTTCTACCTCTAATTTCATTCTCATCACTCTGTCATATTCATTGCAGTCTTCCATTTTTATGGGAATCGATTAAACTGCTGTTTCTTATAATCAATTATTATTTACTAATTACAACTATGATTTCAAACTTTGGCTTTTTCACTTAACAATAATTAATGGCTATTTGTATTCAGGATTTCTTCATTTGCAAATCTTCAAATAAATAACTTTACATGACAATGTCAGTATATCGGTTTCATAGTTTAATTTTTTCTCTATTAGTGCATTGAACATCTGCATAATACAATCATGCAGATTGAATTGTGTATGGCCTCCATGATTGTATTATGGATTCATATGTAATATAATTGTGTATTAAATTTAATTGGCTTTTTTAAAATTATTTGCTATAGTTTTTTATCTAAAGGCATTCATATCTGTTAAAATTGGTATAAATATGCTACTGGTTGTATGCTGTAGTTTGAATGAATTGTATCGTTACAATTTGATATTAAATTAAAGCAGTAACCATTATAGAGCTGTGTACTGTACATCACAGTATCAGCATCATTATTCTCTGCTCTGCAAGGTAACATCTCTGCCATGCAGGGATTGATATATTATCATCTGCAACACTAGATGTGCTTTGCTTTGCAGGATACATATTTTCTACCTTGGAGGAAATTATACAATATCAGCCATAAAAAAGATGCACTTTGTACTGCAGGGTCACCAGTTTTAAAATATAATACTGGAAAACAAATCTGTAGACAAGACAGATCTCTATCTTGCAGAAAATATTGACTATCAGCTATCAGAGTTGTGTTCTGCTCGACAGGATACATGGTGAAATCAAAATATTTTCTTGCTTAGCAGAGAATATTAAATTTATTTATAAGCTCCGCTTATAGAGTTTAATTGGTAGTTTACAGGCTGATATGTTAAAATATGTATAGCGTTCTAAAAATGGCTCTTGTTTGTGTATAAAAATTAAACTCTGTTAAATATTTTGGGTTCTTTATTTAAAACTGAAGTACTATTGGCTTGATTGTCTTGGGCCGATGATTCTTCCAGTTTTTAAAACTCACAAAACCGAACATTTTTGCGCATAAGGTTATCCTTATCACCTTATTAGATGGTCCTTCGTGAATCATTCTAAGGTTTTCTTCCCCATCGAATGTGACAGAAACATCAGATGCGTCATTGAATGCATCAGATGCGTTTAATGAGAAACGACCATCATCGCTAAAGATTATTTTATGCTAAAAGTGTGGATCGGTTGCTTTTTTCTGAATTATCCAAGTAACAAAATTTCTGTGTTGCTGATCGTCCACCACCATTAACTCCTGTTTCAGCTGAGTTTTGTATGCGTGTTAATGCAAATCCTCCAGTAAGATTCTCATAAATTGATCCGAGGAATTCATAATTCTTTAGGTAGCCCTGAAATTGATGTTTATGCTCATTTGCAATACGTTCTCGAACAAAATCAATGCTTTCAGCAGAATGTGCAGTTTTTGGCTTCCCTGAGCGTAGTTGAGAACAGACCCAGCGTTTTCAAATTTTTTCACAAAATCTTCAACTGCTTGTTCTGCAGGATGATCAAAAGCTCCGAAAAATTACAATTTTACGATATGTTTCTTTCAAAGAACTGACCATTTTCAAGATAAACTTGTATGATTTCTATACTCTGTTCTTGCTAAATCGCGGCCGTGTTGGTTTTTTTGGAGAACACAACTTTGTATAAATAAAAGTTTGCCTGAAACAAAAAAAATCTTTGTAGTTTTAGTTAATACCATTTAAAAACGCTCAGCCATTTTTGGAACACCCATTATATTAAGCATTAGTGTAATAAGCATAAATATGTTGTTAATTCAATAAGCGAGTGCGCGACGCGTACGTGTGAACGCGATCACCCGTGTCGGTCACCGGCTGTCCTTCGATACGGTGTTAGGCATAATTCGTTAATGTGGATTACGCGAATGGTATAAGATGGGTGTTACTAACGTTAACACCCATATGTATTTTTATGTTGTGTCTTTTCAGGTGTAATTCCAGCTTCTGCAGCAGCAGTCCTTCCAATTGCCCACCCGATGGGGGGGGAAATATACCCATTTTTCAAAATTATTTTTGTTATTTAAAGATAGATTTTCTTTGTATTAATACATTAATAAAAATTATTTGTTTTATTTTGGTTTAAGAAATCTATAAATTAAATGTATAGAATATTTAACATGTTTTTTATTTCTTTAAGGGTCGTATTTTTTTAAGGGTTGTGTGGTTTCTTTAAGGGTTGTAATTTTGTATTTCTTTAAGTGCTATATTAATTCATTTAATTAAGGAAGTAATTTACAAATTTTTAATTAATGGGGGGACAATACACCTTGGCCCTTGTCCTTATCCAGCGAATTACAGTCAACTTTCATAAACGTTCTTCAGTTCGTCACTTCAACTTCGGCAGCAGTCCTCCTTAATACCCATCCAAAATGAAAAATATTACCTAATTTTTCAAAATTATAATGTTTTGATTTATTTTACTATTATTATTACTTTTTGTTAGAATTTAATCTATATTATAATATTTTTTGTGCAGTTTAATTACTAAATGGAAATTTAATTTTGTTACAGAATTAAGTTAATGATAAATTTAGTTGAAGTTTTAAGAAGTATTTAAATTAATTTTGATATTTTATAAACTACAGTAGCTTTTTTAATTTTATTTAACTTTTTTTTAATCATAGAAAATAATTTTTTTTTTTTTTTATAAGGGATATAAAAGTTTCTTAATATTATTAAATTATAACATATATTAAGTGTAAAATATATACTTTATCATTAAGGGGGGGGGGGAATGTCCACCCTGTCCCTTTTACCAAATCAGCAGTGAGCAGTGATGTGCAGTCATCATCTTCAGCTTCAGAAATATTGTTTTTTTTTGTGTGTGTTTTTAAGCTCATATCGATTGAAGGAATGTGATAAAAAAAATTAACCAAAACTTTTAATTAAAGATACTTAATAAAAATTTTAAATAGTTTTTGTTTATTATTTTAAATGAAATAGTCAATTAAAATAGTATTAAAGTACTCACAATCTGATGATTGTTAAATGATGAAGTGCTCACAGGCAGCCCTCATGGAAAGCCTATTATTGTTAAACAGAAATTTTTTAACATAAATCTAATTCTATTATTTTTATAATATTATTCATTCGATTGACTTGAATCATTCAGTTCAAACCCAACTCATACAATGATAGACTTACAGTTCATTAATTCAATTCAAATGTTGAAATATAATTTTCAGAAACAAGTCAACACCACCATTCTTTTCATCATACAGCAAATCTTTATTAAGTAATGAAAGTAGTCCATGGACCAATTTTGAGAATCTACATCACTTATAGAATGGAATCATAACTCATTGCTTATAAATTAATATAACTGCCATCATCTAATTCATCATTAGCTTGTTAAAAAATGACTCAATTCAAACTGGCTTTATCTGGATCTCTTAGCTCGTGCTTGTGCAATGGGGTCAGTTATATATACACCCATTAAATTAATGCTTTCTGAAATACTTGCTTAAACCATTTTTATTATTCAACAAAGTCACATCATTATTAGTACATTTATCCATCTGCATTATCAGTGTCCCAAAACCTGCTGCATATATCTTCAGCTAAATATGCATCTCATCTGCCTCATCTATATTGTTCATGAAACTTCACCTAAAACCCAGGTGAGTTTTTAACAGACCAAACAGTTAGCAAGACTGCATTAACATGACAAAATAATACTCATCTAGTCAATAGATCTGGATGTGTTCTTAAACTGCTAACTACAATCTCACTTCTGGAATGAGCTAACAGCTCTTGAGAATCTTTATATACTATAACTTTGAATCTCTTGCACAAAGGTGAAGGATGTTTCTGTTTGATTAAATTATGCTTTGATTTGGTTTTGTATACCGATGAATCCATGATTCAAGTCACACTCCCTCACACAACACTGACAATCTCGTTAAGCATGTTCTCCATCGGTGTACCAAGAGAGCTACACAGTAATAAGGCCAATATTTGACAATGTCCACCACCATTGTGAAATTACTTATCAGAAATTCAAGTGATCTTTGGTCGTGCTGTAGACTTAATTATGAGAACATTCTTCATTTTTGAATAAAACTACCTAAAATTAAATAACTGCAATTTTGTTTAGGGTTGTCATAGCCTGAAGCTTTTGAAGCGCCACAACCTTACCCTCTCCATTTAAACTTTTTGAGTGGTGTTTTCATTACCAAAATTTATGAGAGTGTGCATAAAGTAAATAACTAACAAGAATAACACAATTTCTTAATTATGAGTATTTAACACATAAAAACTAAATTTTTAACAATTACATCTTATTTTTTATTTAAACAATGTGAAAAGAATTTCTTAAATAAAAAAGAAAAGTTGCAGTTAAGTTTTGATTGTATTTCAACATTCAAATATATATAATTTATTTATATATCATTTTAAAAATGTCATGGAAAATAGATTTAAGAAAATTATTACTTTATTATGTATTAACCCCTTTGGATACATAAAAGAAATAATTAAAATATAATATAGTATTGTTATATAAAAAATAAATATACTCGTGTTAATTTTATTAAAATTGATTTAATTGTAACAGTTTAATTTTTAATGACTGAGTGGGCGTTAACATCTATGGACATTAGCCCGGTGAAACTTGGTATCGTATGAAAAAATGTCATTCCTGGCCGGGATTCCAATCCAAGAAAAAATTATATTAATATCAACTAATTTAAATGTTTAAAAAATATTAATTCGTTTATATAATTTTGATATCAAGTTTTTAATATTCAATACTAGCAAACATTTGTTATATGTCTATTACATGGCGCTTTAATATTTTCTCTTTTCAGCATTTATAAATATATCTATTTTTTGTTTAAACTTTACAATTAATATTCAGATATTAAAACTAATCAATGTATTGTAATTTCTTCAGAGCAACAGGAGCCAAAATTTTGAATGATCTGAAGAATGGGCGTTTTAAAATAGCAGCCTTATTTTAAAAATAGTAGTTATAGCTGGTTATCCGTTCTTCATACAGGTAAAAACATATTTTGACCGGTTCTTAGCGTTACACGACAAACACCAGTAGGAGGTGACAGTACTTCATTTCTCATTTAAAGAATTTTTTTAATTTTGTTTATTTAGCCAAGTAACCAGAGGCAGGTGCACTTTATTTTACCTTTCTTCATCCCTTTTAAGGTGGACTTTCAAAAAATCTAGAAGCTTTAGATGCCATTCCACATTCCATACTTTTACAAAAATTGAAACATCTAGGAAAGTGTTGTAACCCTTAAAATTATTCTAGTTACTTACAAAATCGAGCCCAATTCCTTACAATTGAAAATAGAACAAGTAAAGTAACTCTGTTACTTTATGGATATAAAATATTGATTCCATAAGGAATCGTTCTATTTTATTCATAATATACATTAATGATCTCAATTTACATATAAACAACGTTAACTCTATATTATATGATACAACATTAATTTTGCTGAGAGAGGGGTTGAAAACATTAAGTGAGCAAGTTTTTATAAATGTGAAAACATGGTTTAGTAACCACTTTTAAACTATTAATGTTAAAAAAGTATGTATATTACCTTCTCAGCTAATATTAGAAGTTGACCATCTAATTTACATTATATAAAAATTCACTTGTCCAACTGCATTGTATCTTCAAGTGAAACTTGCAATCTTTCAAAATTAGAAAGAATTAAACAAGTTAAATATTTAGGTATCATACTAGATTCACATTTATGGTGGTATATGCATATTGATAATTTATGTTGAAGACTAAAATATTTAATTTTTAAATTTTGTAATATAAATAAATTAAGGAACTGAAATATATCTAGACATATTTATTTTGCATATGCACAATCTCTTTTTCAGTATGGGATTTGTGTCTGGGGAGGAGCTGTAAATGGACATTTCAATAAAATATTTGTAATTAAAAATGTCTGAAAAAGGTAGTACTGAACAGACCCAGACTTTACCAAAGTTATATATCTATGCAAGGAATTTAAAGTTTTAATAATTAGATAACTATGTTAAAATTGTATGTTATATATTAATAAAAATAAGATAATAAAACCCACGTGAAAAAATATATAATCTGCGACCATTAAATAATGATTTTGAATTACCCAAAATAAATTTAAATGTGTACAGAAGACAAATCTTATACACATCATGTAAGCTGATTAATTTCATTCCACAATGCGTTTTTTATAATCATGCCAATACAAAGTTGATCAAAGGTATGGAAAAATGAATTATATCTAATATTGACATTACTAATACACTTTTTTTTAAATTATCTATTACTTTGCTTATAGACAAGGGAAAATAATAAAAAAACAACATGTAATTTACACAGAATCTTGGCAGATCCATAGAAATTATTTGTTTAATGTTACACAATACTATTTAATTTTACTAACATTTATGTTCAACATTACCACTTACACGTAAGTAAAAGTAAAGTTATACCTGTGCACAGAATACATATTTTCATGTAATATACTTCATACATGAAGATCTATGTATAATATTTATTTTTAAGTGTTAAATTGGAAATAAATCATTAATTTATTTATATAAAAACTGTATCACAAAGTTCTTCCAGGACTTTCGTAACCTATTTCCTTGTGAAAATAATGGAAAAAGTTCATCTAAACAAATGTCCTACCATGATTTGTCTGCAAGTTATGGCTAGTAAAATATTTTGCTCAAATTTCAGCTACACTGGTGAAATGAGGTCATACTAAAATTTTTATGACATTAATTAAGAGACAGAATTAGTGATTTCTTAAGGTTAAACCCAAAATCACCATGATGTCCTTCTACAGTCAGAGTAACATTTGTGTTTAGGTCATTTTTTTGTATTGTGCATATTTTATGAGAAATTTGCTTGAGGGGATTAAAATGAAACATCATATATATTATATTCTATTTATTCTTTATTTTATAGTAAATTGGCCTACTAAGGACCACAAATATACTTTTAGTTTCTCTCTTCTTCTTTCCATCCATATTTCTTTCCTTAATCACTTTACTGTAGTTTTCTCTAATCTCTTTGGACCATTGATATTTCTAATCCTTCTCTTCTACCACAAGAACCTTCATGTTATTTACTATTCATTTATATGTATAAAACAGTAAATTTAGCTGTATATGTAAAAAAATTCTAAATAATATCATTCTGCAAATCAAAATATTTTCCTCTAAATTCTTTAATGAATATTTAGAAATCAAATTAATTAATTTGAATTTAAATATAAGAGAGAATATTTAAATTCTGGTAGTTTATTTAATATAATTTAAAAGTACAGAGGAATAATGTGAATGTTAAAAAAAATAATTTGAGTATCTTTAACATAGAAAAAGAAAAAAATAGTTATAAGCCAACAAAACATAAGCATTAATATTCTACAAAACGCACAAAAGTGTACAGTTTTATAAAATTAAGTAAGCTAAACTTATAAAATAAACATCAAAAATTAACTCTGTGATTTGATGCATTACAAATTTTTATGGGAACATTTTAAAATGTACATAAATGCATATAGCTAACCAAACTGCAGGTAAATTAACCAAACCAAACTAAAGGAAATCTGACATTAAAAAACATGGTTTTATTCATATTACATACTATTTTGCCATTTACAATAAATCTAGGGATAGGTGACTTTGACCTGTTTTATACAAAATATAATGCAAATCTTATTTTAAAATTTAGTAAATAAATATTAAAAGAAATAACAAATAAATAAATGCATTATTTATCCTACTAAAGTTATTAAGTTATATTTTTAGTTTCTTTAAGCATAATATAACATGCACTTTGAATACATGCCCAAAAATTACCTGCTCATTCCTAGTAATCACCTAAAATTATATAAATTTCAAATAAATTATTGTGAATAAACAGGTACAGTTGTATAAATATTTCTTTGGCTATGTAGAATAATTTATTAAAATTAATTAAAGATTGACCGCTTCCTGTTTTTGTTTTTTTACCCTTCTAAAATTTCACAAAGATATTGTTCTTTAGAGCAATATTTGTTAATATGATAATTAGTAAAAAATATATTTATTTAGTTATTTTTTACAACTGTAGAAACAGTTGAGAACGACTGAGACAGTAAACTACTGTTACAAAGTGGCTGTATTTTTTTTTTTGAGGAAGTCGTTTCTAAAAAAATAATGAAATAATGAGAAATAATGAAAGAGAATGGGATAAAATGCAATTTAATTTTAATCTTTTAATATCTTCTGTTGCAAAATGCAATTTGGTTAACTATTTATTAACATAAACAATAATATAAAACTAGGTAGTATAATCTATCTCTTCATTTTAGTTTCTTTTAATTTTCTTAGAGTTAATTTCTCTTGAAAATAAAATCCAAATCACAATAATTGAAACTTTATAAACTGACAGTACTCATCAAAATGACGAACACTAAAATAAAAAAAAATATCCACCATGTAGTACTGCTACCAAGTTAAGTCTAATGCAGCCAGCTTAGATGTGTAGCACAACTTTATATCTTAGAATATATTCCATCCACCAGACTGCAGTATCCGCAGCTGACTTCTGTTTATCTTTAATTATTAATGATAATCACATCATATTTTTCTTATAACTGAAAGAAGAAAAAAATTAGACTGCCTTAAATATATTTTATTAAACGCATTAAATGTTATGAGGTGTATCTCCCATTTAAATTGGGAAGCTGATAGAGAGGTCCTACTACATCTCCATACATCAATAGTACTATCCAAGGTCAGCTATGGATGCTTAGCATACTCATCAATCAGGAAATCGTATTTAAATGAATTAGACTCTCTTCATAATGCAGGCCTGCAGTATGCAGCAGGGGCATTTTGCACAAGTCCTTCTGCAAGTCTGTACTGTGAAACAGGCACACCATTAGACATCCGACAAAATAAGATGATACTAAAATACATGAAAATCTTATCTCTTCCTAATCATCTGAACTATACAAGTATGATACGACCAAAGCTGAAATAAGTTCACAAACGACGCCATATACAGACTCGTCCAGCCATCATCTGTGCTACTGAATTAACTCAAATCTACAATATTGGAATTCTGAAGGTGCTCTTGTACAAATACTGTGAAATACCTTCTTGGATGATGAGTTTTTACTATCATGGGGATATCACGAATGGCAACAAGAAAACATGCTGCAAAACAGAATTGAGGGTTGTTTAGATTGGTTCTTGATGAGTATGTCTAGGATCACTTGATCATTTACACTGATGGGTCGATGAGAGACATAGGACTAGGTTGCGCCATTGTAGCTAATGAAATTCCCCATACATGGACACTTCCAAGGGAGGCAAACATATATACTGCTGAAATGTGTGTTGTGTGGAAAGCGATGTGCTACTGAAAAACCTGTGGTATCATCAAATTTGTTATCTGTACAGATTTATAGATCTTTGGTCTAGAACTATTGATAAATAATAGAAAAACATACTTATAAAAAGTCAGTATCCAACTGATTAATAATTAAAGTTATTTATGTTTTACAAATTTACCATTTTGTACCTTATTATAAAGTAAATAATAAATAAATAAAAAAAAAATATATATATATATACGTACATCAGTTGGATAGTGAAAAGTTATAAGCATGTTTTCCTATTATTTATCATTTTTAGTTCTAGACCACAGATATACAAATTTTAGTTGATAGTATGTCATCTTGATGTAGGCTGTAAAAATATTTAGTTCATATTTTTCAGATTTGATGCAGTATTTTTAATTTTTATAAACCATTTTTATATGTTTTTAGACTTTTTTATTGAAAGATTGTCTTGTAGTGTCTTATACATGTCCGCTTCAGTTACATGCTAACTGATGTTCGACTGTAGATATACAGATGTTAATTCTAAAATGTCATTAATAAAATTAAAAAAACAAAAAAAAATATAATAATATATTTAAATGAATTATAAAAAAAATTAAGAATAAATTATAGATTTGTTTGTCCCTTTATGCTCTTTGTTTTATTATATTATTAAAGAGTTTAAAATGTGTGGACTTTTTTTTATGAAGGTTGCCATGAGTATAGCTTAGTGGTTCCCAAACTTTTCCAAGTTGCGGCACCCTTTCAAAGTCACAGTGCCCTTTTCAATTAAAATTTTTCCATGGAGCCCCACCCCAAGTAAAAGTATGACTACTTGTAAGAGATAAAAATAAATAAAACTCGTGTATCTTCATTATTTTTTTACTTTATTAACATTAAATTAATAATTGTAAATATCTTGGTTCAATAAATTATTAAGCTTTTACAATATTTCACGGCACCCCAATGAAGAAGCTTTGGCTCCTTAGGGCACAGTGGCACACAGTTTTGGGAATCACTGGCATAGCTGTATAAATTAAGTGAGATGATATTAGTATTAAAAATTTATTTTTATAAAATTAGTAAAGATGAATAAAAGACTTTAAAATAGTGCTTTTTGTATCAAAAACAATTAAATCCAGAATTTAGTATTGAAAGATTTATTTTACTTGAATCTGTTGAAATACATTTTTTGCTGATTTTATATTGCAAACTTCAGTGGCAGATTAAAGCAAGGTATCTTTTTTTTATGTGATTTACCACTAATTTAAACATCTTAGTGTTAAGATAAAACTCAACTAAAACCATAGAATATTCTGTTGATTGTGGCATATTTTATTAAAGGTTTAAAGATAAAAATTTAGCCCACGAAAAAACACAGATAAAATCAGGTAGACTTGATGAATGATAGGCCTTCTGTACGCTAACATTGAAACAAGATAAAGAACTGGTTGTGGTTAATAATTAGTGGGAAATTGTTTTATATGGTGATAGACTACAATATTTCACTATTGTGATATATACTTAACTAATGAATGCTGTACCACTAAAATTTTATGCATACCATGTTAGCCTCTGTATCAAGAAAGCAATTTTAAATAATAATTACAATTCATTAAATTAGAATAACCACCAAGTCAAGCACTTTCTAAGGTCAGTTTTAAATGCACCACTCTGTTTAAGGAAAATTCTAGAACAATATTAGTAGTCATTCAATGAAGTTAATATTAATAAAACAATTAATCTACAGAAATGTTATGTTTTAGTTGTAGTGTAAATGAAGTTTGTCTTACCTTGTAACTCGTACAATGAATATTGCCACTCATACTAACACCGCACATTTTATAGCAATATTGTACATTTGAATTTACTGCACTAATCATTTAAGTAAAAGTATTAAATATAAAAGTAATAATTCCATTAATTAATTCATTAAATTGTAAAATTATGAATGAATTAATGTATTTTACACTCTCACTGAAATTCATTCTCAAGTGAATAACATCTTAACTAATGTTCTAAGATGCATCTTTCATTAAGTCAAAAACGTTTTTTCAAAGAATGAAGAATATTCATTTAATCATAATTTTTTTTACTGAGTCTGAGATTAGAAACTATTTAAAAAATAACTAAAAATCATTACAATATTTCAGTTATTCTCCATATAAATCAGAGGCTGATGGAAGTCCAAGAATGATACAACTTTTGCTTCTCTCCAAAGCAGAAGATTTTAAGAAGACGAATTATAATATAACAATATGTAATTTCTAAAAATTGCAGAGAGGTCAGAGATGTGATACTGTAAAGAGGGAAAAAACTTCATGATCAATTTGTATTTCCTACAAAGTAAAAGGCAAAATAAAACTAAAAATTAAAAAAAAGCCACTATCTACCTAAGCAAGTAGATGAAAACTATCCCAACATTCCAGCTAATTTAATAAAAAATAAAATAAAGGACCCAAATTGTTAAAATTACAAAAAACGAAACAAAAATTATTCTCAAAAAAAAATTAAGAAATTAATTACTTTTATTAAATTATATTATAATTATCCTATAATTTCTGAACTTTTAAATAGCTTTTTTCATCAGTCATTTAATTTGTCTCTTGTTAAAATGTGTACAAAAAAAATATTCAAGAGCATAATAATGAAATTAAATTAATAAGATAAATAAATAAGGATATTTTTCAGTGTCCAGAAACTTATTACCTTTTAAAAAGAGTGCTTTGAATACATCACCATTTTAATTTTTGTTAATTAATAGCAAGTAGTACTGAAGGTAGTAAAAGCATAGATTTATTTTTGCTTGTCCCTGATGTAATCTATTTTGTAAAAAAATGGTTACATCACAAATTAGTTTTTTTTTTTAGAGGACTAAACATGAACTGTATGAGAACACTGAACATTTTTATACCACTAAAAAGCAAATCTTTATTACAAAAAAAAAAAAAAAAAAATGATTTGAATACGCAATATTTCTTTTCTAGTTAATTAAGAATGATAGATGGATTAGAGGGCTAGAGAAAGGTTTGCAGCTTTTTGCCACCATCGTTCTTGAAGATAGGAGTTCAATCAATTGTAAAATCAATTTGTAAATGATATAAGTATTGAAATTTTTCCTAATTTTAGGAGAGCCATGAAATCTAGGATACCTGTGAGTACAAGGTAATGCACCCAAATATTAAAAATTTTAATTTTTTACTGAGCTTCTCAGCAGAAAATACGTTCTGCTTTGTGGGGAAAAATGATTCCTTGTGCCTTGGGAAAAAATTTAAGTATTGGAATCATTTTATTTTTATTTGGGGATGAAAAATGTTACTATGGTAGGGAGAGTTAAAGAGTTAAGAAAACATGTTCATTATAATACTATTAGAATTTTTAACTTAAAAATATCCAATTATTTTAATTGTTGTTAATTGAAAGGGACTAGGTGGCTATTAGGCCTAAAACCCCAAGTGAGCTTGAAATCTTTGATACCTAGACTATTTAATTTCTCTTGAAGGTAAAACATGTTTTGAAAAAGAACAGAATAAATGTCTGAACATAAATTTTTGATAAGAAATTTATTATAAATCTTTTTATAAATAAGAGGGTTAGAAGTTATGTTATGAATAAAACCAATTGGTATGTGACAATATCCAAATTTTTTGTTATTATAATTTTTTTATTGATATACATTAGCAGAATACATAATAAAACAGCTAAAATAGTGTAATATTTTAATCTTTGTTATTTGAAGAAATGCTGAACTGGAAGGTTTGTCAAGAGCTTATGAACCTTATGAGATCACTGAGGTTGATCTAGGATGCATAGAAAAAACAAGACGGACTGAACTCTGTAGAGCTATTAGATTTTTACTGGTACTTGGAATCTTAACACATTTTTAATAACCTTAATGAAATGAGCAAAGGACTACTGAATATACATTCATATCTGAGGCTGATATAATATCACTATACTTCAAGTTTTGTTAACTGAGGGAGTTAGAGTGGATAGAAGTTCTAGGACTAGAGGGATTGATTCTCTTTGACAGAATTTAGTATTTTACACATCGCTCATTTATATATATATATATATATATATAGGTAGCTGAAAAGCAACTTACACTCCCCTCTTAACTTTTTTATATAACTGGATGAGATTTGCACCATTCTTCCTTGTACTCACTCTTTTTTGATTATTGAGTGGCAGCGGAAGGGGGATCAACTTAAAAATTTCAAATGGGACCAATGATCATTTGATACATCATTTTAAAGGGCTTGATGAGAGAGAAAAATTATACAAATAACACTAAATTCTGATCGCCTAATCCAAAATGGTGGCCAACAATGTATTTGTTTCAGATAGCCAGAACTACAGATACAGAACTACTGTATGCTCCATTTTAATTTTTTTGTTATTTGAGGTATCCTGATTCCCTCTTTGCAAATCTGTCTGAATGAAAATCTGTAAGAGTGGCTAACTCAATAAGCCCCAATTTAGAGTATTTGGCCTTCAGGGAGTGTAAGGGGTCAGGGACGGCTCAAAATCTGTCAAGAGAGTTGTTTTTCCCATAATATTCTCCCGAAGATGATATGTATGAGTGTAACTGAAGTGTAGTCTTATGCAGTTTCAGTTCGACCATTCCTGAGATGTGTGGTTAATTAAAACCCAACCACCAAAGAACACTGGTATCCATGATCTAGTATTCAAATCCGTATAAAAGCAACTGTTTTTACTAGGACACATAATATTCTCCCAAATTTACCCTCACTTGTCTCACAACCCAACCTTTTAGTCAAACTCATACATTTCTTACTGCCCCAACTTTCTTTAACCATCTTCAAAACCAAAACACACAGTAAAAGGTGCTCTAGAAAATAAAGTATATTTATTATATACATATACTGTAACTTAAAGTATATAAGGTATAAATAACTTTCAAATAATATTTATCTATTAACTTTATTTTTATTTTGAAGTTAATCTATTTTATAAAAAAGTTTGTTAACAAATAATTATTGATAATTGTGTGTTAATTTGTTTTTTCATAATTGTGTGTCAGATTCACTGATTTTAATTGTTTAATTTTTTTTTTACAATAATAATGAGAGTAATTAACATTAGTATGCTTTAGTGTACAACCATAAATAAAAATATCAATTACTTTTTTGGTTCTACTGAATAATTTAAGATATGAACCTACCATAACTATGGTAGGTTATATAATTGGATGAAATATGAAAATGTCCAGTTTTTGTTATACTAAATTAAAAATCATCATGAATTTGTTAACCAATGATCACTTAAATGATGCAATAAAGATGATTTGAATAGAGAACATTTCTAATGTCAATTTTATTGTTGTTTACAATAGAAAATAGTAATCTATTTTTTCAGAATTAAATATTTATATCATTATGTAAATTTCAGATATAAACAGATCCTCAATTCATAAAATACTTGTCTTTCTTGAAAGTCTGCATACGTTTGTTACATCTGTCTGATGATAACATATTTTGGGTGGGTATGTAAATATAAACCTTTTGGATGTATCAGTTGATTATATGATGTCTATTTTTGGGTCTATAACCACACTAGCATACAGAATTGACATGTTATCTCCGAAGGGATTATGTAACGATAATATATCTTTGCAAAAAAATTAATCATTAAAAATACCTGTTCTGGTGCAATTGAGATACACACTACAACTCATTAATCTGTTTTGGCATCAGTAGATTTAGTTTATACCTATCTAGAAATTACCATATTAGTGATAAGGATTGTTTTATTGATTATGATTCTTTATACACTGGCATTTAAAATGAAGATTGATTTTGCCTCTGATCATATAGTTGGGGTTACTGAATGTTTCCTAAATAAGCTATTACTATATTTTTTTGATTCTCAGTTGTAAGTAAATAAAAATAATACACAATCTGTGTAAACTTAAACTTGAATTATTAAGGATTTATTCATTTTTATCAGATATTGTGACAGAATTTATGAGAAATATACATTTCAACTGTTTAACAGAAGTTTAAAAAATACATTCATTAAGTGCAGGAACTTATTCACTAAAATTTTAAAATATTGAAAATTAATTACTTTAGTAATAAATACTGCAAGAAAAGGATTGATAGTAAGGAGATTTGGACAATTACAAAGGTTTCAAAGAATCAGATAAAATGGAATCAGATCATAATAAAATATCTTAAATGGTAATATGTATTTTCAAGTAAAGGATAAACAATTAAAAAAGGAATTTTAATTGAAACATTTGTTTTTATAACTATTTTAAAACATGTCTGTTCCAAATTTTAACTTTCTAAAATATTACATCTTGTTATTTTGTTCCCTCATGTACAGAATGCGTGCCAACGTGATGGAAGTGTGGTTTCCGTCTCTAGCGCTAGAAGAAAATCTTCAAGCAGCTGCGGCAATTATTTTTGAAGAAAGTGCAAGTAGACCTCAGCATTGTACTTTTGTTGGGAAGTACTATACTGACTGTTAAAACAGTCTCTTGTATTGCCAAAAATAAGAAACCCAAAAAATCCATCTTTCCATGAACACATCCATTATAAAAACCCATATTCAAAGCATCTACAATTCGATTGGCTATATCTTTTCACAAATTGCGACAACCTAGTTTATTTCAAGTTAACTAGTTTAAACGTTTCTTGCTTTTGTTAATTTGTTCATGAACTATTTAATTAATTAATGTATAATTTAAAAGGAAAATACTGTTATATTTATTTTATGATACGATATATTTGACTCATTAGTTGGTATAACATTCGACCATGATGGGGGATATATTGAGGTTATATTTTTCAATTAAACGTTGCGTTTCATATTCAATTACTGTATTTACGTTTTGTTTTTTCCAAATTTCTGTACAATGTCTAGCGAAAAGGCAAGTCCTATTAAGTATTTTATTTCTGGTGGATTCGGCGGAATTTGCACCGTAGTATCTGGCCATCCTCTTGACACAATTAAAGTAAGTACAGAATTATCTTACCGTTTTTGGAAACTTCATCTATAGTTTTGTTTCTGTTTAAATAATAATTGAGAAATTTCCATTAAAGAAAGGTTCTGTTACTGTAAAACTTTTTTTTTTTGCACAAATACCCAGTTTGATCTTGTGAGGAAAAAGTTAAAGAAAGTTACATTAAGATTTTTAAATTTTAAATTGACTTAGTTAAGTTTTATTAAAATGGAGAATGATTATCCATCACTTAAGTTTTTTTTGTTTGTTTATTTTTAGTTATATGATTCAAACCAATAAATGTATATGCTATATGCTGTCTAATGGAAAGGAAGAATTAGTATAATGTACTGTCTCTTGAGATTTTATAACTTTAAGGTTGATCAATTTTGAAGTAGTTTAAGCAACAAAAAACACTGTTCTGAGCTGGTGGCTCACGGGAATTAGCGATTTCCGAATTTTAATAATTTATAAAATTAGAAATAACATCTGAATTGGAGAAGGTATATTTCTGTTGTTTGTTGTATTTATTGTGTTAAATCTTTAGGAAATTTACCAGTTTCTAATATCTATTTCTAGGTGAGTTTATTTTTTTAAATTACTGCTTGTTAATAGTATACAATAGCAATTGGATGGGTAGTAAGAAAAAATGCCAGACTTGTTCTAGGAGTCAAACCCAGTACCGACTGATAATAAACCATCTTATTAATTATGCAGTATTCATCAATATTCACAATTTTCTTTGGTACAGTTATGATGACCCCCAGTGTTGAGACTGTAAAAAAGAATAAGGATAGTATGTTATTTAAAGTAATGTGATGATTTTAGATTTTAATTGTGTAATTAACCAAAATATATGAATTAGTAAAAGTTATGTAAGAATAAATTTTGCACTTATTGAGTCACTAGTTTTATTTTATTTTATTTTTTTTGTTATCAAAATTGCCAGAGTACATTTATGGTTCTACACATTTAAAAGAAACTTTAAAAACTCTAAGAAACGTGAAAAAATACATGACTAATTTTATATTGCTAAAATATAATTTTTAATATTTTTTAATGTTCTTTATAAATCTCCATATATGGCATTATTAAAATTCTAATCCCCCCTTTAAACTTACAGTCATACATCATGTAATGTTACCTCTGATAACTAACCCTCAATGTAACGAAGTACATAATTTATAATTTTATTTTTTTTTATATTTTTTTTTATGAAAACTTTCTAAAGGGTAAATTAATATAAAATACTACACCAATGAACTTTTATACAAACACAATATTCAACCATAACCCAAGGTGGAAACTACCATGCCGATTGGTGGATGGCTCTCTTGAATGATGTCCTCTGGGCACCTGGGCGAACCCAGTTGTATTCAGCTCTAGCTCCAGTACGCGTGCATTCTACTGGAGTGGTCTGTTATATTGTTGGTACTTGTGGAAACCATATGGAAATTCCTTATAAACCCCAAGAAACCCCTATGATGGTTGGTGGTCTATCTGAAAAAAAAACCACCACCCAAAGTCAAGTAAAAAGACCACACTCAGCATTGTCTGATGAGGATAAAGTGCTGTTGATGAGAACAGGCTAACTGTTGACGTATCCTGTCCACAGTAAAAGAACATTTGATTTGTTGTTCTTAAACACAATTAGGAAGGAGGCTATTTCAAAAGATCCCACCTTTTCTGATCAATAAAGTTATTACAGGCTCAAGTGGTTCACCTAAAAATGTCAGGAAATTGAGGGATGGCACGATATTTGTAGACAATTAATGACAAACAGAGTCTATCCTTGTTGCATCTCACTAACATGGGTGGTATTAATATAAAAGTGGTATGCCACAAATCCTTGAATGCCAGTCGAGGAGTAATCTTTTGTTTGGACCTTTTGGAGCTTGATGTCAGCGAGATTACCATTGACCTTCGTCCCCAAGGTGTTGTTGAGGTGAGTTAAAATTCTTTAATAAAGTGAACATTTAAAATTACATTGTAATGGACACCACATTGCATCAAATTTTTTTTTAGTGTCTGTATGAGCATTCATATTAATTTTGTTTCATGTTGCTCAAGTAGTTCTGTGGTGTAAGTGAGAACATGTCGTTTAAGTAACCATGGACACATCAGTTCGTATCCGACTTCATGTACATATATTTTTTTAACCTTTTTTTTTTTTTAATTTAAATATATTGATTTATTAATAATTAATTATTAACCTCTGTAAAAAGTTATGAATTAAAATGACAAATACATAAAATTTTATTTCACTAGTAACTTTGATATTTCATTTTTTTATTGTTATTATTGAATTATTATTTATTGTAAACTTTTTTTTACAATAAATAATTAATATTTGGGAATTAATATTTTTTATTATTTCAATAATTAAAATTTTATTTGGTTATAATTCTGGAACCATAAAGTACTACTTTTGATCTATCCTTGAAAAGCTCTCATGAGGGCTGATTACTGTAGTTAAGAAAAAATCCAAAATCCAAATTTTTTGGACACAAGACCTAGTCGATGTGGAGGTGCACAACTAGATGTTACAACAGTTCTAAATCCAAAATTTCAACATTCCACGAGTAATCATTTTTGAGTTATGCAAGATATATGTATGTACAGACGTCACACCGAAACTAGTCAGAATGGATATTTCGTTGAAAACTGAAAACCGAATACGTACGTATATACATGTATAGTATGTATGTATCTCGCGTAACTCAAAAACGATTAGACGCAGAATGTTGAAATTTTGTATTTAGGACTGTTATAACATCTAGTTTTGCATCCCCCCCCCCTTTGATTGCAATCTACTGGACCAAAAAAGCCCAAAATCCAAATTTTTTGGATTTTGGACTTTTTCTTAACTGCAGTAATAACCCCTCATTGAGAGCTTTTCAATTATATATCATAAGTTGTACTTATTTTCATTGGTACCAGAGTTATAGCCAAATAGAATTTTAATTAATGAAATATTTAGTTCTTACAAGGGGACGACACATCGGTTCGAATCCGACTTCATATACATTTTTTTTTTTTAATATATATATTTTTTTAATATACATATATATATTGATTTATTAATAACTAATAACATCAGTAAAAAATGTTTGAATTAAAATGAAAAGTATAAAATTTGATTTCTCAAATAACTTCTGCTTTTTCATAAATTTTTTTTTATTGTTATAGAATTATTATTTATTGTAAAAGATTTTTTACAATCAAAGGTTAATAACTATTAATAAATCAAGATATTTAAATTTTTTAAAAATGAAAAAAAGATATATGTATATGAAGTCGGATTCGAACCGATGTGTCGTCCCCTTGTAAGAACTAAATATCTCAATGAGGGGTTATGAATATATCTTTATCTTTTTTTCATTTTGCTCATTTTTCTCATTTTGGGGAAAGTTGTTGTATTGCCTTGAATTCAAGACATTCACGAAATTGGCTCTTTAATAAGTAGAACGAGGCGTGGGGTACGCGCTTTCGCGTGTAGGCTCTTAGCTTAGTTCTAGAGGGCTACGATGTAGCGTTAGGTGTCCGAGTCTTCTTCGGAAGGCGATTTTATTGTGGTGAAATTACTGATGTAGATTTCCCTTGGGACATCTGCATCAGTGGCATCTTCCCGAGGCCGGACTGAACACTGTGGAATGGGATCAGTACGAGGGCAAGAAGATGACCTCCGTTAAAGCCACTACTGGCAAAGAACGGAGGGGGTGGTGTAGCGACCGGACATGCTTCGTTGGCGGGATCTTCTCCCCTCGGTGTTGGGGGGGGGGGATCGAGATGTGCGGTTTCTGTCCATTTCCAGTGTTCCCACTCAGCAGGTCAGTCAGCAGGGCGGAAAGCTTTGAGAATCTTGGGATATATTCTCGCAGCCAGTTACAGGTGCCGAGGAACTTCTGCAGCTCCTTTCTTGACCCAGGCGTCTTGTGTTTGATAATTGCACGCAGGTCTTGCTGCTGCGGAATATTGTCCGTGGGTGCGATTTCATGGCCCAAAAATGACAACTAGTCTCGGCCAAATTGGCATTTATCCAAAGAGGATGTCAGGTAAGTGAAGTTGTAGGCGTTACAGAACCAAGTCTAGGTGGCATAAGTGTTCTTCCCAACTACTGCTATAGACAGTGATGTCCAGGTAGACCAGGCAGCAGTGGCAGAGGAGGCCATTGAGAACGTCCTGCATTAGATGCTGGAATGTGCTAGGTAATCTTTCAAGCCGAACGCCATGACTCGGAACTGGTATCGACCGTCATCTGGAACTGAAAAGAATGTAAAACATTTGGCTTATTTCTCCAGAGGTATCTGCCAATAATCAGTTTTAAGATCCATTGTCGAGAACACAATCGATCTTAAAAGTCTCATAGATCAGTGGCAGTGGCTAGTCCACATCTTCTGTGATGTCGTTCAGGCGCAAAATCGACACAAAAACGTGATGAAGAGTCTTTCTTGACAATAACCACTGGAGAGTTGTAGGGCGGCTCTATCAGCTACTTACTATCTCAACATCTCTTCTACTTGTTCTCTTACAATCCGTTTCTTTTCTTCGCTGTACCGGTACACTGGTAAGCGAAACGGCCGACTTCCTTTCCGAAGTAGGATCTCATTTACTGCTGATCGAGTTGGTTGCAAGGGAGTGCTGGGAAATACTCCCTTCAATACTGTCTCCAATCTTGTCTTTACTTCAGGGGGTGCTGTACTTTTCACTGCCAACCAGTGCAGATTCGGGTCGATCGTGCCAAAAAAACGGTTTTGCAGGTTTCTCTGCCCAGATGGAGGCAGCCACAACTGTAGTCCATCATGGCTTGTTCCTTCAGCAGTCATGGCCTAAAATGATTTCATCCTGAAGCCCTGGAACCAGCAGAAGCGTTGTGGGGAATTTTCATGTCGCCACATAGAAGCTGTATTTGCACCACTCTCGTGGTACGACAGGAAGGAGAATTCAATGCCAGATCTATCTTGATGTCTGTGTTGGAATTGGCTTGCCACTCAGCTCTTCCACAGCTGAAGTTGGCCGCAGAATCTATGACTCATTTTCCTGGTTAGCCTCCGGGAGTTATTGTTCAGGCATTACTTCAGAGGATGAATGAGGGTGATATGTATGAGTGTAAATGAAGTGTAGTCTTGTAGAGTCTCAGTTCGACCATTTCTGAGGTGTGTGGTTAATTAAAATCCATCAACCAAAAAACACCGGTATCCACGATCTAGTATTCAGATCTGTATAAAATAACTGCCTTTACTGGGACTTGAACGCTGGAACTCTCGACTTCCAAATCAGCTGATTTGGGAAGATGCGTTCACCACTACACCTACCTGGTGGGTACGGAATCTATGACTGCTCTTGTGATTCGTCCCGCTACTTCGGCGCTACTTCATCCCACTGATTCTATGGATGTCCGAGCCTAGTTGATCGAGGCCCCCGGTTGGCTCCACAGCCAGGACCCTAAATATTTTACTGTTTCTAAGAACAAGAAGTTATATAAATTAAAGAACTTATAAAGTTACCTAAATAAATTATAATAAAACTGAGTGTTGAAAACATACTGATGAAATAATGCAAAATGTGAGCACTCTGTTACCCTGAAAACTGATTTGCTTATTTCCATAAATTTAAAGTCTGGCTTACCACTTTAACTAATGTCTAGCCGTTTTAAGGTCTCAGATACTCTCCTGTTCTTTCATTTTAAGAATAAAGTATTAGGTGACTGTTTAGATTCAATCTGATTCAATCTATTCTTCAAGTCGACTAGAGAATACAAGACTACATGACTATATTTCTCCTGTAACTTAATTTTGTCATGCGTGTCTCAGTATCATGTCCAAACATCACCAACCATAAATTTGTTTTATTAATATTGAGATCCAGACCATCCTCCCCATTTGTCATACTTTTCCAACTTTTAAATCACATACATGACATCATCTACATCTTCTGGGAATATTGTTTGGTCATCTGTAAAGGGAATGGTAGGAGGTTAATTCATTTCAGATCACTAGTAGTTCTTATTGTGCTGAACGTTTGATTATAATTCAAAGTATTCATGTTTTAACAGGCACTTGAAGTCATTTCCAGTCGTTAGGAAAATTCATGTTGCAACATGCTCATTTATGCCTGTTGCATCATTTAGCTTTGCAGTTACAGATTGGTCAGGTCTGACATTAGTCAGTGACCTGTTTAATTCTTTACAGAGTGTCTCAAATTTCATCCTGTGTTTGGAAGTGTTTATTAAATAGGTTTTACTTAATAATATTATATTAGCAAATTTTAAAATCAGTTAAATTTTTACATTATTTTCAAGTAATTTCACAAAACGATGGAAGAACAATGTTCCATAGGAATATGTGAATGAAGATTGTCATAAAACAGTGTATGGTACAGTGCCAAAAGAACTCTTTAAAATTTCTGAATTTAGTGATGAAAACCAACAACTTATTCTTTACATGATAATTCAGATGTGTTTATAAATATGAAAAAAGTTTTTGTCAAAATTCAGTCACCTGTATGGACAGTTCTGTTATGACCATTTGAGAAAAAAAACAGTTAAGAAAAACTTAAGACAAATAACATTAGAGCAAGCTTTTAAAGACCACATTTTTCCAAATTTAAATTTAATTCCTGGAAAGTCTCTTTGTGTTAACTGTTTAAAAAGTATTTTTTCTCAGCAGAGCAAAGAACAATATAAATGCGAAGATCAAGAGGCAATACATTGCCTCGCATCACAATACTGAACAATTGGATGCTGTTTGTAGCATCTTGGGTGTATCACCTCTATCAAAATTGAAAAAACAAGCACAGATCAAAGGCCATCAGAATTAAAATTTAAAATAAATAATGTATCTGAGAAATTAAAAAGGGTTTCTGAAAATGAAAATCTAGCTCAATCTCCTTTACATGAATATGATGATTTTATTTTAAAACTAAAAGAAAAATGTGTTCTTGCTTCTAAAGAAGATAAGGTTAAACCACAGCCATGAGAATAATATATAATGTGCGGGTTCAGGAGGTGGAGCCCTTTGGATAGATAGGAATGGCGACCGAGGAAGCTCTGGAGGTATCCAGGGCACCAGTTCCACTGGTAAATTGGGAATGGCAAGGGAAGCGAGCTCTGCGGCCATGGGGTAGGCCTCTTGGTCCTGGGAGGCCCCAAGGAGTCCCTGAGTTGGCTCAGGGATTCACGTGGGCTGACCTGAGCCCCAAAGGTCCAGGTTCTGGCTACTTTAATTATAAAAACACAAAATCTCAACTTTAAAGATAAAAATTAAAATCACAGTGTTTTTAAATTAAAACCTTTAAATGATTTTTTGTTTTCAGGCCAAAAAACACTTTCATGTTATTGCCCAGGTATGATATTTGTTCTGCAAAAAGTAAATGGATAGGTAAAAATTAAAAAACTAAAAATCTTGACACGAAAAAATACATCTTCAAATAAAAAGCATTACATGCATGTTAAAAGCAAAATAACAACACAAAGATACATCACATTATATATAAAAAAAAAAAAAATTGCATGAATATTTGGAATACACTACAGTAATTTATATATTTGAACATAAACGGTTGGATCTAAGAAATCGTAAAACAGAAGATTGCAACTTTTCACTGTCCCCAAGAATTGTTTGCATGTTAGTTTCTAATTTAAATTCATGGCACAATGCCGCATAACAAATACAATTCACAAGGATGTGGTGCACTGTCAGTTGGGAGTCGCAGTGAGTACAAATGGTGTGTCTGTTTGAGTCATCAGATATCCATGAGTAGGCCTAGTGTGCCCTATTCGCAAACGGCAGATAATAACCTCCTCTTGAAGGTTGTTTCTGCATGAGGGAGCTCCATGGTGAAACAATGCTCTTAATTGGATGAAGTGTATTATTTATGATAGCATCTCACTTACATTGTCATTTAACATGAAGCACCCTCTTCAGAAAACAGACAAGATTAGAAGCAAAGCAACTGGTAAATGGAGGCTGAAAACAAGCTTCTTTTGCCGTTCTGTCTGCGTGTTCATTGCCTGAAACTCCTATATGACTGGGGATCCAGTAGATGCTCACTGTTGTATTACGTCTACTCATTTGGGAAATGACACAATGAATCTAACAGACAACAGGGTGTCTAGAGTACACATCATTAATCACTTGTAGGACACTCATGGAAGCTGAGCAAACAAGAACATGCAATATTTTAGACTAATTACATGCAAAGCCTTCTTAATGGCATAAAGTTTTGCAACAAAAATACTGGTAATGTTGGAAAGGGCAGACATGTTTGTTCTGTTGCCAACAACAAAGCTACAACCAACAGAATTAATGTTTCTAGTACTGTCTGTATAAACTGTAACATGAGGATTCATGCAATTTTTAATACTATAAAATTCGTTTTGTAAGTGTACCATATTTATGTTCTGTTTGTTATACTGACAAAGATCAAAGCAGTAATTAACGTGAGAAGGCTGCCAAGGAGGGTAATAACATGATGCAACAGTAAACACTGCAGGTAATTTTATACTTTATTTACTGAGAAACGGCGTTGAGCTCTGATGCTTAGCGAAGCAGTAGGTCTCAGCTGTTCCTGGTATTGATTAATATGCTGATTCAAGAATAACACATCAAAGGTTGGGTGAGTTGGTTGTGCTTTAATGCAAGCTACATAGGAGCATATCATTTACTTCTGTTTATTACAAAGAAATGGCTCACTACTGTCCATCATCAGATTTACCACGGGGCTTGAGCGAAAAGCACCCGTGGTGAACGAAGGATGGACTACATCCAGAGCAACTTTAGTGCGATGGCCCTCCCGATGAATAAGCTTCGCAGTTGCAATCCAAGCGAGAATGGACCAGATCTCGGTAGAAGTGCAACATGCAAATATGATCGGCTCCCCAATGGATATTAGACAGAAGTCTCAGCATGTCTAACATTTTTAGATATTTTATCTTCAGCTTCTTCAAATGTGTTAACCATGTTAGTCATTGGTCAAACAACATAACTAGAAATCTAACCTGCGAGCATGCTTCAACTGGTTCACATGTAAATAATACAGGTGTATAAACAATACAGGGTCAACATGTTCCCTCAACCAGGAAATGCACTTGAATTTTTCCAGGGAAAACATGAATCCAGTAGATTTACACAATTATAAGTGGGTTATTGTGTTTTGAAGCAGCCTCTCACTTGTAGCTAATGTTCTACGGACTACGTAAATTGAAAAATCATCTGCAAACAAAGAATATAATATCAAACTGCGTGTGAAAACCATAGTTTTCACACCAGTTTGTTATACCATTTATGGCCATGGCTTACAAATTAACACTAATTCCTGGAGTACTCTGTTTTCCAGCGTGTCGTATGCCTTTTGCAAATCAAAAAATACGGCAACCAAACATTGATGAAGTGAAAAGGCGTTTTGAATAGCAGCTTCCGGGGCAATTTTTTATCAATAGATGATATTCCCTGGCAGAAACCGCACTGTTCTGGGGTAATTGGGGAGTTTCTCTCAAGGTACCACACGAGACGACTGTTTACCATTCGTTCCATCACCTTCCACAGGTTACTGGTCAAGAAGATAGGACGATAACTTTTTGGGCATGATTTATGCTGACGTGGTTTCAGTACGTGGGTTACTAGTGCCTCTGACCAAGAATCTGGAAACACCTGATCAGAGAATAAATACCCTATTATAGATACACAGAAGATGTGTATTATCTGGGAGATATGATAACATATTATCATTTTTGGGGGAAGTGTCATGAGAATTATTAATGGCATATCTTAGCTCATTATAAGAAAATGGAATGTTTAATTCATTTAGCGAGTCTCCAATCACCAAAGGGATATTTTCTACCTGCAACTTATATCTCACAAACTCAGGGCACTATGATGATGTAAGTTAAATTGTCCTGAATGACGTTCCAAATGTGGTCTACATCAACTGTTGCGGTAACAAGGTCTTGGATTTACAGTCCAATCGGCTGCAGTGAATGTACCGTTCCACACATGGTTCAAACTTTCTCCACACAACAGATAATAGTGTGTACAAGAAATGGATTCAACTTAATTCAACCAAGATTTTCGGTTAGCACATCGGAAAACTCGATGGCAAACACCCCTCGTTTTGCAGAAGGCGTAGAGAGAGCATTTCAGTCATCGGACTTCAATTGAAATTACATAAAGCTCTATGATGATCTCATAGTGCTTGCTTGCAGTCATCTTCCCACCAGGGAACAGCAGGCCGCCTTGGCTTTCCAGTTGTTAAAGGGATTAATTAATGTGCGTTATCAAGAATCTGATGTGTAAACTTGGCAAGTTGGTGGATCATGCTACCTCTCTTGTCATAATCGCCAAAGGAAGCCTTGAAATTGATCTAGTCTGTTTTCTGAACCACCCATCTTCGTTGTTGATTTTGAGGCAAATAACAATTACCGACTGAGATTACAACCAGTCTATTATGACTGCTTCCAAAGAAGTTTTTGGAAACACACCAGGTTAGATGTGGGAGCAAGTTTGCTGAACAGATCGATGCACAAAGATGTACCCGATGAAGATGACATAAATGTGCATGTTCCATCCAAGCAAAGATCTAAGCTGAATGTAATTCCCCGCAATTAACACTTTTTTCTTCCTCCTGGGATTCATAGTTATTGTGGCCTTCATTTGTGCACAGATTGTAGTGTTCTGGCGAGAAGATGTAGTTTGGTCTTTGACAGTGGAAACATCGCCTAGGGTTGGGAATGATTAGTCACACTCAAAAAGACATGTCACCTACTCTGATTTTCTCGGGTGGTATAGCAAGATTAAACATCATTCGCTCTCACATCTCTGACAAGCAGAGATCTAAGTTCTGCCTCAGCCAATCAACTATATTGCCTCTGAGAGAACATGACGATGAGCCCCAAGAATGATGATGGGCGTTTAAATCGCCAATTATCAGGGATAGTATAGGAATCTGGGAAAACAGATTGGACTGATCATCCTCACTGATATTGGAATGTGAGGGAAGATATAAGTTGTAGACATTAATTTTGATTGACGCCATTATCTTCAGTGCAACTGCAGGAATGTTTGTTGCTAGTAAAATACGGGTGGCTGTTATGAGGAAAATAGCTACACCCTCACGTCCTCTACTCTCAGTTTAGTCATGTTTTTCGCAGACGTTTTGCAAAAGGACACGTCATCCTGGGGATGGAGGCGTCTCCTGCAGACACAGTATTTGTTCAGACACAGAGCATGTTATTAAAAATTTATCTACCATAAGAAGGACTTTAAAATTTAAATGTCCTTTTATCAATGCACGCTATATAAGCTGGCTCTGCCCTACATTCAGTCAATCTTCTTCCAGCCTTCTATCAATCTTCATGGACTCAACAATGTATCATTTATGGAATCATTAAAAGTATTTATATACACTTATACATAATCTTGAATTATTCATTCAAATATTAAAGGATCATATCTAATTATGAAGTGATAAATTTTTATATTTATTTATTATTTGAACTAGCAGTAAATACATAGAGTAATTACCCTAAACAAGGAACTACACCAAGGCAGGTATTATCTCGGGAGTATTAAATGATTTTGTTCCTTTAGTAGGATTTCAATATCCTTGTGGAAACATAGACCGCAAACAATCCATTGAATAATTTTTGTACCCATAAATAGTCTTTTCTTGTTATTACAGAACCACATGCATATTATTTGTCAAATACATTCCGGTCTTTCTTTTTGCTGTTTATAACTTTTAGGAAATGCTTTACTTCTTCAGGCACTTCACCGGCCTCTATATTCTATAAGAGATTTTGAGATGGTGTTGGAGATTTAGAAGCCTGGGAGGCTGGAGGTACCAAACCAGGCGACAATTTTTTAATTGATCCCTTCATAGGGATCTTTGTTGTTGGCTGGGTTGTTAGTGCAGCTGGATTGTTGTTGTACCAACTAAAGTGGTTTTTGGTAAACCACTGTCGGTCTTTCCACCAATAATATTTTTTTTCTCGTTTATATTTTTTGCTTTGAATTAATGGTTGTGAGCGAGGTTATCTGAGCAGATAACACCTGAACAAGTGATTTCAATTCACTGCATGATCCGCACTGTTGATTACCTGCATTTGTAGGAGTTTGCTTGGATGTAACTACTGCAAAAGAGACATCACTTTTTGAGAAAATCTTTTTCATCAAATTTTGAGAATTACCTTTACTTTAAAATTTCATGAGCGAGCTGAATGTAATTCCCCGCAATTAACACTTTTTTCTTCCTCCTGTCATTGTAGCCTTCATTTGTGCACAGATTGCAGTGTTCTGGCAAGAAGATGTAGTTTGGTCTTTGTTAGTGGAAACATCGCCTAGGGTTGGGAATGATTAGTCAAATCAAATCAAATCAAATCAAATCATTACTCAAAAAGACATGTCACCTACTCTGATTTTCTCTGGTGGTATGGCAAGATTAAACATCAGTATAAGAGAGGGAGTAGGTTCCTCTATTCCTTCGCTCTGACATCTCAAATTTTTACTCACCTCAACACCTTGGGGACGAAGGTCATTGGTAATCTCACTGACATCAAGCTCCAAAAGGTCCGAACAAAAGATTACTCCTCGACTGGCATTCAAGGATTTGTGGCATACCACTTTTATATTAATACCACCCATGTTAGTGAGATGCAACAGGGATCGACTCTGTTTGTCATTAACTGTCTACAAATATCGTGCTCCCTCAATTTCCTGACTTTTTAGGTAAACCACTTGAGCCTGTAATAACTTTATTGATCAGAAAAGGTGAGACCTTTTGAAATAGCCTCCTTCCTAATTGTGTTTAAGAACAAATCTTATGTTCTTTTACTGTGGACAGGATACGTAAACAGTTAGCCTGTTCTCATCAACAGTACTTTTTCCTTATCAGACAATGCTGAGTGAGGTCTTTTTACTTGACTTTGGGTGGTGGTTTTTTTTTTCAGATAGACCACCAACCATCATAGGGGTTTCTTGGGGTTTATTAGGAATTTCCATATGGTTCTCACAAGTACCGGCAATATAACAGACCACTCCAGTAGAGTGCACACGTACTGGAGCTAGAGCTGAATGCAACTGGGTTCGCCCAGGTGCCCAGAGGACATCATTCAAAAGAGCCATCCGCCCATCGGCATGGTAGTTTCCACCTTGGGTTATGGTTGCATTTCGTAAGGTGTCGCAACACCACAAAGTACATGTGTAAGAAGAAATAGTGTAGAATGTTGTTTTGTATTTGTGTAAGGGTAGATGTTGTAATTTTTGTAGTGTTCTTGATGTAGTGTATAGTGTAAAGTGTTCTGCAGCTTAGTATGTGGTTGGAAGAAAAGCTGCAGAGGCTAGGCCCGTGGGAACACCAACCCCCAAAGTCTTAAAGAATAACACTGCCTGTCGGGACGTTTGAATGACTTTCTAAAATATCTGAGAACTGGGAGTCAAATGCTTTCTTTTTTTTACAAGCCTTTAAATAATGTAATTTGGATAAAATCAACTATGTTCAAATGGAAATAAATCAAAATGAACATGATAAAAATCTCAAATTTTCACAAAATCAACTTTATTGGTGTAGATAAGACATTAAAATTTGATAACTGTTACTTAAAATACTTATTAAAATTAAAACTTAGCTATTGTAAGAAGTATAAATTCAAAATATAATGAAATCGCATTTCCATTGTACTGATAAAATTTGATTATTTAACCATATCAAATAAATTAAAATCAAACAGTTATTCTTAAAATATATCTTATTTAAAGATAATTATATTATGTAAAAACAATTGTGACTAACTAAAATTTTATCATTAGCAGATTATAATCATTTTTTGTAAATTAACATAAAATATTTTTCAAAAAATGTTATTCAATTTAAAAAAAAATAAATAAAATTTATCTTAGCATGTTCTTAAAAAGTTTAATATAAAATAACATTTTAATTTTTATGTGAGTAATTATTAAAATTTAGAGTTCAACTCAGGGTACAGCTCTTGATAATATACAGATTCAACAAAAATAACAATTCTACTAACAGGCTTGATAGGAATAAATTGAAGTATTAGTTAAAATAAATATTTTGCTTAAATATGAACAATTCATTATTTAAATAGTTTTTGTGAAATTAATTTTTATCAAGAGTTTCAAACAACATCTTTTCATCCAAAGCTCATGTCTGAAAAAGTAACTTCTCACTTTGATTCTTAAAAGTGTCCTGCGGTTGCATAGGGAAAGATTTTAAAATAGCAATTAAGTTTTATTTAATTATAATTATACAATCTTCTAAAAGCTTAGTATATGTAAATAATAAAAGTCGTATATATTTCTGGGACTTTTTTTTGCAGTTTCTTCATTAGTTTTGTGTTTTATTCATCTGAAATTGTACAACGATGAAGTAGTTTTTGTTTAAGAATTTTTATCAAAAGAAATAGAATATTGAAAGGTTTGATGATCTTTTGTATTAGAAATATCACCTTTATTCAGGCGATAAGGTTTTAAAATGCATCATGTACTGTGGCATTGTTACATTTTTTATATAATTAAGTGCCCAGTCTTGCTGAAACTAATTTGAGTTGATCAGTAGAAATTTTTAAAGTTGAACATTATAACTGGTTCCACCACATTCAAATACTGTCAAATGGAAATATAACTGCATAATCTCAATCATCCTCAAAATTAGTTTTTTATATCGTATTGTTTTATGATTACTTTATCATAAAAGTCTTATTAAAAGCTTTTTTAAATGTTCATTTTAATTCATTGTTTTGTAGATGCTCATCTGCAAAAAAATTTAATATAATTTTTTTCTGATTTGCAGATAATCAAATTTTATAAAAATGAAAACCACTCTATCCTTGGGAGATTCTCAAAACTTTGTGTTTCTTATTTTTTTATTTTTTTAAGAGTTTACATTACAGACAGTGTTTCCTGTTTATTCTTACATATTGTGAAAATGTATAGGCTTAGAAGCATAAAAAAACTCAGTATTTTTTTTTTATATGGAATTATCAATCCAAGTTCAAATAGTATGAGCTGATGGAATATCATTAGAATCAAAAAAGTTATTTTGAAATTACACAGTGCTTTAATGCAATCATTTTCATTGGAATAAAATAACAGTAAATGGTTAAATTTCACCAGATCAATTTTTGGTGACAATTAAAAGTTATTCTTTGGGTAGAGACATATGTGCTATCATCACTCGCCTGCCAATGTTAACTATAACCCTTAAATTGACAAAAAATTTCCCATTCCCATATGTTGTCTTGTTACGCCTTTTAGGTGTAGCCACCATATTCACTTTGGTGGCTGTATGCGTAGACCCAGTAATATTTGCTTATTAATTTGAATTTTGTTCATTTGTTTACAGGTTAGATTACAAACTATGCCAAGACCTGAACCTGGAAAACCTCCATTGTATACTGGTACTTATGATTGTGCCAGAAAAACTATTGCCAAAGAAGGAGTGAGGGGGTTATATAAAGGTTATTTTACTTTGCATTATTTTAAATTTAACTAGCCTCTTAAGCGAGTTTTTTATTTATGGTGGACTGTATATATACTGGTCTTCCAAGAATGCATATCTTTTTCTGTAATTATTTTGTTCACCCAGGTGTAGAAGTAAAATGCTGTTGTTGGCGGAATTGCCTACTGTATTTTGAGTTAAGATTAGTTATAGTTTTAAATTATGTTTTTGTGACATTATTAACTATTAAATAAAATTAATTTGTAAGTTAAAATTCATGTACAGAATTCTTTGTACATTCCAGTAAGATAAACCAAGACGCTATGTTTTCTAGTTGAGTTTTAGTGGTTCCTTGCCATTGTTTGCCTTAATTTTTGATAGGGTTCTTATGATCTCCATGGACAATCTTTTTTTTGCTGCAAAAGCAGGTGAAAGTTCTGTATTTACATTTTTGTAATTTTTGGCGTGAGATGGCACTAGGATGTGAAATATTGGAATGGATTTGTCATCATCTTAATCTAATTGTTTCTATCTTAAACACATGGTGATCACCAATGCTTCATCGTCACTAATTGACATCTATGCAATGATTCATGGATTGAGTCTGCTTTCCAACTAACTGTCACTATTAACATTCTATTGTATTTATATTTCAAAAGCAGATTCCCTTGGCTCACTTTTTATATCTATGAGAAGTGCTTAGAAATAAAAAAAAAAAAATAAGACTAATATTAAAGTTTTATTTAAATAAAAGATTCTGAAAATGTAATTTTTTGCAGGTATGGGAGCTCCAATTGCAGGGGTGGCTCCTATCTTTGCCATAAGTTTTTTTGGATTTGGTGTTGGGAAGCGAATTTTTCAGTCAGCAGATAATGATGTTTTAACACCGCTACAATTATTTTATGCAGGAGCTTTTTCTGGCATTTTTACTACTTCAATTATGGCTCCTGGTGAACGGATAAAAGTTATATTACAGGTAAGGTTATGAATATTGTTGTATCTTATATATGCTTTAATGTCTAACTGATTATAATGGTTCAAAATATATTTAATTTTGAAATTTTATTTCATTAAATTATACTAAATTATTTATTAGTAAATGAATATTTAGTGAAATCAAATCTACATTAAGATAAGTACAACTCATGTTTTGTTTGGACAAGATGCTTATTCTGTTGTAAATTGTGATTTGTTGTGTAAAAATTATGATAATTTCTATATGAATGAACAAATCAAGTTTTTGTTTAATCTATCTTAATCATTTTTTTGTATTCATATGGTTGTCTTCTATCTAGTTTATCATTAGTGCTTAAGTAATCATATCTTACTTTTCAACCCTGCAGTGCTTGCAGAATAGATATAACCAGTCCGTTATTATCTATTACCCTTTTTTTCTGGGATGGATGAATTTTGCAGATCCCTTCTCAATAGTTTTGTATCTTTAATATGCAGATTTTTTAGAAGTGTATTCTCATTGTATAGTATATGTTTACTGCTTTTTGTTTATCACTTAAGATTTGTTACTTTATTTATTATAAAAGTGCAGCATTTAATCTTTTTTTCATCCTGTGAAAATCTAATATACTTTTTTTTTCAAGTAGTATTCATGAAGTTTTTTAGTTTTTGAAAATATTCTGTAACAAATATTTTAATTACAACATGAAAGAATATGCTGTTACTTTTTAATTTTTTTTTGTTTAATAATGGAACTTGTAACTGTATGCGTATCCTTAGTACAAGGATGTAAAGTTTTTTCTAATATGTTATGGTTCTTGAATTTGATGATATTTAAACTATAACTTCACAATTGTGATTTCCAATTTAGTTGAATGTTTTTTTTTTTAATTTTATCATGCATTTTACTGCTTCTCAAGAGTAAACTGAACTTCTAAATAATTGATTTTTATATATAAAAGAAGCTGAGTAGAATTTAATTTATATAAAAGTGAAAATATTCATTAAAATAATCTGTGTTTTTTTTTTACATATTATTTATATTGTTTTACTGATTTTTCTTAATTCTATTTTATTTTATATTGTTTTAGTAATTATTGTGGTGAATAAGCTTAGTGATAGGAAAATAAATAAAACAGCATAATGTATATTTTTTTATTTGTTTGTATTTTTATCAACATCTTATTTTATGAGTGGGTTTTTTAATTGAAATATTTATATTTTTGTGGCTGAATATGCTTTAGTATATATTAATTTATTTTTTAAATTAATATTTAAAAAATAAATTATTTAAATTTATTTAATAAAAATAAATTATTTAAAAATCATTTTTTTAGTTTGCTGCTACACTGTTATTAGAATATGCATCTACTTGTTGAAATTGCTTTTTATTTGGTAGTTAAAACAATCCTATTGTACATAAACTCATACATTTTTAGTAAATTTCTGTTTGCTTAATAATAGCAATACAGTTTAGGCCTGATTGGATATTGACTGAGGTTTCCCTATAAAACATAGGTAAGCATTTTCTGGTCAATTAGGCAAGGACCTCCAGTAGCCCAATAACAATATGTAAAAACAAAAATATTTAACTTTATATAAAAAACTTCACAAAACTCACTAATTCTAATAAAGGAAACAAGAGAAATAAGAAGGTATGTGATAGAAAAAGACAATCAGTTAAAAAAAAATAAACAAACACTTACATTAAATGTTTTTGTAAATACACGAAAGTATCCTCATTTTCACTGATACCAGATCTAATTTTAAAATTCTGTGTAGTTATTATATTGTTATGTAAAACAAATTTCATTATGTTAAGTATAAATATTTACAATAGAGAACTAGCTGTTGAAATAGAGAATTAGAACAGATGCAGTCAAACATATTGCAGGTAATAATGCTGTATAAACTAGCCAAATTTGAAGGACAGAGTTTTTGAATAAATACTTCACTCAGTTTTTTTGGCTGATACATTGTATGTGGTTTAAAGTGTTCTCTTAAAATGGATTTTTAACGTTTTATTCTAATTTAAGATTAAAAGATTAGTATAAAGATTAAAGCTAAAAAAAAAAATTGTGTTATTTTAGAGGCTGAAAGTTTTGGTTGATGCTTTATAAATGGAATACTTTTATTATCTTACACAGAATTAAATATTTATTCAAAGACTTCATTATTGTATCTAAGTAATCTAGAACTGTGAACAATTATTTGTTCAAGTCTAATGACCTCTTAATAATGTAGGTTTAGAAAAAGTAATTGGAAAGGGAAATATTGTGTTTCATTATTAACATGTTGATTAATTTGTATTGTTTGACTAATGTTATTAAATATTACTACATTTAGTAAAAATAAACAGTTTATCAGTCAGATGTTTGTTGTAAAAGTGATAGATATGGAATTATTAATGTGGGCTAGTTAGCAACAATTCCACTATTGAATTTTGCTTAAAATTTATATTCACATAAAAATTTTCATAAAGAACAATCAAAATTTCCAGAAACTGCTTTGTGTAAAGTAGTGGTGTACATGTTTCCAAGAATGTAAAGTAACTTTTAGTTTAAGGCAGAAAATTACAATAGAAAATCTGGAGTCAGATGCTTCAGTAAGTAATATTTTGATATAATATGGGATAGGAAAAATGATCAATGATTTTAGGAAAATAAAGATAAAATAATATTTAGATTATAAAACTGATATTGAAAGAGGAACTGCAGTTTTTATAAGAGATACTCAACTGATAAATGTAAGCTTGCAAAACATATCAGTATTATTAATATTAGTAATAATGAAGGATGGCTTTAGTGCTTTAGGAATGACAATATAGTGTACATTGTATTATGAACTGTAACAGTATATAACTAGAAAAGTAAAAATCATACCCATGTAAACTAGATTCTGTAAAAGAAATTTTGATCCAACTTCTCATGAACTATAATAGTACATCTAACATACAGTTCAGACATTTCTAAAGAGTGATGTTTAACCATTTTGTGAAAGGAGTATAAATTACAAGAGAAAGTTTTAAACATGCTAACTGATGAAATTAAGGCTCGGTGTCTTAGAAATAACAGCATTTGCCATGATTATTAAACATTTAATAATACATAATAGTAATATTTCATTTAACTGGTCTTCTTTTTTGGTCAATCATCTGCTCCAATAAATTGGAAAATCAGAGGTTTCTGTAGTATAACTATATATTTATAAACATTATAGTAATTTTTTCATTGCTGAAGATTGTTTGGAGATGTTAGAAAGACGAAACTGTCAAAACCACTATTTTACAGTTCTGAGGTATGCTTCTTACTTAACTTTTTACTGGAAAAGAATTAATTTAAAGTAGGGATTTAGTATGGCTAATAATTTGTTATTTGAGACTTTATAAGCAAATCCCATAGAGTTCAATGTAGTAAAAAAAATTTTCAATTATGCAGATCTACACTTTTATTTTACAAATTTGATTAAAAAAAGGGTATTTGTTTTTATGTTTTCATTATGTTTTTCATACAATTTTTTTTATTGGTTTTTAGTAGTTCCTTCTTTTTTTTGGGAAAATTGTCCCCCTTTTGTAATATTTTTACTCTAGTCTCCTTTGTAAGTATTTGAAAAACACTCTTAATTTCATAACTATTTAGGGGAGCGTTGATTTTTCAAATTTATACCATCAGCTAGCAATCCACCAGGTCGTGCATAATTGACAGATAGTTGAATTCTATAAAATTTGATTTCTTTTGTACATTTGATTTAGTATAAGTTCATTAATTTTTATTGACTAGGTTAATTTATTTTATCTGACTTATTGCTTAGTTAGTTTCATTTTATATGTCATTTACGTAGTCTTTTTGGTCACCCTTTTCTGTAGGTAGTTTTCTTGCAGAGGTCTGATACAGTAGTATTTACATTACCTGAGATTGACAGTCCATATAAGAATTTTATAAAGTAAGCCTTTTTGAAAGTGTGTTTGTATCTTTAGTAGGCTTGTGTTCAATTTGCCATACCATTATTTTTGTTTAATTTAAAGGTCAAGTGTTTTAAGTTAAAAATTTTCTGTATTGTATAATTGGTTTATTTATTACAGTAATTGTTCTGATATATTACTTTATTTGTATTTTAAATGGAATTATGTGACCTGCTTTACATGATAAGGAACTTTAGCCATTAGGTTTAATTTTTAGCCACTAGACAGCAAACAGATTTTCTGAACAGAACCACTGTCAGCTTCCTTGCAGCAGATCCAATAAAGGTTGTAGCAAATTCACAGGTTTCAGGCACACATGGATCAAAAGGTCTGGCCTACACCTGGTGAAAAGTGACATGGAAAATGGGTAGGTGGTGTGAAAGAATACTGTCCCATGAAATCATGCTGCATTGACCCCAACCCCAGAATATAACTTCAAATTCCCCTTCAACAGGAATTCACACTGTACCATCTCTTGGGAAGTCAGCCACTTTTACTTTCAGCAATTTTGTGAAGACCAGCTTAAATACTTGCTGAAACAAAACTGATTTTACCCTGAAATTGAAGAGCTGCCTGGGAACAGACCTAAAATAACATTTTGCCTAACCCTGACATTATGTGATGTGTGGAAGTATCAGTTAACTGTAGAGTGATCCTTCAGACCCCTACTAGTGAGTGAATTATTCAGAAGCTGTTGTTCTAATAAAAATGATTAAAGTTAAATGTGTTTCTTATTCTGCTGTTACGATGGATTTTAATAAAATATTAATTCTGTCACTAATAAATATCAACATCCTACAATGAGACAGCAGCTGTTATTAACTTTAATTTTTTTGTGAAGGGTTTTATTAAACCTGTCCTTAGGTGTTGGAATCTTTACTTTTCATGCTTCAATTGCAGGATTCTGCTGTCTGAGATATTCCAACTGTTGTGCTGCCATCGGTGAAAGGAAGCGATACAGTTTTTCTGTCTTACTCAGCACCCAGAACCCTAATATTTAACAAGATCTAATGAAACTTTTATTAAATTTATAAAAAAAACTTTCTTAAGTTAGAACATGAAAGGAATCTTGTAGAAAAATTCCTTATTTGATTATAGCTATTTAAATAATTTTTTAGTTAATTAAATATAAATAATACAGTTAAACTGTTTGCTTTATGTTTGTTTCCTTTTTTGTCTTTGTTCTTTGCTTGGCCTAATCAGTCTCCTTGAAGAAACAGTTAATTTCAACTTGTGTCTTTTTTAATGAGGTGGATATGACTTTCTAAATGATTGTTGTGTAATGCTATTTGAAACCAAACAAGTGACAAAAAGAAAAGATTTACTTTTTAGAAATAGTAATTAGATATTAATAATAAAGACCATTTACTGACAATACGTATTATTTAATTATCTGTTATTATTTTACAGTTTTTCATTTTACATTGTAAATATTTAAAAAAAAATAGATAATCTTATTCACATATTTTTTTACTTAGGTATTGATAATTCTTTTAATTAGTTACTCTGTTTTGAGGTAGATAGTTTTCTATTATCAATTAATTTTTTTCATATGCAAGCATTTCTGTCCTTAGAGAAAATACATTCATTGTTGGTTAATTAAAGATTTGGTAGTTGGAGACATTTTTAGATATTTTTGGCGAGTGCATTTTTATGACTTACTTAGGTTTTTTTTAACACTAGGGATTTTGGGGTTAAAATTAATATCTGCCCTTAATTTATGATTCTTTTATCACCTACATCATTATATAAATAACTAATTGTGCTTTGTGTTAAATCAGATACTATTTACTAATTTAATTTAATTTGGTTTGATAACAGGTTATTTTTAGCTTGTGTTATATCTTTCATTTGAAATTTACCTTTTAAATTCTTTTCCTTAAGGATCACAGATTTTTATCATTTTTACATTATTTATAAAAAATAATTTTATTTTTTGTAGATCTTCTTAGGATTCTTTCTAAACACTGTATTGTAAGTGAAGTTATGTGTTAAATTGTTTTAAGGCTAGATATTTGTCAACTGACAATTTGTGTCATTTGTTTTGCTTACTAATGAGTTCATTGATTCATATACCCAAAGGTCAATTAGTGGGGTAATAACCCCTTCAGATGTTTCCCCTTCTTGTATGTTGCATCATGTGATTTGATCATAAGTAAACAGTATGTTAAAAAAGGATAGAAAAGAGAGAGATCATACAAATGCACATGTGTGCACGCATGCATATACACGCACAAAATAAGAGAATTAAAAATGAACTATATTGAATCAGATATCCTGATGTACTTATATATATATATATATATATATAAACACACACATGCACATACACCAGCATTGGTATATTATATTAATAAAATACTATTGCGAAAATTGTATATATATTGCTAAGATAGTTAGATTATTCATCATGATACATAACTTAAGATTTTATTTGATTTTAAATTAATTATTATACACTATGTGAAATTTTATGATGATATAATATTTTGTGGTTACTCTGCATAAAGTGACCATTCATATAATTCTTATGAACTATAACGGATTTTCTTTTTCTTTTTTTCTATTTATTGCAAGTGTGATTAATAAACATTTTTAAAAATTTTTATGTTTTGTGGAAAATTAATAAAAACAATCCATCATTCTTAAATTGTAGATTTATAAAACGTGTTCTGCGGGAGGAAATCTAATCTACATTTCCCTCTCTATCTCATTAATATTAAGAAACAGTTGGAGAGTAATGAATATAGATAATCTTCTTCTGGATTCTTTTGCCTTGTAGATTTTATATGGCTGGAAATGATGAGATAATAAACCTATCACTATGCACTGATGCTTTTATTTATTATTTCTATATAGACATTTTGCTTATGTGAGTGTTGTAATAGATCATTTTAAAGTGATAAAAAAATTTAACTCCTATACTTTACTAACTTAACTTTTGAGGTGATTTGTTTCCGTATATCATTATTGTATAAAAGTAATTTCTGACTTATTGTGGTCAGTTTTTTAGTGCTTTGAAATTTATTATTTACAAATTAGTTGAGTTGTCTACAATATCAGTGTTTTATTTTATAAATGTCATACATTTTTACTACAAATTTAAGAATTTCATAAAAATATTTAACCAAAATTTAGCAAAGGCTGACATTTAAAATTATTATTAACATGATAATTTCCTGGAATAATCAACTGATTACATTTTTGTTACTTTTTACTGTCTTCACTGTCGTCTCTTTTTACTGCTGTATCATTAGACCTACTAAACTCTACTTCAGCCTCTGAGCACAGTCCCTATATCTGTTTCAGATTTTTCTCATGCAATTCAGTGTCCACTCTTGAGTAATGTTTAACATTTTCTTTCCAAGTTCTTTGCAAAATCTCTTCCCTCCACATAAACTATACTATATTATTATTTATAACTTCATTATTTTGTTTCCTTGGCTTCTTCTACACCCAGGTATACTAGATTTTGTTTTTTTTTTTTACTTAAATTACTCATAACCAATAATGAAATCGTTTTATGAGAAAAAATCAATTATTAAGAACATATATAAGTACATGTATAAAGAAAATAAATTAATGAGATGGTTGCATTTGTTTTTCATTTAAAAGTTTCTCCATATATGAATCTACATTAGAAACACACAAAAGCAAATTGTTTTCAAGTGGAAAAAGACAATTCCTGTATTTAGTTTTTAGCACAACCATAAACAAAAAATCTTTTTCACAGAAGTAAGACTGGCAAAAGGGATTAATATTTTCAATGCTTCTATGGCTTAATTTCCATACACTTCAATGAGCAAGCTAAAACATATCTAAATCTTCAAATATGAATTGTAGTTGTAACATTTTATTAGCAGCTAATTTTGTGTGCCCTAGTACATTACAAATTAATTACAATTTGAATAATTAATGTGGTTAATAATTTCAATAATTTGTGTGGTATCTATAAAATAACATGCAGTGATTGTAACAAAATTTATATTGGGAAAACTAGTAGATCATTTAGGGCAAGGTTTGCAGAACACTTTAGATCTTATAAAAACAATAAATTATGTTTCTCCAATCTTGCAAACCATTTAATAATCAATAAACATTCAATCACTTACTTGGATACAAATTTAAAAATAATAGAAATTATAAAAGGATGTGATAATAATAATAAAAAAATAAATATTTTAGAAAAATATTATATATACATAAGTATAGATGAAAGTTTAACTTGATTAATGTACAGAGTTTGATAATGACTTTCTTTTCAAAACTGCTATAGATAACAACACATTGGTATAATTTATTAAATAACATTTTTAAATAATGGTAGTACAATAGTGCATGTGTGGCTGGCCATATGAAATATTTTATTTTAATTTTTTAACTACATATTTTTATAATATGTGACAATTTTAATGTTTTTGAGTTTAATGTGTGATTTTAAAAAGTTTTTATTAACTGACGATGAGGAAAACCCTCTAAAGCACTCTTAAAGTGGGAAAAAACAATAAGCATAAGATAAGAGGCATTATTTAATTATGTACTGTTGGTGGAAAACTGTATTATAATTTTGTCTTTGACATAATTGGTACCGAGGAGAATATGGACAAATACAATAACAAAAAAGAATTGATTTTGCTAAATTTATGTATATATATATACGTAGATTTAGCAAATATATATATAATATCAAGAAAAACAATATCACTTTTTTTGTGACAAGTGCATATCTGTGAAGGAAGCTGCGCATCCATTCAGCCTTTGATATAAGACAATTTTTTAATTTTTTCAGAAATCCACTGTTCTTTCCTGTTACCACCTTTGCGCTATCACTGACATACTGCAATACATTTTGTTCAATTTATGTTATAGTTTTTAGTATCTTCATAAAAAACATCAAGAAGTCATTGTCCTGTTGCATGGCCAGGTATTGATTTGCAAAACACATTTTCTTTGATTGATCTGTCATCGCATTTATATCTTGGTCAATCCATTTGAGCTGCCCCAAAAAACCATAAGCTGGTTGCTTGACCAATTCAAAAAAAAAATTGAAACTTACCCACTTGTTTCCTATATATTTCAGGACCTTAAAACTATTCCTTTTTTTTAATTTTTTTATTTAAGCAGATTATCTGTGATGGCCATTTTTGTTACGGTGCACACACCTATTTTTGTGATTGTAAGGGGTTACGGAACAAGTCGTAACTAAAAACGTACTGGTCCTAGAAGGATGAAACAAAAAGCAATTTTTTATCATATTTTCTAAAGGTAAATGATTGGTCCAGTGGCTTATTTACTTGTCTCTCTTTTTTTAGTGAGAAAATTACCAATAAAGTTGAACATGAAAAACTGTGAAATTTCACTTTTGGTACTTTTTTTCAAGAGGCAGGGATGGCATACGCACTTTGAATTAAGTTTTTTATATGTAGATATATGTTAATAGTTTTGTCATTAATAATATTAATGGTGATTTGATTTACCCCTAAATTTTTTATGAATTTTTGAAAACTAATTTTTTCCAAAGAACTAAATTTAAATTTGGAAAAATGTGGTCTTTAAAAGCTTGCTCTAATGTTATTTGTCTTAAGTTTTCTTAACTAGTTTTTTGTGAATTCTCAAAGGGTCACAACAGAACTATCCATACAGGTGACTGCATTTTGACAAAAACCTTTTTTCATGATATTTACAAACACTAGTGCCATCTGAATTATCACGTAAAGAATATGTTTTTGGTTTTCATCACTAAATTCAGAAATTTTAAGGAGTTGTATGTACCATACACTGTTTTATGACAATCTTCATTCACATAAATTCCTATGGAACATTGTTCTTGCATTGTTTTATGTGAAATTACTTGAAAAAAATGTAAAAATTTAACTGATTTTAAAATTTGCAAATATAATATTTATTATTAAGTAAAACTTATTTAATAAACACTTCCAGACAGGATGAAATTTGAGACACATGGTAAAGATGTAAACAGGCCACTGACTAATGTCAGACTGACCAGTCTGTAACTGCAAAGCTAAATGATGCAACAGGCATAAATGAGCATGTTGTAACATTAATTTTTATGATGGCTGGAAATGACTTCAAGGGCCTGTTAAAACATGAACACTGCAGTTGTATAGTTCAATCAAGTCTACTTCAACTATAGTAATAAGTATATAAATATTAAAGTATATGCTCAAAAGGAGGTATATGCTCCTTTTGTGAAAATGGAATCTAACATTCTTGCAAATGAAAGTTGCAAGAAGATGTATGACATTCTTTTGTTCCAGTTTTAGAAGTAATCACAATGCCACACCCGACCTTCAAACATTAATACTGATGTAATGGGTTTGAGAATAATTAGAAAAGGCCTGTTTGATCATTATCTCTGTCAACAGTTGACTAATATGCTTAGCTCATTGCTATGAAATTTCTATGGAAGAACTAAATTCATTGACATTATTTACCAATGCGGCCTTCATGATTTTGCTCTCTTGTAAGAGTTATTCCAGGTGGCTCTCACAAATTCAATTTTTACAGATTTTCCAAATTCTAGTAACTCACCACTTTCTTTGCCACAGTCTTTTCAGCAATCCACTTGTAACTGAAAAATGTCATTCCAGAGTCTATTGGGTTATGGATTGCACTAGCTTGTATTGGCCAATGAATAGTTGACCTCACTGCTATTTTATAGATTTGTTGTGATTTAGTTATTGTGAAAACAATTAGGTTTCAGATTAATTTTGAATATGATGCACATCCCACTTTTTTACCTCTAGACAAGGATTGTGGTGAATTATTTTCCTGGACAAAGATTATGCACAATTCTTACAAATCTTCCATCCATCATCTATCTATGTGTTATCTTATATTTAGTTGGATTTAATGAATTTATATGTAATTGCTCTTTCTCTGATTTTTTATTTTTATAATTTTTGCTCATTAAATGAGGGCTGTTTTTTTTCAACCTCTGATGGGCTATAAAAAAAGACACATTAACATAACAAAATGATTTTATTACTAGTAGTTGAGTAGTATCTAACTTATCTTTCTACATAATTGCCAATATGATTGAGGCATTTGTCATATTGTGACACCAGCTTTCCGATGCCCTCTTCAAAGAAGTTTGCTGCCAGTGAGGTAAGGTACATTTTGATAGCCTCCTGAAGTTCTTTGTTGGTGGTGAAGTGTTGTTCTTCCAACCATGTCTTCAATTCTCGAAAGAGGTGAAAAACACTAGCTGCTAGATTGGGGCTGTAAGGTGGATGGTCGAAAACTTCCCACTAGACCAAGTGCATCATGTTGGCACAGTGCGGTCGTGCATTGCCGTGGCTCAAAACCATGACGGATGAGAGCATGCCTCTTTGTTTGTTCTGGATTGCTCTACAGAGGCGACGTAAATATCCATAATGAACTTCCTTTGTTATTTTGTTGCCTTGTGCTCCATAAAGTCCACCAACAAGATACCTTTATGGTCCCAAAAAACTGTAGTCATTGTTTTCCTGTTGTTCATTGTCTATATGAAATTTTTCGGCTTGTTTGGAGAAGTGTGCATCCACTGCTTGGTCTGTTCTTTGGTTTCTGGATTGTCATACTGGATCCAAGTCTCATCGCCAGTAATGATAGACTTTAAAAACTCTTCCCCCTCATTATCATAATGCATTAGAAACATTAAGGCAGGTGCTATTCTCTGCATTTTATGATTGTCACTTAACATTTTTGGGATCCAATGTGCAGTCAGTTTCTGGTATTGTAGGTCTTTAGTTACAATTGTGTACTGAGAAGAGTTTGAAATTTCTGTAGAAAGTTCACTTATTTTAAACCCCTGTTTGTCATGCACAAAATCATCAACATGCTCAACCAGGCATATAGTAGCGACAGATTTGTGTCCTTGCCGACCTTTGTCATGGACATTCATTCGCCCTTTAAATTTCCTACATCATTTCCATATACTAGCATTACTCATAAAGTTTTCACCTTACACTAGGCTCATTCTGCAATGGATTTCAGCAGCACTACATCCTGCTTGGAGAAAACTTATCACACTTCACACTTGATAGGAGCATCGATTGTAGTGGCCATATTCAATTACATGTAGCTCAGCTTAGACTGATGCAATAGAGCAGGCAATGGCGGAGGTATAGGTGGGGGGCGCAATCTCATGATGCACCGGCCTGGTTCCCACCTATCTTTGTTTACTTAGATACACAATTGGAGGTTGAAAAAAAAAACAGCTCTCGTATGATTAGTTTTTCCATAATTTATGATATACTTCTGTCATTCAAGAAAGTAAGGATTTACTGTTGGTAAAATAATTTTTAAAAATTTATGTTATAGTTTCTATATGTCCATGTATACATATGCATGCACATGTATGAGTTTGGGGTGAAAGGTTTTGGATCTTACACATAGATGGCATTAGTACACCTAATTTCTTGACAGCATCATATGATTCTATTCTTCATTAGTTTACTATAAGAGTTTCAAGTCGCCGCATTAGTTAGTATAGTATTTACAGTCTGTCAAAGTGGAGAATTAGGGTGTTTTTTGGAAAATGGAGAAACTGGAAATTCATGCATTGATAAAATATTTTTTTTCTGAAAGACTTAAGTGCAAAGGAAATTAAAGAATAGCTTGATAACATTGGGAAATTCTTCTCCATCAAATACAACAGTTAAAACCCTGGTTCGCAGAGTTAAAAATGGGTTAAACATGCACTAATGATGGCTTGACCATATAGTGGACACCTTTCTGAAGTGATTGCGTCAGAAATGGTAGAAAAAATGCATAAAATTGTTTTGGTAGATCGACGAATGACAGTGAACAATTTAGCAAAGCCTGTAGGCATATCAATAGAATTAATGCACAACGCTTTGCACAAACATTTATACGTGAACAAGCTGTGCGTTACATTTGCTTGTGCATGACCAAAAATAGTGCCGAAGAAATATTTCATGCAGTTTTCTCGAGCGCTTTGGGCACAATTCAGAGGAATCTTTGTGTTAATTTGTGATGTTTATGAGACTTTGGTTCATATTACTACACTCCTGAGACAATATAGCAATCAAAACAGTGGGATGAAGAAGGTCAACCTGCTCCAATAAAAGTGAAAACAACTTTTCGCATGAAAATGTTGGAATGCATGTGGAGCAATTTTCATTGATTAAAAAGGATGAAAAAATAAATGGCAAATATTAAGCGACCCTATTGTAGCATCTCAGCAATAAGATTAAGAAAAAACAATTGTATTTGACAAAAAATAAGTGCTTTTCCATCAAGACAATGTTCCAGCTCACACTTCAGTCATTGCAACAGCAAAAATCAATGAATTACAGTTTGAATTGCTCTAATACCCTCCATAGTCATCTGATCTGATGAAGAGATTTTCGACCAATAATTAAGTTGTAGTTTCTGTAGATGGTTATTTTAAGGAGTTGGATAATCAAATAACAGAACTGGCATCAGTGCTCTTGTGGAAAACTGGGCTAAGTGTATAAACCTGTTGAAAAATATATAGAAAAATATAGACCTGTATAGACTATGTTGAAAAATAAATCAAAATATTCTCAGAAAAATGTTTTCTTATTCAGGCCTGAAACTTTTCACTATTCTCATACAAGAAACACTTACACATACATATATATGCATGCATATATACAAGTAACACTATTTTAATTTAACTAGGTGCTTGGATAAATGTAAGGTGAAATAGATCCACGCAGAACAGTATTTAAATAAAAAATTATCTTTTAAAAAAGCTTTTATTTAACTAATATTAATATTAACGTTAATAAAAAAAGGAAACAAATTAGAAAAACCCTCTAAAAAGTAAAAAATAAGAATTAAATCAAATTGAGAATTTTAAACAAAAAAATATAATATATTAACAAATATAAAAATGCACTGAAAAATAAAAAATAAATTATATAAATATCTAATAAATAAATGTAATAATTATTAAATTTTAAAATTAAAAGTAATGAAAATATTTAGTTAAATAAAAGAGTGGCACAGTTTTTATAATTTATTTAAAACAACACAACATTTATTTTTACAACAATTAATCTTCATTTTCATTTTCAATAACGACACGAGGAGGCGGAAAGGTCTGCTGGAACCTCTCCAGTTGAGACTGACTTGCTACAAGTAACAATCTAGGAAAATGCACCCACTCGCTTTCTTTGTACGTGGTCTCACATAGTTGAAGTTCATCTTCGAATTCTGCTTGTAATCTAAGCCAAATTGAACGCACTCTTTCCTGTAAAATTTTAATTTTAATTAATTATGAATTTTTATTTAATGAATTCATAATTACGATTACAATTATAATAATGATAATAATTAATAATTTTTCAGATTATCGTCAAAATGTAATAACTTTGTGCAATATTTCTAAATTTAATTTTTATTTTTAATCTTATTAACCCTTAAAGGTCATCTCGGTGCAAATTTGAACCATCAAAGAATTAAAACTTGAGTTATTTTATTACAGATAAATAAAGTATATACATATACTAAACAACCAAATTAAAAAAAAATTATATTTTAAAATACAGCAAATGTATATAAATACTTATTCGAAAAGATTGTTATAAAAACTGTGCCACGCTTTTATTTAACTAAATATTTTCATTACTTTTAATTTAAAAATTTAGAATTATTACATTTATTTTTTTTGTATTTATTGATACTTATATAATCTATTTTTTACTTTTCAGTGCATTTTATATTTGTTAATATATTATATTTTTTTTGTTTAAAATTCTCAATTTGATTTAATTCTTATTTTTTACTTTTTAGAGGGTTTTTCTAATTTGTTTCCTTTTTTTATTAATGTTAATACTAATATTAGTTAAATAAAAACTTTTTTTTAAATAATTTTTATATGTAATTAAATATATATTTGTAATTTTTTTGTTTTTTGTATTTTTTACTTTTTGTCTTAATGAACAATAAACATTTTACATCCAAAAAAAATATCCTTAATAATATTTATATCTGAATATTATTGTTTGTTCAAGTTTGTTTATTAAGACTAAAAAGTAAAAATATTTATTTTTACACATCGAAGTTACATACGTGTACCAAATTTCAATCATTTTCATATGATAGTTCACGAGAAATGAAAATTTTCAACTAAATGCATGAATTTAGCATAGGGGTAGCGTGTGGTGGCGTGGGGTTGAGTCATATCAAATTCTGACACTATAGTGCTGTATTGTCATCGAAGTTACATACGTGTACCAAATTTCATTGATTTCATACGATAGATCAAAAGATATAGCAGTTGCAAGATTTGATTATAACTAAAGCAAGTTAAATAAAAATCTTATAAAAATAAACATTGTAAAAGTAAAAAGAATAGTTTATGATACACAGTGTTTAACAATAGTAAAAAAAAAAAACATATGATATTGTAGTATGTAATATATGATATTAAAGCTAATAACTTTAAATTAGTAGTTTAAACTCTTAACACTTGAGAATTAATTAAATTTATCAATTAAAAATTACTGGTATAGTTTCCAATCTTAAAATTATTGTTCCTTAATTTTTTTGTGGGATATTAATTTTTTCTGATCAAAATTTGTCTGGTCTGGTAAAATGCTTGAATTTTAATTGGAGGATTATTTATTAATTATTAAAACAGATTTAATATTATTTGAAATGAATGATTAATAAATAATTGTATATGTTTAGCTAAACTGTAGAGAATGAGTAATTTTTATACATTGTTATAGAAGTAGTGGTGTACAAATAAAAAATAGTCAGGATTATTTTTCCCATTGGGATATAGAAGTAGATGGATGGCATTTTGAATTGTGTTTAAAATAATATCTCCCATATTTACTGTTCATATTCTTTTACTATACATTATTTATTTTGATTCCTAAAAAAAAAAATCGGCTAAAATATTGTTGGCAGCAGTATTTTGTCGGTATGATGCTGAAATAAAATTCTTGTATGTGTGTATATATTTATTTATATTATATACATTATTTATATAAATAAATAATGTGTGAAGTATTTGAATATTTTTTATTGATATATAAATTAGTTCACAGTGTTTGTTGACCTCCAGATTTGGTGGATTCAGCTTATTTCAAATTTATGTTCTTTTTATTAAGATTCTTTATGAGGCCAGCTTATTTTGACCAACATGAACCAATGTAGCCAGTGGTTTCCGTGTGTGTTTCAGGTTTCAGTCTGTACTTTGTTCTCCTTTATTGCATGAAAATTTATCTAGAAGATCAATTTAATGAAATCAGATTGCCAAAGTGTAAAATGTGAGTAGCATTTGGTTTTGGTTCATAAATGTTTTTTTTAAATGTAACTTTGTTTAAATATAATGTTAATTTGCTATAAAAATTACCTTCTTGAACTAATTTCTAGTGTTCTCTTATCTAGTTTTTTGAAGTGAGGAATATAAAGTGAATTGATTTTATATTTGTTAATATATTATATTTTTTCGTTTAAAAATCTGAATTTGATTTGCGTCTCTTTATCTGAAAATTTGATTTGCATCTCTTTATTAAATGAAAATCAGTGGAAATTTTCCCTCTTTTGTTTTTATAATGCATCTTTTAACTTCTATTTGGAATGAACTTACATATAAATATCTATTAACATGCTGGGTATATTAGTGTGAGCCTGATTGTAAGTGTAACACTGTAATATATGACATTTGAGTCCAGGTTGTTCTCATCCACTGAATTTCATTTCTGCATTTAATTGCCTTTGTTCATGCCTCTCAGTTATGTGTACTGAAACTAAACCTACATAATAATTGACCTCATTAAGCCAAAGGCTTAACAATATAAATCCAGACTGGAGGTACAGACAGTTACTGGGCCCAAAAGAAATCAGGACTGATATTAACCTTGACAAGTTATTTTTATTTAATTAATTATGAATTTCGATTATTTCATTATTCTTAAATTTTGTTACATTCTATGACATTATGTATATAATAATGATTATTAAAAAAAAAATAAGTTGCTTATATATATATATATATATATATATATGAAATTATAATAATTTTTGATATATTAAATAGATATTTTAAATGTTAGGGTACTTTGATATTTTACCTTTTATTTCAGTGTATAATTAAACTGATTATTTTTAAATATATCAGTCGTTTTAATAAAAAGTATTACTTGACTTTTTAAAACACAATATATGGTAGAATTTTCACTGATTAATATAGAAAAGGAATTTTTACTATACTAAAAAAAATGTGCAGCTGACCGCTTTCTATTAGCACTTAATGAACTTTTTGATCACAACTTTTTGACTTTTGAATTTTCGAAAATTATTTAATGAGCATGCCTCAGATGAAAACTTTTAATGGTATTAATACTAAATACTATTTAAAAAAATTAGAAATAAAAAGCAAAAGAAAATAGAGAAAGGTAATGAAGTAAGGACAGTATTTTATAATAATTGCATTAATAAAACGTATTTTAGCCTCTTACATTACATGTTATAAAATACTACAAGTTCATGCTGGTAATTTGTTCACATATATGACTCTCTTTCTTTATGTAAGGTATTCAATTTAAAAGAGGCCCCATTACTTTGTAGATTTTACTACATAAATATTTGGTTAAAATACATATATTAGTGTGAGATGGGTAAAATAATGTGGAAGATCTTGGTACAACTGGAGCTGGAAGGAAGGACTGTTATTGCCTACACATTTGAATATTGTCAATCTGTGTCGAGCATTGGCTTTTGAACAAGTTGCGTAAATTGTGTTGTTTGTTATAATGTGGTTAACTGTTGAAAAATGTGTATTTGTGATGGAAACACCACGAAAAGTGTTATTCAGAAGTTAGTTAAAAAGTTTTGTGAAACAGGTTCAGTGTTAGACCAGAAACATGCCCGATACAGGTCAGTTTAAATGGAGGAGATCATAAAATGGCATTAAAGTGGCAATTACAAGATCTCATAAATTTTTGTGGAGAGTAAGCTGGAAAAAAACATTTCACTAGGTTCAGCCCACACTGCAATTAGGAGAATGCTAAAATGTTTTCTGTATTGAATACAGATTTTCCATGAGCTACATTGGCATTGGTGGTTTATACAGATGAACTGTGGTTTCACCTTGATGGATATGTTAATAGTCAGAACTACTGGACCTGGTACTGAAAACTCTAACATTTTCTTTGAATCTCCCCTACACCACAAAAAATGGTGTGTGGTGCCCGGTTTCAAGGCAGAGAATAATATGACCTTTGTTTCTTGAAAAACTGTGGATGCTGCCATCTACCAAGAAGTTATTCAACACTTTATAGTACTATTGCAAGAGGATGAGCATGAATGTTGGTTACAACAGGACAGCACCACTTGCTGCTATACAGTTTTTTTTACTTTAGAGATGTTACAGGATTTTTTTCGGTGGAAGAATAATTTTTAAAGGATTGTGGCCACCAAGATCTTAGTCTTGATCTGACTAGTCCAGACTTCTTTCTGTGGGTTACAAAAAGAAGTTGTTTATAGGAGCAATCCATATACCCTTCAGGAAGATAAACATTGCCAATACCATCCAGCTAACAAGAGTAGCCAGGGACATGATCAAACATGTTGGCAAGTGCATAGAAGTGATTAGACATCATTTTCAACACCTTCTGTAAATTATTATGTAAGTGTTTGCCAATAAACTATTATTTGTAAACTAAACTAAGTGATGGGAGCCTACTTTAAGTTGAACTCTCTCTCTCTCTCTATCTCTCTCTATATATATATATATATATATATATATATATAGATACTAGGTGAGTGAAAAGTTGTATAACACATTTAAAAAAGAACTTTCATGGAAACTTGTATGAAAAAGCTTTATTAATTTCCAAGAAAGATATAAACATTAAATAATTTCATAACTTACATTAATTTGCTGTTATATAGGCTTCAACTTATTTCTTGATATTACCTGCAACACTGAACACTGATATGGGATATTTCAGCCAATGTTCTCTTTGATTTGATCATTTGTATGAGGAATATTGTTGAACACTTTTTGTTTTAAATAATGCCAAAGAAAAAAATCTGTGTGATATAAATTTGACAATCTAGTTGGCCGTAGACCTCAGGAAATGACTTTCTCTCCTAAGAATTTGCATAGCAGCAACATTGTATTAACTTGTGTGAGCTGTGGCCTCATCTTATTGTTACCAGCAGTCATGTTCATCTTCTAGCAGCTCTATGAAGTCAACTATAAGCTGCTGTTAGCGTTGAGATGTTACTTTTCCATGAAAAATATTGAACCCCTTATTCTCTTTCGAGAAATTGCGCACCAAACTCTTTCTGAAAGAGTTTTTCTGATTGTAATGTAGTCTTGTAGAAAATGTTAGTGTTTTCTGCATTTCAATAATGGCTGTTATAGTTGTTTACATAGCTACTTAGAGTAAACTGTACCTTGTTATTAAAGAAAATGTTATCCAAGATCAGAATATTGCTGCAAACAAAATGCACAAATCACTGTCAATAATTGAGTGTCTTTTACCAGTCCAGTTTTCACAATTCCTGGATGACATAAAAACTGTACAAATGTCATTTTAATTTGTTTGTGACTTTGAAAACTTCCTGTATGACATTCCAATCTTCTGAGGTAGCCTTTTTATTGACTTTTCAGATGATCATTCAAAGGATGCACAGACAGTTGGCTGATTAGACTGTTTTTGTTCATTTATACCACTGGTCTCTAAACTGAATGACTGTGGGTGAAGTTGATGACTTAATTGGGTACGTTTAATTGAGGAAAAACTTCAGCAAAGAATTCCGGGTACTTGAAAAATTTGTTATCTGAAATAACTCAAGAATAAATGCTTATTGAGACTGTAAAATGCATGATAGTCTTTTTACAAAACACATGCCACTGACAGACAAAGTAGGGAGAAATTATTTGATTGTTGTGTATACATAATTGCTACAAGGTCTAAGTATTACCAACCCGCTCATTAGTATCAATAAAAGCAAATTTCCCACATCAGTGGATTAATGAAGTCAGGGTTGCATAAATTTTCACACACCTAGAGTTTTACATGTAGATACAGATCTACATGTAAAACAAATAAAAGTAATTAAAATTACAAGGCATGATTTTACATCTGTTTTTTAATTACATAAATATCTCAATTTCTTAAAGAAGGCTTTCAAGAATGCTGACAAAAATTGAAGAGCAAGCAATCTTAATAATTATTAAATAAGAAAAAAGAAAAAAAATTAGTTTAGAGATTTGTAGAGTTAATAATATGGAGATGCATGAATTTTGAATGAAACCAATTGAATTAAATTATGTTTTTAACTTCCATGAAAGTTCTTATTGATGATTATTATTCTATGAATATCTTTAAAAACTTGTAATTTTTGTGAAGTAAAAAAAATTGCAAAGATTAAATAGAACTATTTGTATGTTAAAATTTTACTTACTGCAAAGTGATGAAAATTAACTAGTGATGGAAAGGAATTAGAAGAAGAAGGATCATATAAAAATAGAAATAGAAGGGTATGAAATGTTAAGGATCATCTTCTATAGTAGGTGACCATACATCTATTACATGATAAAGCTGCTGCACATGTTAACAAGAACCTCTTGCTTTGTCCCCTGTTGTGGCTATTTTATTCATTTTTGATTAATACCAATTTCTTCTAGTCTCTTTGTTTACTGTTTAGAGGTACTTATTATACACAATAAACTTAATGATATACACTGTAATAAGTGTGTGATAAATTCACAGTTTTAAAGTTGGTGGTTTAGTTTTAGTTTGTGGAAGTTTTATTGTTGTTTTTATGTTATTTTTTGTTTATCAACAGTTATGAAATAGTGCAAAAATTCATTTCAGTTACATTGAACACAGTGCTCTAGAAATTGCGATTTTTTTAACTAGTGTGGAAAAAACCGAAAATGGCGTTCAATTTGCACATTTACATAGCTTTAAAATCTGATTGAATTAAAATCCTATTAGTAGATAGGCTAAAAAATAGGCTGTTGCTAAATATCATGAAAAACCTTTTTTGTATTTTATCAGTCAAAGTGGACAAGTGAAGTCAGGCATGCACATATTTCTTTGAGTTTATTACCATTAAATCTTTATGTAAACACTTAATACAAGTGGATTATTAGCAGTATGGTATTTTATATAATATTTATTCTTAGTAATAACAGTATTATTAGACTCTTAATAAATGTGTTAAATTAACAAACTTAACTTTTCATTAGTCTCTTTGTAAAGAAGAATCAATAAGTTACTTTTTAAAGATGCATTAATGAGTTTTGTAATGCACAGGTAATTACAACACCTTTTTTCATCTCATTATATAATTTCCTAAGATGCAACATTGGCAGGAAGTCTGTATCTTCTTACTACAAGAAGCATATGTGTGAAAACTCAATTGCCCTATAGAATTTTTATAAAAAAGTTATATATGAGTACATGATATTTTCTATGTCTGCAGAAAAAGAGAAAGACCAGTTATTTGGGTTGATGCAAAAGATCTGTTAGAAATGGTAATAGAAAAAGGTTCTTGATCAGAAGTGTTAACATCAAAATCATGGTAGATGGTGGTCAAGAATTTTTCAAAATTTCCATATCTGTGTTTATATGTTTCTAAAAGATTCTTCATTAGAATCAGCTCAGATGACGAGTGCAGAAATACATGTTCAAAGGGTGAAACGAGTAGTAAAAGTGTGTTGATAAGCGTAAGTAGATTGATTTGACTGTGCTCCTCCTTTAAAAGAAATCTACAATAACATTCCATTGCTGTTCAAATTGACAAACATAAATATCATCTCATTCAAGTTTGTATCAGATTTCAAAAGTCTGATCATGGTAAGTGGTCAGCAAACAACAATAACAACATTCTGTACCCTTATTGCTTCATTTCATTGAGTAAATTGAGAGAACATCAGTGTATTGATAATATTGTAGTTGATGTTTCTAATAATGATAATGATGTCTATAGTGCAGTTAACTTATAGGTATTGAAATCTTATGGAGATTTGTGCAAGAACTAAAAGGTGTTGCTAAACTCTGCCACAACACTGTTAGTCCACCATTATTTGATGAACACGAAAGCATTTACATTGTTCAGAAATGCATTATTCCTGAACTACATATTTTACAAGGGTATGTAAATCATTTGTTTTGGATTGGTTTGGTTCATCTTCTTGTAAGCTGTGAGAAGACCTTAGTATGGCCATCTAAGATAAAGCTCGTTCTCCCCGCAAACGTTATCAAGGAGATATTTTCAAAGGAAATGCCTGCAGAGTATTGCTGAAAGAGTTGGCAAACTTCTCAATCCAGAGATCTATAGTGATTTTGGGTATTTGAGATTAGTGCCATATGTTTCAGTATTTAAAGCAATGGACAGAATTAAGAGCACTTATTTTTCTATGAAGAAAGTTTCTTCTTAAGATAGCAAAGAGCTAGATAAGTGCATAAATGAACTATACAAAGCATTTGAGCCTACAGGTGACTCAAAATCCTTAAAAATTCATGTAGATCTAGATGGCAGAATGTTTGAAGTTTTTGGAGAGTGACGGACTAGGTCACTGGTCTGAGCAAGCAGGTCAGTACACAGAAAATTTTGCATTGTTGGAGAAGTTCAAAATAAATCTGTTGATTGACATAACTTATTCAAATATATTAAAAAAAGCTGTGGTTGAGTTTTCTTTGTAGCATATCTAAATAAATATTTGTTTTTATTGCGTGTATTTATATATTATGGTGCAAATAAATAGATTCTTTATTTCTGTCATTTTTATCTAATTACTCACTACTTCTTTCCTTTATTTATAGTTGCAAAATTGTAGTTTTACTGAGCAGAGGCAAGGAGGAAATTTAAAAAAAAATTACTGTTTGTGCATGAAACAATTTGATTAGTTAATATAAAAAAGCAGTTATAATTATTAGCAAGATAAATTATTATATTTATTGTCATATTGACAGTAATTAATTAAATTCATATTTATATAAAAATTTAACAGTAATAAAATCAAAATCATATTTGCATGTTCGTTCGCTTGTCTAACTTTAAGTGATAAAATACAAAAAAAAAATTTTTTTCATGATATTTTGAAAATGGAATCTGATAGAAATATTAATCCCAACAGATTTTAAAGCCATGTAGATGCGCAAATTGAATGCTGCTTTTCATTTTCTTCCACTTTAAATTTAAACCTATTGCAATTTCTAGAGTACAATGTGAAACAGCCCAAACCATGCTTATAAAAGTTTATTAGTTTATGCTTTTGATTAATTGTGTGCAAATGTGGCACCCATGTTGTGGATAGTTTTCGCATATGTAAATATTTGTGTAAAGTGTGATGCATCTATTTATTTGAGTTTCTTATTTTCTTTAACGATCTCATGCACTCTCAATCTGCTATCTTCCTATAACTATATCACAGATTTTTCAGTATTCTTTGCAGTTGTAACCTAAACCGGCCATCCAGAACATTCAGCATTATTTGTGCTCATGTGACCATTCTGAAAAGGTAAAAATAACCTTAAAAAGGTACTGCGAGTGCCATTTCTTGATTTACTTATACTTATCAAATATTTCTGTTTTAGTTATTTAATTGCATCTCATAATATAATCATATTACTGACTGCCAACTTTTGCCTTAGATTGTGTTGGAGACTTTACAACAAGCACCATCACTGTTTATTTACTGGTTAAAAAGTTTAGAAAATTTATCTATTTAGTAAAATTACGCATTTTTTTCTTTTTTGTTTCATGTATGTGTAATATTTTGGTTTTAATTTTAATAGATCAAAGTAATTATTAAGGAATCTTTTATTTACAATAATTGCATACTTTTGATGTCAGTCTGTGTTTGTTGTGTGAAAATAATGTCTTATGAATATACGAAACTGTTTCTAAAAATAAAAGTATTAATCACTTTTTTTTGGAAATAATGTAAGAAAAAATTTTTGTTAATGAAATTTTCTTATGAAGAAAGGTTTGCATTTCTGTGTCGGCATAGTCTACGTTAAAAAATTGTAAAGATTACTTGTCAAAAATTTTTAATAGATTTATTATTATGACGGTTATTTGGTGGAGTTTAAATTATTTGGGCAGTTGTCACTGTTTTCATTTTATTTTTGGATTTTTTGAAAGTAAATGGGGTGTCAAAGAATCATAAGTACAGACAGACATAAATATTTATTACTCAAGAGTAATATACACTATTATACTGTTTAATAACACTATTATAAATGTACAGTAATATAACAATTGTGTATTATAATACCTAGAGATATAATATTGAAAATTACCTAGATCTTTGAGAAAGCAGTTCATCAGTCAAATAAAATGGATTAATCACAAATATTTCTGTAACTGCATTTAATTTTTTAGTATTTGTGTGTTAACAAACTCCTCATGTAATTTTTTCCACTGATCTTACATGAAACTAATTTATCACATTCATAAGGTTAGAGGATAACTTTTAAGTCTTTATTTTTTCTGGGCTGTCACTTAATCTACCAAATAAAACTGAAGAGAATATGTTACCTGGTATCCAGTTTAAAAATATAATACTCATATATAATTTTCAATATCTTTGTCAGTAAACCCAAATGTTTTTTTTTTTTAATTTGATACCAGTTGGGATATTCTTTAACTGTATGATATTCTGTTGTGAGCTAAGACCTGTGCAAAAAAAAATTACTTCACTGAAATATTGCAGCAAAAACCTTTAAGAGACTGGAATATGTTCATTGTTCTATAATTTTTTTATTGTTTTACATAATCTGTTATAAAATATAACAGATAATGATCACACTTGTCTTGTGTGATCATTATGTTACGCTCGGTATTGTTTTTTTAGGTGCTTCATCCTGAAGTAATATTCAAAAGAAAAAAAGCACATAGTATATAAATTTATCTCTGATAAATTTGAACCCATGTGTCTCAAATATACTTTGAATTTATAATTTGAAGCAATGTGTAGAATTGGATGTATTAGCTCGTAGTTAGATGATTATGATCATAAATCACAATCAGTACCACATTGTTTCAGTTATATGTGATATCAGAAGATTGTTGTTTTAGAAGGTCAACCCCTTGAAGCCATTTTTCTCACACTGTAAATTTCTGTCACCCAAGCTATAAGCTTGTCTGGTGAATTAACCTTACAGGTTAATACAAAATAGTTAATTCTAATATATAACTTTATCAATGCATTATCAGATAGATTTCTAGTTAAAGAGGAATCTCAGTAAAATATCTTTGAAAAGATTAAATATTTCTGTGGAGATGAGTACATGGATGGCAGCAGTATTAGAAGTAGAGTAAATTATTTTAAAATGACAGCATACACTATACGTAGTTTACTATACTTAAACTTTGATTTTTGTAACTTGAGTCTTGATGCAGTAGTAGACACTGCTTATGCAGTGTTTGTAACATATACTGCATAAAAAATAAATGGATTATATTAATGACCAAGATCAATCTCTAGTGGTTGTCCTTAAATTACTTTTGAATATGACAAAAATGGTTAACATAATGATAAGGGGGTGATAAATGTATGATTGAATAAAGTTGTAGTACAGTCATTAATTCAGGTGAATTGATTAAATTGTACTTGTTGGGTTCCTTAGTCACTGAATAATACCTCTGAAACTTAATAGTTAATAATATCCTAGTATTGTTGTGTTTTATCAACATGAGGGGAACAATTTTATATTCAAGAAGTTATACAAAACAAAAAACGAAAACCAAGTTGCTTTCACCATTTCAAACCTTAATAAAATCCTGCAGAGTAGAATGGTATTATCTCAATTTTACAAAGAGCCAGTTGTACTATAAGCAGCAAATTTGATGCCCACAGTGATTTCTACAATGTAGGGTATAAGTTGCGTGCATATTGGCCAAGTTACTGGAATTTGTTTGTACCATAAATGTTGTTCTTTGCATTCAGATGCAGAGAAAATTTTATTGTGCTCTATATTAAAATTGTTGTGGAAAAAATATTATCCTGCAGCATGACAATGCTTTTCTCATTGTGGCTGAAATTCAAAAAGATCAGGTGGGAAGTTCTTCCTGATCCCTATACAAATTTTTCTTCAAAATGTTTTTTCTTGATTTTGTAGACTTAAATTTAAGATGTTTTCTTGCATTTAAAAAAAGTCTATATGGTTCAGATGTCGGTTCAGTTTCTGGCAAGGATCTGAATTTTCATACCCAGATAGAACTGCCCTTTTGAGATCTCCCTTTCAATAAAAGCTCTACACAGAAAAAGTTATTATTTATTTTAGAACTATACAAAATCTAATTCACAGCTGAAACTGCTATCTTATGGGAACTTTTATTAGGTATTTTCTGTATCCATAAATTTAAAAAAAATTTAATGTGGGCTGTACAAAGGGAATTCAGGTAAAAAATTTTATTTTAATTTTTTTTAGTTGGGAAGAGGTTCCTTACACCGCTGTCCATCCATTTCTCCCCATGCCTTCTCCTTCTTGTAATTTTACAATCTTCACCTCATCTATTAACTTCATCCTTCATTTTCCTTGCTTTCTTTTTCCTTCTTCTCACCCTTCCAATGCAGTTGTCAAGATTCCATTTCCTGTAACCATATGTTCTAACCAGTTTCCTTTTCTTTTGTGTATTTTCCATATAAGTACTTTTCTTTAATCCTATTTATTACATCCTCATTTCTTCCTTTATCCGATCATTTTATTTTCTCCATCCTTCTCCACATTCACATCTCAAAAGCCTCAATTCATCCCCTCTCCTTCTTGTTATTTTACTTATGCAAGACACTGTATACGTAGTATTTGACCAACCTTATACTTAATTCTAAATCCAGACATTTACAACATAGTAATCTCCTTTTCTTACTGAGAGATTCCTTTGCCATTGCTATCCTTCCTTTTATTTCCATTTTGCTCTTCCAGTCCTGTCACCAAATACTTGTCCCTAAATACTTGTAATTTTTTACTTTTACTATTCTTCCTTCAATTGCCCCTATCACTAAATCCACTTTGTTGTTTACTTCTGTTACTTTAGTTTTCCAATATTTATCTTCATTCCTTCCTTAAGGCTGTTAACAATCCTTATAGCATGTCTGTGTCATCAGCTACAATTATTATATCTTCAGCAAACCATCTTATTTTCTGTCCTCCTGTAATTATTACTTCTCTTTTTCAAATATATATTTTATCATATCTTCAGTGTAAATATTGAAGTGTCAATGAGAGGCAATATCCTTGCCAACACCTTGACCTAGACTCACCCAGTCAGTCATATTTTAATTTGATTTTCTTTGTTGCCATTTGATTCATGTATAATTATTTATAATTAAAGAATTAATGGAAAGACAGAAGGTAATACCTTCTTTTTTCTATTCTACTCTTTTCTGTTTAAGAATTTTCATCATTTTTTCTCATTTGACTGTATCAAAAATCTTCTTTAAATCTATAAAATACACTCATTGTTCTTTCACTGTTGTGTACCTTGACAATCTTAAAACCACAATTCTCAAATCATAATCTAATTATAAGAGTAAAAAAAAATTTTTTTCTCAAGATAGAAAATTCACATGAATTTAGAAAAATCCTTACTGAATGATTATAATATTTATTACTAATGTAATTTCATGATCTTCAGAAGTACTTGATTATATTCAATTCATAATATCATTTTATTGTTGTTGAATGCTGCAATAATGAAAATTTCTTATGTATGTAAATCATACATTGTAAATTTTTATAATTATTTTGTAATTGTTTATGTTACTTTTAATGCCAACTTAAATACTTTGTGAGGAGATCCAGAGGGTGGAGCCCTCTGGATCAAATTTGAAAGCAGTCGGGTAGTTAGTTCTCTCACGATACCAGAACAAACTTTTGGCTTTATTAAGATTAAATTTATAATGTATAATGTCCATAACATCTATTCTTTAAAATGATGCACATACAATAGATCAATAGCATCCATTTGCATTAACTCTTAATCAGTTAATAATTAATTACATTTTTCATGAACTAGGAATATCTTGTATAATTTAAAATTTTTATTTCCAAAAGAAAAATATGATTGAAGTGGCTCACCACCTCATCTCACTGTTGCCACCCCACCCAACATTTTGTTATGATTCAACCATGTTTATATATCCTGCTCACAACCTTCAAGTTTATGTGGTGATATCAAGTCAAAAAAAAAGTTGATCATTCTTTTGAAGTTAAATCATATTTTTATATAAACATTTTTATTATTATACTAGCTGCAGAGGCATTCGCTCCGCAGTTAGACCTTTCAGGCGGGTTGCCCGGTGGGCGGTGTCTTGGAATGGGATTATTAGGTGTCCAAAATTGATTACCTCTTGTGTAAAAATAATTTTTTTTTAATGATGAAAATTGATGTAACGAAAGTTGAATTAGACATTAAATTCTAGAAATTGATAAAAATGAATCAGGATTTTCCGCTAGTGATCGGTACCTTCCGGTGCCTGCGTTTTGGTTGTAGTTCATTATTTTATGAAGAAAAACAATCACATAAATAAAAAAATATATATTACTAATATATATTTCACATATATATTGATATATATGCGATATATCGATATATAATAATATAACAAGTATATACCTGACCACCACGAGACATGTACTAACGAAACAGGATTTTCTGCTGGTAACCGGTACATTCCGGTGCTAAGCTAAGGGGGGGACAGACACACATACACACATACAGTTCCCTTTAGTAGGGTAGGATAATCTCTCTTATTTTTGTATTTCCTGTTTTTCCTTAGTTTTAATTAAGGTTTTTTTTACTGAATGACTTCCTTTTTACTTTATTGTGATCGCGAAAAATTTCTGTTTTCAGATTTCAATGGAAATATCCATTTTGACCATCCCTGTATACATTTTGACTAGTTCGGCATGACGTCTGTACGTACATATGTGTCTCACATAACTCAAAAACGATTAGTGTAGGATGTTGAAATTTTGGATTTAGGACTGTTGTAACATCTAGTTGTGTACCTCTCCTTTTGATGGCATTCGACTTAACCAGAAGTGTCCAAAAAGTTAAAAATCCCTCAAAATTTAGTTTTTTGAACTTTGTCTTAATTGCAGTAATTAGCCCTAATTGGGAGCTTTTCAACGATATGTCATAAGTGGTGCTTATTTTCGTTGGTTCCAGAGTTATAGCCAAATAAAAGTTTAATTAATGAAATATTTGGATCTTACAAAGGAAGGCACATCGGTTCAAATCAGACTTCATCTACTTTTACTTTTGTAATTTATTTTTTTAACTTTTTTTTTAATTTAAATGAGTTGGTTTATTAATAATGTAAAAACATTTTTACAATAAATAATAATTCAATAACAAAAAAAAAAAAAAAAATGAAAAAATCAGAAGGAACTAGTAAAATAAAATTTTATGGACTTTTAAAAATGTGTATATGTAATTTAATAGGTATTATGAAACATCTGATTATTTAATATTAATTGGAAATTATAATTTAAATCGCATTTAAAGATTTTCTAGTTTAATTTCTGTTTAATTTTATTTAATTGTTCTGGAATTTCTGTTTAATTTCATCTTCCTTAAAGTTAACTACAGAGTGACTGAAAAATATACCCTCACAAGAACAACATATACACTGAGGCATACATGCCCGATCTTTAATAAATTGCAAAAAATTCTTATCTTTTACTTAATTACTCCTCTGATATTGTTAAACAATATTCTTCTTAAGTCAGAGTTGATCAGCATTTTATTTGTTTTTTGTTACCAATCATTTAATCGCTATTTGGTTTGATATAATTCTGATCTTAATTTGTGTATATGTTCTCTAGTTTTCAAATTTTCTCTCTCTTGAAATTCATCTTCCTCTCTTAATTTTTTTATTTTTTCCTTGGTCTTAATTGTTTTCTTCCTCTTTATATTTATCATCTCTTAATGTTTTTATTCTTTCTTTGTTTGTAACATTTTCTTCCTGTTTATTTTTTCTGGTTTGCAACATTTTCTTTCTGTTTATGTTTTCTGTTTTGCAACATTTTCTTCCTTTTTATTTTTTCTTTGGTTTTAACATTTAACTCCAGTATACAAGATTTAACTTTTATTTATATGATACACCAGAAATCTGAAACTTTTGTTAATCAGCAACTCTGGGTGGGAGAAAAAATATTACATGTACTCTATAATATTTTGGACTGAGTAATAGAATATTCTCCTCCCTGACATAGGTGGTGACTGTAAGAGAAGAGTCTGTTCATCTCTCATGTCATATACATGTCTTTCCATTTTTCTCTAACTTTTTTCTCATGTAGCTTGTACCATTCCCTTTCCATTTTTTTCATGTAATGCTCTTCAGCTTTCTGTATATTGTTTTGTACCTCCAATTTCATTTTTAGATCCTCATTCTCATTGCATTTTTCCTTCTACTACCTTTCCCTAGCTTTTTGTGTATGATTAAATAATATGACCTGGCCAAAATGGAAAATTATATTCTAATGGTAATTATAATCTGAAATCTAATGTTTAAAAATAAGAGTTATTAATTAAAGTTTAGCTTAATCATCACTAGTGCATAATTCTCATTGTAACCAATCATAAAGATTGTGGAATTAGTTCTTCCATAAATGACTACTTACATTCATTATTAAATTGTCATTGTTTAATGGTGCACTATTCAAAAAAACTTTTAAAAAAATTATATTTGTCTTATGATTTGTAATTTTTTGTTTGCACAATCTCTGATATATAAAGGCTGTTCAAAAAGTATCCAGCTGTACTTAGCATATTTTTTTTCTTGAAAGACATTTGAATATGATCGGTATATCTTGGCAAGTGCAGTATTAGCACCTAGTATGCATGCATACCTCTTTTGTAACCTAATAAAGTGCATCAGTTGTCCAGCAGTCATTTTGTATGTGTGCATTGCGCATGCACGTGTTGTATTTTTATTTTGTGCACAATGATGGATTTAGTTCATATTTATATCATATTCTACCAAAATGCTTTTTTGAATTTTGAAATAATTGAATATCTAATACATCACCTCCAATAAATACACCATGTCATCTGAAAAATTTACAAAGTGCATCTCACTTGCCCCAACACTGAAACTTTTTTCCTCTTTTAGGGAATTTTTTCTTTATTAATACATGAAATACAGTATAATTCTAATTCAGTAATGGTATTTTTCTTCCTAAATGAAATATGTATGCTTATCATTATTTTCGATATTTAACTGTGAACATGTCTACATTCTTTCTGTGTATCTATGTGTGTTAGTTGTTTGTAAGACTGGCCGTTGGTCTGCATTTTAAAGGACTGCCCCCTAGAGTTGTGTAGTATTGAGATTTGTATCACAGAGGCTTGAGAAATTAAGGTGTTAAGAATTATTGAAGTACGTTGCCTTACATATGTATTAGCAAACATTTTCTGCTACATTTTTAACTTTATTAAATATGACAATAATCCAATTCTACTCATTAAATTTAAATAAAAATAGGTATAAAACAACTTACATTGATCTTTTATAAAAAATAAGTGCTTAAATACCTTCTGGTATTATGTTAAAATCAAGAGAAGAGTAAAAATTAAAAAAAAAAAAATGTGTTAGTCATCAAACATGTAGCTCAGTTTTTATTAAGTAGTAAACAGGTATGTATAGTTATTTAAAATGTTTGAAGCATTAACCAAAGTAAATACAACAGCATTTAGTGTGCTAAGTATTGCTTAATGCTGGGGATCTGCAGGGGCTGGTTCATTAAACGTGAGTTCAATTGGTGGAATTTTATTCTTATTTAATTCAGTCTGTTTCTAGGATGCTACTCTTGAGACGTTCAAGTTTTTCATCATCATCAGTTGGTTACGGATTAGAGCCAAGTCCTTTTAACAAATCTTTATTTGAGTTGAATGTTTTTTTGGCTTTGTGTTTATTTTTATCAACTATCAAAATTAATGCTATCTGTAAAAGTGATGATTGTCTTGTTGGTCATGCAGCATAGTGATTACTTGTTTTTATCTCATTAATTTGGTAATTGATAAGTAAAATGTATCATCATGTGAAAATTTAAGTTGTACTTTTTTTTATATGTGTATTCAAGGAGTAAAAGAGTTGTTTTTAATGATTAAGTATCACATTAGCCCAAAGCTTATTCCATTGAATATGAAATGGAAATTTTGTAGCATATTCTGAGATTCAAACCAGGATCTCTGGATGAAAGGCCACTGCCACCTCACCAAAAAGGTCAGCTACTCATTTTCGGATTCTCTATATCAAAATGAACAAAAATGTTTTTATCCTGAAATATGACAATTTTCCCTTGTTTTCCTTCAGTCTACCATTTTTTATTTTTTAAAGAGAAATATATATCTCAAGATTGGATTGAGGAATCATTACAACACCAGCTTCTAATAAATTTTTTTTTTGTCTTCAGTCATTTGACTGGTTTGATGCAGCTCTCCAAGATTCCCTATCTAGTGCTAGTCGTTTCATTTCAGTATACCCTCTACATCCTACATCCCTAACAATTTGTTTTACATACTCCAAGCGTGGCCTGCCTACACAATTTTTCCCTTCTACCTGTCCTTCCAATATTAAAGCGACTATTCCAGGATGCCTTAGTATGTGGCCTATAAGTCTGTCTCTTCTTTTAACTAAATTTTTCCAAATGCTTCTTTCTTCATCTATTTGCCGCAATACCTCTTCATTTGTCACTTTATCCACCCATCTGATTTTTAACATTCTCCTATAGCACCACATTTCAAAAGCTTCTAATCTTTTCTTCTCAGATACTCCGATTGTCCAAGTTTCACTTCCATGTAAAGCGACACTCCAAACATACACTTTCAAAAATCTTTTCCTGACATTTAAATTCATTTTTGATGTAAACAAATTATATTTCTTACTGAAGGCTCGTTTAGCTTGTGCTATTCGGCATTTTATATCGCTCCTGCTTCGTCCATCTTTAGTAATTTTACTTCCCAAATAACAAAATTCTTCTACCTCCATAATCTTTTCTCCTCCTATTTTCACATTCAGTGGTCCATCTTTGTTATTTCTACTACATTTCATTACTTTTGTTTTGTTCTTGTTTATTTTCATGCAATAGTTCTTGCGTAGGACTTCATCTATGCCGTTCATTGTTTCTTCTAAATCCTTTTTACTCTCGGCTAGAATTACTATATCATCAGCAAATCGTAGCATCTTTATCTTTTCACCTTGTACTGTTACTCCGAATCTAAATTGTTCTTTAACATCATTAACTGCTAGTTCCATGTAAAGATTAAAAAGTAACGGAGATAGGGAACATCCTTGTCGGACTCCCTTTCTTATTAGGGCTTCTTTCTTATGTTCTTCAATTGTTATTGTTGCTGTTTGGTTCCTGTACATGTTAGCAATTGTTCTTCTATCTCTGTATTTGAACCCTAATTTTTTTAAAATGCTGAACATTTTATTCCAATCTATGTTATCGAAAGCCTTTTCTAGATCTATAAACGCCAAGTATGTTGGTTTGTTTTTCTTTAATCTTTCTTCTACTATTAATCTGAGGCCTAAAATTGCTTCCCTTGTCCCTATACTTTTCCTGAAACCAAATTGGTCTTCTCCTAACACTTCTTCCACTCTCCTCTCAATTCTTCTGTATAAAATTCTAGTTAAGATTTTTGATGCATGACTAGTTAAACTAATTGTTCTATATTCTTCACATTTTTCTGCCCCTGCTTTCTTTGGTATCATAACTATAACACTTTTTTTGAAGTCTGACGGAAATTCCCCTTTTTCATAAATATTACACACCAGTTTGTATAATCTATCAATCGCTTCCTCACCTGCACTGCGCAGTAATTCTACAGGTATTCCGTCTATTCCAGGAGCCTTTCTGCCATTTAAATCTTTTAATGCTCTCTTAAATTCAGATCTCAGTATTGTTTCTCCCATTTCATCCTCCTCAACTTCCTCTTCTTCCTCTATAACACCATTTTCTAATTCATTTCCACCGTATAACTCTTCAATATATTCCACCCATCTATCGACTTTACCTTTCGTATTATATATTGGTGTACCATCTTTGTTTAACACATTATTAGATTTTAATTTATGTACCCCAAAATTTTCCTTAACTTTCCTGTATGCTCTGTCTATTTTACCAATGTTCATTTCTCTTTCCACTTCTGAACACTTTTCTTTAATCCACTCTTCTTTCGCCAGTTTGCACTTCCTATTTATAGCATTTCTTAATTGCCGATAGTTCCTTTTACTTTCTTCATCATTAGCATTCTTATATTTTCTACATTCATCCATCAGCTGCAATATATCGTCTGAAACCCAAGGTTTTCTACCAGTTCTCTTTATTCCGCCTAAGTTTGCTTCTGCTGATTTAAGAATTTCCTTTTTAACATTCTCCCATTCTTCTTCTACATTTTCTACCTTATCTTTTTTACTCAGACCTCTTGCGATGTCCTCCTCGAAAATCTTCTTTACCTCCTCTTCCTCAAGCTTCTCTAAATTCCACCGATTCATCTGACAACTTTTCTTCAGGTTTTTAAACCCCAATCTACATTTCATTATCACCAAATTATGGTCGCTATCAATGTCTGCTCCAGGGTAAGTTTTGCAGTCAACGAGTTGATTTTTAAATCTTTGCTTAACCATGATATAATCTATCTGATACCTTGCAGTATCGCCTGGCTTTTTCCAAGTGTATATTCTTCTATTATGATTTTTAAATTGGGTGTTGGCAATTACTAAATTATACTTCGTGCAAAACTCTATAAGTCGGTCCCCTCTTTCATTCCTTTTGCCCAGCCCGTATTCACCCACTATATTTCCTTCCTTGCCTTTTCCAATGCTTGCATTCCAATCTCCAACTATTATTAAATTTTCATCTCCTTTTACGTGTTTAATTGCTTCATCAATCTCTTCGTATACACACTCTACCTCATCATCATCATGGGCGCTTGTAGGCATATAAACGTTAACAATCGTTGTCGGTTTAGGTTTTGATTTTATCCTTATTACAATGATTCTATCGCTATGCGTTTTGAAATACTCCACTCTCCTCCCTATCTTCTTGTTCATCACGAAACCTACTCCTGCCTGCCCATTATTTGACGCTGAGTTAATTACTCTAAAATCACCTGACCAAAAGTCGCCTTCCTCTTCCCACCGAACCTCACTAATTCCTACTATATCCACATTCACCCTATCCATTTCCCTTTTTAAATTTTCTAGCCTACCAACCTTTTTTAAGCTTCTAACATTCCACGCTCCGACTCGTAGAATGTTATTTTTTAATTTTCTGGTGACCCCTTCCTTAGTAGTCCCCACCCGGAGATCCGAACGGGGGACTATTTTACCTCCGGAATATTTTACCAAGGAAGGCGCCTCCATTATTGATATGTGAAAATGCAGAGAGCCACATTTTCTTGGAAAAAAGCAGCTGTAGTTTTCCATTGCTTTCAGCTGCGCAGTACTCAGAGGACTGAGTGATGTTGATACGGCCGTTTAAGTCATTGTGACTCACGCCCCTAACAACTACTGAAAGAGCTGCTGCCCTCTTTCAGGAATCATTCCTTAGTCTGGCTCTCAACAGATACCTCTCCGATATGGTTGCACCTTCGGTCCAGCTACTCTGTATCCCTGAGCACTCAAGCCCCCTCACCAACGGCAAGGTCTCATGATTCATAGAGGAGGTTCTAATAAATAAAAAATGATATTTAATATGTTTTCAAATTTGAAAATGGCAGCTACATCAAATTTTTAGCCTTTACATTTTTTTTAAATGTTACATTTTATTAAAATACAATTACCCTGATCAACAATGATTTTGTTAAATGAGAGGGAATAACTCATTCTTACAGTATTTTTTGTGCTGATTTCAAATATGAAATCAGAATTATTCTATCAGGCTTAGTTTTTTTGTAACTACCATTCTTATTTTAAGGTAGTTATCATGCAGAACTCTATTAGTATAGCATTTTGTGAACATATTTTATTATATTATTTTTCAAGTAAATAGCCTTTGTTTATTTATTACAGTCCCTAAATTGTTGTCACCAGTGACGAATTTACCATAAAGCAAAACAAGCAGCTGCTTGAGGCTTCACTTTGACAGGGGCCTCGAAATAAAAAATTTTGAAAAATAAAAGTAAAATTAACAAAAAATTAAGAATATATTTATAATACTTTATTTATTGCTTTTATAACTTATATATAATTGTAATTGCTATCTTCAATTATGTAAAAGTTTCATTTATATTTATAGCATAGATTATAATGACAGTATATTTTAAAATTGGTTTGTCATGCAAACCATTTTTTCCCACGCGTCATTTCCATGTGTAACAAAAAGATGGCGCCTTGGTCAAACGTTTTGTTCGTCTTTGTCTAAACCAGCAGAGATTCTTGAAGCATCTTGTTTTGTTGCTTGAGTCAAAGATACAAAGTATGTATTTGAATCATACTATTTAAAAATTCAAACGAAAAATTAAGGTCAAAAAAATTCATTAAAAAATGTATCAGGTTGTGTCTGATTATTTCTGTTATCATAACCTATATGTTTATCAAATGAAATTTTGTAGGATAATAGGCAACTGGAACTTCCGGGTGGGGGCTCAAAAATATTGATTTGCTTGGGGTCTCGTCCAAGGTAAATCCGGCACTGGTTGTCACATTGATTTGTTAGACATTAGTCATCGTGTTTATTATTTATACAGTAATTAAAATGAAAAAGAATGTGACTCATTCTTTCTATGTACACCTTACTAATATACATATCCATTCATTAGTTATTTCTGTCATTATTATATTTACTTATAAACTGTCGTGCAGACTAGAGAAATATTTTTAATTCTCATTCAAGTCCAAGTTCTCGTGTGCGTAACATTCAGTTTTGTAGCTGGCTTTCGTATATGTGGGTATATGTTGTTCAATAAAGCGAGTGTATGTTTATTAAATTACTGTATTTATAAAGTGCTTTTTTTAAAACCATATTAGTTATTGTAATGTATTAAAAATGCCTTGGAGTTACATTAATCATCCAAACAATTTCTGCTACATCTAAGGTGAGATAAAATTGAAGACTCAGAAAAGAAATATAACTACACTGATAAAAAAGTTGTATGAACTGTATTTTGGATATAATTAGGTGATCAGGACAAATTTTGGGCTCCTCATATTTGCTGTGCTTCTTGTGTAACATTGTTGACTGGTTAGTTAAATGGATCTCATCACATGTCATTTGCAATTCCAGTGGTTTGGAGAGAACTGAAGGATCACACTACAGACTATTATTTTTGTGTAATAAAGATATCTGGGATAACAGCTAAAACTAGATGTACTGTTAAATATTCTGATATTCTCTTTTCCATGCGACCTGTGCCACATCGCCAAGAGCTTCCAATTCCAGTACCACCAGAAACATGGAACTTAGATAAAATTGAAAATGTTGAATCTTGTGCTGACTTATCAGACGATGAAGAAAGATATCTAGACTTTTTAGAAAATAGATATACAGAATCACATTTAACTAATCAGTCAGAATTAAATGATCTGGTTTGTGATCTAAATTTACCAAAGAATCAAGTAGAAATTCTAGCATCAAGATTGAAAGGATGGCATCTTTTACAACCAAACACTAAAGTAAGTGCTTTTCATGATAGGTAGTCAGAATTTGAACATTTCTTTTCTTGGTATGAAAACTTAGTATACTGTAATGATGTGGACTCATTACTGGAAGCTTTGGGACATATGCATCATCCTGATGAATGGCAACTTTTTATTGACTCATCAAAGCTTAGTTTGAAAGCTGTTCTACTTCACATTTGAAATAAATGTCCATCACTACCATTAGCATATGGTGTTCACATGAAGGAGTCTTATGAAAATATGAAACTCGTATTAAACAGGATTCAGTATGAGAAATATTTATGACATATTTGTGGAAATCTGAAAGTAATAGCGCTTTTACTTAGAATGCAACTTGTATACACTAAGTTCTGTTGTTTTTTGTGCAAATGGGACAGCAGAGATAGTAAAAACCATTACATAAAAGAGCAATGGCCATAGAGAGAGATACTGACTGTAGTAGAGAAGAATGTTGTTAATCAAGCATTAGTAAAACCAAAAAAGGTTTATCTTCCACCACTACACATTTAAGTTAATTCAAAAATTTTGTTAAAGTAATGGATTGTAATGATGCAGGATTTCAGTTCCTAAAATACAAATTCCTTAATATAAGTGATGCTAAAATAAAGGAAGGTATATTTGTTGGACCACAAATAAGAAAATGAATGAGTGATTCGGTGTTTGAAGAATGTCTGAATGACTTGGAGGTTTCTGCATGAAAATCATTTCAAAATATGGTAAAACTTACTTGAAAACCATAAGGTGAGTAACTACAGAGAATTTGTGAGTGAACTTTTTCAAAACCATAAAGAGCTTGGGTGTAACATGTCACTCAATTCATTTCTTACATTCACATTTTGATTTTTTCCCTAATAATCTTGGTGTTATCAGCGATGAAAATGGAGAATGCTTTCACCAGGAGATATCTGCAATGGAAACACAATTCCAGGAAAAATGGAACTGAAAAATGTTAGCTGACTGCTGTTGGAATCTAAAGAGGGATCTACATACAGCAAATTACAGAAAATCCAAAAGAAGTAGGTTTTAGGCGATTGCAAAATGCATGTAATGTATTTTTTTTCCATTACATTCGCCATACATTTTTTATTTCAAAAAAAATTTCAGTTACAAAAACTGAGCCTGACAGAAAAAATCCAGTAATATATATGAAATCAGCATAAAAAATACTATAAGAATCAGTCTCATTCACTCTCATTTAACAAACAAAAAATTATATTTTGTTGACCAGTTTTATTAGCTAAAATGTTGAGTGTCTCTCATTGTAAACAAGATAACACCTTTTTTTTTTTTAAATCGGTCCTCTAACTACATTTATTGTAGAAAATTGATGACAATTTTCAGTCAATTCCATCACCACCACTAATAATTAAACTGAAATAATTTGAGTTAATAAATTTAATTAATTAAATATTAGTTATTAATGATAATATTAAATTTACTACAATTAGATTTAATTAATAATTGTTCAATAATATTAAAATACATTTAGCTACAGCTCTGTTACTATAATAAAGTTGTATTGCAATTGTCATATTTAATGTACATTATTGTGGAAGCAATATTAACAGTAATCAATTATGTTTATTCTACTAACTTTTTTCGTTATTTTATTTCTGTCTGTTTTTGAAAACCGATTATCACTTGTTTTAATGTTAGGTTTTCTTTTATTTTATTCTTTGAGAATGAAGTTGCTCTCACATTGAAATTGCAGATATACATCTTATGTACAGACAGGAAAACTGCAATCAAGCTGAAATGCACCGTCTATATGCCGAACGTTTTCCTTATTACCATTTATTTGCCCAGCGAAAGATTTTTTAAGTTCACTTGTATAAAGTTAAGAGAAAGTGGAAGTTTTTCTCATAGAGCATATGTTCAAAGAAAACCATGAAGCACAAAAATTCTGCCTTTAGAAAAACATTAGAAATTCTGGTATTGAAACATATTGAACAAAATTTAGAGGGCAATACAAGAAGAGTTTTTTTAAAGGAAAGCTGTTTTACAAGTTGACTGAGGAATTCAGGGAATCCGCTATATCCATTTCTTGTTTGAAAAATGCAAATGTTGACGGTTCATCAGTTTTCACAGCATCCATCTTTGGTTGTAAGAAAATCTTCACGCCATTATGCAGTCTCGATTTCAGCGATCATCTTCATTAAACATTTGGATTTGTATCATTGGTGATTCACTGATCAGTCTGTCTTACCTGCCACAAAAATTGAACAGAAGGAATTATTATCATTTCCACAAAAACTTTCTACCAAAACATTTAAATGAAGTTCTCTGCTAACTAGGAATAACGTATGGTTCATGGACAAGGGTGCCCCAGCACATTTCAGTATTAATGTCTGCCAGTACCTGGATGATTATGTACATACCTGGAAGGTAAATTGGTCATGCCATATCAATAGCTTGGCTCTCAAGATCACATGATTTAAATGCAATAGATTTCTATTGTTGGGAATACCAAAAAATTATTTAGACATACTTGTATGACTAAATCAAATATTGGTATGATTTAGTCATAGCAATAACAGTGCTCAGTATTGGGAGAACTTCATCAGAGAATTATCGAACATTTTCAACATATTAAATTTGTACCAAGGATTTTTGAAAGAGAGATAATCATTAAATCAGCTGCAATAGTATATTGTCATCAATGGAGGCAATTTCAAATATTCACACTTGAAAAATTGAGAGTAAAATTGGTAGCAATTATTTATACTATTTAATGTTTATTTAGTAAATTCTAATCCAATTTAAATAAATCTGCCTGTTTATTATAATTTGTTAAATTCTATTGTTTTGTAAGATTGATAGATGATCTTCACGCAGTCATTTTTAAGAACAGTAATGTAATTAATATATTAAAAGTTAGTTAAGTCGTAACTTTTAGCCATTATTTAGTGTTGAAGTTATGAAAAAGATTCAAGCTTAATTAATTTAAATGGTGTAGGAATGGAAATCCAGCTGAAAATTATCCTATACATTTTCTGCAGTAACTTGGTTGTTTGTGAACTGATTTTTAAAAATAAGGTATCATTTTGGTTGATAATTGTATTTTGATGAAACTATGATTACAGAGATGAGAATTTTAAAAATTCTTTTGCCACCTTTTTGAATTTTGTGAATGTTTTCACTGTAATTTTTGATTTATTGGAGAAAACTGATGCCAACATGTGTACCAAATAATATTATGCCTCAATTCAGTTTTGACATACATTTTCCTTTATAAAACACAAAGTGCTGCCACTTTGTGTTAGAAGGAAGATGAAGAGAAAAATCATAATTTTTTTCAGGATTAGAACGTTTTTTTGTTTATTTTGATATGTAGAACCAAACATGAATAGTCAGGTATGCTTTTTTACACCTGTATTTATTATATTATTAAGCATATAAAGTGCTTAATATGATTGAAGCCTTTTTTAAAACTAACATAAAACCATATTAGTTTAAAAGGACCAGTTTAACATAAAAGAGAAAAATAAGTTGAAACAGCAGAATTTAACAATAAATATTAAGTTGAACAAATTATAAATATGATTATTAATTTGATGAAATAAACCATTTGGGGGCACAAAAACCCAGCAGTATATATTGTAACATTTGAAAGAATTATTTATTCCAATTAGAAAACTATTAATAATTTATTATTACAAGTTTTCTTTATTTAATATCTGAAGTTACTGTATAAATTTACATTACATTGTATCAGAAATTAATATACATTTATTATTTTATTCTATTTTCTGTTTGAAGCTTTTAGAAGTATTGAACTTTTAAAAAAAAACATTATTTTTGCAAACCACATTGACTGTAAAGCCAGTACAGAAGCAAACAAATGACAGCCAAAAGCAGTAGGCAAAATGTGTCTGGAGTAGCGAACATGATCAGATAAGGGAATTACCCTGCTAGGGTTCTTAAATGAACATTCATTATCATATAAGATACTGTGAAATATCTGAGTCCACCTTCCAAAGGTGGATCCAGTAGAACTTACTAGAAATATTCGTGATATATATCAACAGTGGAGTCTGCCATGTTGATGACTAGGAAACAAATGCACTCATTGGCAAAGAAACTGTATAAAATGTTTGGAATTGCAGCAACAAAGAAAAAGTAAATGAATTTAATAATGTACAAAATTTAAATTTTATTGGTTTTGTACATTAAAATAGGATGAAAATGGAAACTCATAATAATGAAGTAATATTATGTTAATGTTTAATTTTTTTGTGTATCTTCATATTTGTTTTTTAAGGTTCAACAAGGTGGTGGTTCTGAAATAAAATATAAGGGCCCAGTGGATGTGGTTAAAAAATTATATCGAGAAGGTGGTCTTAGAAGTATATATAAAGGAACTTGTGCTACTCTATTAAGAGGTAATGTTAACCTATATTAAAGAATCATTTTCTCCTCTTTGATTGTTTTTTTTTTTTTTTTTTTTTTTAATAATTAGTTGATAAATTTGTCAGTAATATTAATATTGTACATAACCCAGCATAAAAACTACTTAATTAACATACTTCTTATGAACTAGTAATAAAACAACACCTTACTAGGACACACAGCTGAATTATAACACTTTTACCAGCCATTACAGAAAAAAATTACTTCTTGTTCAGCTGATATTACACTCAACCAATTGGTTCTTCCATTTTAAGTTTCCTGGCTAAAGTATTTTTAAAAAGGTTTTGAACACACCCTCATATTACACAATTATTATTTTGATTTAAAAAGAAATTGAATTCTATAAATATTGAAAAACTGAATTTTCTCAGTAACAAAAACTGTTATTTAACAACCTCTATTCATGAAAAAAGATTACCAGTTAGGTATGACTTAAACGCTAGGTTTTTAAAGACTAGTTTTTATAGCTGGGTGCTTGGCTCAAATATAAAAAGTAACCATTAGTACAATTCTGATAAAAGGAATTGAAAAGGACATATTAACAAATTTCAAAGCTGTCCCTGAATTTTCTTTTAGGGAAGTCACTTGGCACACTAACCAAGATATTCATCAAAAATATTGAAGCATACAAGTCTACTGTGTTTTATCCTTTAGATGGTGGTGATCAAGGTAGAAAGTTTAAGTCTTACAGTTCAAAGCTGAAGAGAGTACAAATATCCCCAATTTTGTCAGATATCATATCGACATATGAAACCAATTTTATAAACAGTTGGACGTTTAACAGAAAAAATAGTGTTTATTGATCCATACAAAGCCCGGTAGTTATAAATGAAGGCAGTAATCAAGAGAGATTTTCTGTTAACTGTTTTCAGTACAATATAGTAATTATACATTACTAGTAAACTTCTACCTTGGGAATTTAAAGAGAGAACACTATCTTGAATATTTGGGAGATGTTTTGCTGAGATCTGTTGGATTTGCCATTAAACAAGAGGATGCCATTGATGTTTCAGCAAGATAGTGTAGTGGCATCCAACAGTGCAGAAAGAAAATTTTTAAATATCCATTTCTATGACAAATGGACTATATACGTAGCCATCAAGAAGCTCAGTTTTATCACTCCCTTGACATTGTGGGATTATTTTAAAAACCCTTGTGTAGTTCTGCTCAAGAAGACTGACTTCGTTTCTGACACCCTCACTACTTTGCAGTCAGACGCTTGCGTTGTGAGAATTTAACTGAAAAGTGGCAGTCGACTCGTGAAACTCGTGAAGTGTCTCGTGAAGTGTCTACTGTGTTTTACACACAAAAGTGGCAGTCGACTCGTGAAACTCGTGAAGTGTCTACTGTGTTTTATCCTTTAGATGGTGGTGATCAAGGTAGAAAGTTTAAGTCTTACAGTTCAAAGCTGAAGAGAGTACAAATATCCCCAATTTTGTCAGATATCATATCGACATATGAAACCAATTTTATAAACAGTTGGACGTTTAACAGAAAAAATAGTGTTTATTGATCCATACAAAGCCCGGTAGTTATAAATGAAGGCAGTAATCAAGAGAGATTTTCTGTTAACTGTTTTCAGTACAATATAGTAATTATACATTACTAGTAAACTTCTACCTTGGGAATTTAAAGAGAGAACACTATCTTGAATATTTGGGAGATGTTTTGCTGAGATCTGTTGGATTTGCCATTAAACAAGAGGATGCCATTGATGTTTCAGCAAGATAGTGTAGTGGCATCCAACAGTGCAGAAAGAAAATTTTTAAATATCCATTTTTATGACAAATGGACTATATACGTAGCCATCAAGAACCTCAGTTTTATCACTCCCTTGACATTGTGGGATTATTTTAAAAACCCTTGTGTAGTTCTGCTCAAGAAGACTGACTTAGTTTCTGACACCCTCACTACTTTGCAGTCAGACGCTTGCGTTGTGAGAATTTAACTGAAAAGTGGCAGTCGACTCGTGAAAAGAGACCTCGGTGGATTCTTTAATGTGTTTGAATAAACCTGTTTACATTCGGGGGTAAAGTGATTGGGCCCAATTGAGTCGGAATTTACCCCCGAATGTATACAAAACATACTACTAGGCTGCAGTTATGGTCGTGCCACGTTCCATGAATTCCACCAACAGAACTCCATTCCGGTCCCAGAACACAGTAGCCATACACTTTCTGTTGGAGAAGATGCGCGTGAACTTCTTTGGTTTACTGGGAGAATGAGAATGCATCCACTGTTTAGATTGTTCTTTTGTTTCTTCAGTTTCAAAATGGACCCACGTCTCGTCCCCTGTGACAGTTTTGTTCAAAAAACTTCTCCTTCATTGTGGTAGCGCTGGAGAAATTAGGAAGGCGTCCATTGTTTTGTGATGGTCGGACAGCATCTTGGGTACCCATCTCGCACACAGTTTGCGGTACTGAAGTCTCTCACTCACAATGGTGTAGAGAGCTGACCTTGAAATTTCAGGAAACGAATCACTCAATACAGAAATTGTGAACCGACGATTTTCTTGAATTGCCTCATCCACTCGCTCAACGAGATCATTGGTTGACACTCGCTTCCTTCCCTGACTGCCACCATCATGAACATCTGTACGTCCTGCTTTAAAGTTCCTACACCATTGTGGCACTTTGCTGTCAGTCATTGAAGTTTCACCGTACACATTACTTATTCGTCGATGAATTTCAGCTGTATTACACCCCTCAGCCTGAAGAAATCGAATTACCGCAGCACTTCACACTTGGCGGGAGATGGTATTGTTGTAGACATGTTTACATGCTAGCTGCGTGTTCAGAACTAAACGAAGTGACGCGGCGTGATTAAAGGCCATACTAGAGACGCAGCGCAACACATATGCGCAAAGGTTCATCTGATTTTTGCACGGGTTTTTATTTCGCGACCGATCGGACCTTGAAAAAAATAACCCTCTTACATAGGCCTATATATATAGTGTATTTTTTTATAATCAAAAACCAACTTGAACAACCCAAGTTCAAAATTACATAGTAAATGAAATGACACTATCTTTTTTTTTTTTTATTCAATAGCACTTGTGCGAGATCCTGCATCATCAGTTGCATATAAATTATATAAAATTACATATCAAAACATAACCTTTTTTTTTTTTTTTTAGAAAAATATTAAAATTAATATTACAAAACATGAAGTCAATTAAATAAAATAATTACATATATGTAAATATGGCATCAATGAAGAATTAAAAAATAAAATTAACTTTAAAAATAAAATAATTAGAAGATTTATACCATGTAACTTGGCCAGCCAATGTTACATTACTGAGTGGATTTGAAATTATTTATATACATTCTGATATATCTATTTTTATCTAAAATGTGCCGCCATCTGTTGCTGCTTTTATAATAGTGTCATCTTCATACTCTGTCTGAAAGTTGATCAAGTTGGAAATTCTTTTGTACTTATATATATATATATATATATATATATATATATATATATATATATATATAAAATCTCTCCAAAATGTCCTAACTTTTACTATTACTATTTATATTAAATTTCTTGATTTCCATTATTTCCAAATTTGTTGGAATATCAGATACAGAATGTTTGTTATTAATAAGGTGGTCAGCTACATTAGAAAACCCAATTTAACATTTTCATAATTTCTAATGTGTTCTAAAGATCTAGTTTTAAAATACCTATTAGTTTTACCTATATATATATATATATATATGTGTGTGTCACAGTCATTGCATTTTATTTTACAAAATGACTTTAGGAAAATCAATATGAATGCGACCAGGCAAAGTTATCATTCAGATAACTTAATAACTTTTAATAAAATGTGCTTTAAATTAAACATCATCCCCAAATATGCTAGGATAATAAAGAATTCCCAATTTAATATATCTATAACAAAAACTAAAATTTTGCAGAAGGATTTAAAATTAAGCAGGAAATGAACATGCATATTATAAAAGTAATTTAATAAATATAAAGTTGTATAATACACATCTCCAGTTAGTACCGGTTTTTGGCATTATAATGTTTAATTATGAATTTAATTTGATCAAGATTAACATTAAAATTCTTTAAAATAAACTTAATGGATCCAAACATGTTAAAATTAATAATTGATAAAAACTAGAAATAATAATAATAATCGTAATAGTAATAACAATTATAATTACATTTACAATGATAAGTATGGTAATAATAGGGGTTTGGAAGACAGATTATACTCATAATGGTTTACATTTTAAAGTTGGACATGCAAATTCAAAATTATTTAATAGTAATTGTCTTGATTTGATTAATTTTACTAATGTTGACCTTGATGATAAGGATAAGTTGCTAGTCATTGCTAATGCATTTAAATTTAATTTGAATGATGATGATAAGAATAATGTTACTAAAAATATAGTAATTGATTCTGAAATGAGTATTAATAAAGTAAATCCTGATGACAAAAAACAATTTATGTAACATCATTGCAGTAAAATTCATAAAAGTAAAAATTTGACTTGTAAACCAATTTCCAAAAATATTAATAAAAAAGTAATTTGCCAATTAAAAAATAAATTAAATAAGAATAATTGCATTATCTTAAAATCAGATAAAACCAAGACTCCTGTCATTATGTATATCGAAAAATATAATAATCTGATGAAACAGTACATATTAGAAAATAATTTAAAAGAAATAAATGACCCCACCAATAAATTTCTAAAAATAACTAAAAGTTTAATAAAAAATTACCGTAATATTTTTAATTATAAAAATAACTTAAAATATCAATCTAGATTATACCCATTTGAACCAAGTGCACCAAAATTAATGGGACTTCCAAAAATACATAATCCTGGTTAACCTATGTGGCCTTTGATAGATTTCACAACTGCTCCATCATATATTATATCAAAAACAATAGATAAAATACTTAAGATAAAAATAAATTTGGATTATAAGTACAATATAAAAAATGGATTTGAATTTGTAAATAAATTAAAAGATTTAATAATCTGAGAAAAAACTAGTTTGGTAAGTTATGATATTAATGATATGTACCCATAGATAAAACAGTTCAAATAATAAAAAACAAATTAATGTACAATAATGAAGACCCATTTATTGATAATATTATTACTATTGTTGGAAATATTTGCCAACAAAATTACTTTAAAATTAATGATAAATATTATATTCAGGAAAATACTTTACCATTGTGTTTTTCATTAACAACTATCTTGTCCGAGATTTATTTACAGGATTTCAAAGATAAAATTATTTATGGCATTATTCATACACATGATATCCTATTATGGACTAGGTATGTTGATGTTTTTGTAATTTGTAATCCCATTACATACAATAAACATTTAATAATTTTGAATAAAATTAATTCATATTATAATAGTTTGAAATTTACTTTTGAAATTAACATAAATAAAGAAATAAATTTTCTATATGTTAGTATCAAAATTAACAAAAATAATCAATTAATAATGTCAGTATTTAGGAAATCCACAACCAATAAAACCACAAAACATAGAAATTCAAATCATCCATGGTCACACAAAATTAGTGCATATACGCACATGGTTAATAGAGCAATTAATTACACATAATATAATAAAAATAAAAGTAAATTAAACAAAGAAATAGATATTATAAAACAAATTGTTAAACATAATGGTTGTAATGTTTCTTTAATTAATAATATATACAAAACAAAATTTTCAAAAATTAATAATACAACAACTCTTATGCCTATAAATGATACACAAAAAATTGACAACTTATATTTAAAATATTTATACAATAATAATGTAGTTGAAAATATAAATATTTATTATAAAAGTAAATTTAAACCGGCATACAAGACAATCATATAATAAAATATTTAAAAAATAATAATCGCACTGATTTATAATTCATGAGGAATTTATAAAATAAAATGCAATGATTGTGAGCTATATGTATATAAGACCTATTAGTTTTAGCTATATATAGGTAATTTTATATATATATATTAAATAAATTATATTATATTATATATATATATAAACTAAATTTTTAGAACACATTAGAAATTATAAAAATGGTAAATTGGGTTTTCTAATGTTGCTGACCACCTTATTAATAAAAAACATTCTGTATCTGATATTCCGACAAATTTGGAAATAGTAGAAATCAAGAAAATTAATTTAAATAATAAAAGTAAAAGTTTGGACATTGTGGAGAGATTATATATATATATAAGTACAAAAGAATTTCCAACTTGATCAACTTTCAGACAGAGTATGAAGATGACATTATTATAAAAGCAGCAACAGATGGCAGCATGTTTTTAGATTTTTTTTTTTTTTGTCTTCAGTCATTTGACCAGTTGATGCAGCTCTCCAAGATTCCCTATCTAGTGCTAGTCATTTCATTTCAGTATACCCCCTACATCCTACATCCCTAACAATTTGTTTTACATATTCCAAACTTGGCGTGTTTCAATTTTTTCCTTCTACCTTTCCTTCCAATATTAAAGCGACTATTCCAGGAGGCCTTAGTATGTGGCCCATAAGTCTGTCTCTTCTTTTAGCTATATTTTTCCAAATGCTTGTTTCTTCATCTATTTGCCGCAACACCTCTTCATTTGTCAAGATGCTTCGTCCATCTTTAGTAATTCTACTTCCCAAATAACAAAATTCTTCTACCTCCATAATCTTTTCTCCTCCTATTTTCACATTCAGTGGTCCATCTTTGTTATTTCTACAACATTTCATTACTTTTGTTTTGTTCTTTTTAATTTTCATGCGATAGTTCTTGCGTAGGACTTCATCTATGCCATTCATTGTTTCTTCTAAATCCTTTTTACTCTCGGCTAGAATTACTATATCATCAGCAAATCGTAGCATCTTTATCTTTTCACCTTGTACTGTTAATCCGAATCCAAATTGTTCTTTACCATCATTAACTGCTAGTTCCATGTAAAGATTAAAAAGTAACGGAGATAGGGAACATCCTTGTCGGACTCCCTTTCTTATTACGGCTTCTTTCTTATGTTCTTCAATTATTACTGTTGCTGTTTGGTTCCTGTACATGTTAGCAATTGTTCTTCTATCTCTGTATTTGAACCCTAATTTTTTTAAAATGCTGAACATTTTATTCCAGTCTACGTTATCAAATGCCTTTTCTAAGTCTATAAACGCCAAGTATGTTGGCTTGTTTTTCTTTAATCTTCCTTCTACTATTAATCTGAGGCCTAAAATTGCTTCCCTTGTCCCTATACCCTTCCTGAGAACCAAATTGGTCTTCTCCTAACACTTCTTCCACTCTCCTCTCAATTCTTCTGTATAGAATTCTAGTTAAGATTTTTTATGCATGACTAGTTAAACTAATTGTTCTGTATTCACATTTATCTGCCGCTGCTTTCTTTGGTATCATGACTATAACACTTTTTTTGAAGTCTGATGGAACTTCCCCTTTTTCATAAATATTACACACCAACTTGTATAATCTATCAATCGCTTCCTCACCTGCACTGCGCAGTAATTCTACAGGTATTCCGTCTATTCCAGGAGCCTTTCTGCCATTTAAATCTTTTAATGCTCTCTTAAATTCAGATCTCAGTATTGTTTCTCCCATTTCATCCTCCTCAACTTCCTCTTCTTCCTCTATAACACCATTTTCTAATTCATTTCCTCCGTATAACTCTTCAATATATTCCACCCATCTATTGACTTTACCTTTCGTATTATATATTGGTGTACCATCTTTGTTTAACACATTATTAGATTTTAATTTATGTACCCCAAAATTTTCCTTAACTTTCCTGTATGCTCCGTCTATTTTACCAATGTTCATTTCTCTTTCCACTTCTGAACACTTTTCTTTAATCCACTCTTCTTTCGCTAGTTTGCACTTCCTGTTTATAGCATTTCTTAATTGTCGATAGTTCCTTTTACTTTCTTCATCACTAGCATTCTTATACTTTCTACGTTCCATCCATCAGCTGCAATATATCATCTGAAACCCAAGGTTTACTACCAGTTCTCTTTATTCCGCCTAAGTTCGTTTCTGCTGATTTAAGAATTTCCTTTTTAACATTCTCCCATTCTTCTTCTACATTTTCTACCTTATCTTTTTTACTCAGACCTCTTGCGATGTCCTCCTCAAAAATCTTCTTTACCTCCTCTTCCTCAAGCTTCTCTAAATTCCACCAATTCATCTGACGCCTTTTCTTCAGGTTTTTAAACCCCAACCTACATTTCATTATCACCAAATTATGGTCGCTATCAATGTCTGCTCCAGGGTAAGTTTTGCAGTCAACGAGTTGATTTCTAAATCTTTGCTTAACCATGATATAATCTATCTAATACCTTGCAGTATCGCCTGGCTTTTTCCAAGTGTATATTCGTCTATTATAATTTTTAAATTGGGTGTTGGCAATTACTAAATTATACTTCGTGCAAAACTCTATAAGTCGGTCCCCTCTTTCATTCCTTTTGCCCAGCCCGTATTCACCCACTATATTTCCTTCCTTGCCTTTTCCAATGCTTGCATTCCAATCTCCAACTATTATTAAATTTTCATCTCCTTTTACGTGTTTAATTGCTTCATCAATCTCTTCGTATACACACTCTACCTCATCATCATCATGGGCGCTTGTAGGCATTGTAGACGTTAACAATCGTTGTCGGTTTAGGTTTTGATTTTATCCTTATTACAATGATTCTATCGCTATGCGTTTTGAAATACTCTACTCTCTTCCCTATCTTCTTGTTCATTATGAAACCTACTCCTGCCTGCCCATTATTTGAAGCTGAGTTAATTATTCTAAAATCTCCTGACCAAAAGTCGCCTTCCTCTTCCCACCGAACCTCACTAATTCCTACTACATCCATATTTATCCTATCCATTTCCCTTTTTAAATTTTCTAGCCTACCAACCTTTTTTAAACTTCTAACATTCCATGCTTCGACTCTTACAATGTTATTTTTTAATTTTCTGGTGACCCCTTCCTTAGTAGTCCCCACCCGGAGATCCGAACGGGGGACTATTTTACCTCCGGAATATTTTACCAAGGAAGGCGCCTCCATTATTGATATGTGAAAATGCAGAGAGCCACATTTTCTTGGAAAAAAAGCAGCTGTAGTTTTCCATTGCTTTCAGCTGCACAGTACTCAGAGGACTGAGTGATGTTGATATGGCCGTTTAAGTCATTCTGACTCACGCCCCTAACAACTACTGAAAGAGCTGCTGCCCTCTTTCAGGAATCATTCCTTAGTCTGGCTCTCAACAGATACCTCTCCGATATGATTGCACCTTCGGTCCAGCTACTCTGTATCACTGAGCACTCAAGCCCCCTCACCAACGGCAAGGTCTCATGATTCATAGAGGAGGGTTTTTAGATAAAAATAGATATAATCAGAATGTGTATAAATAATTTCAAATCTACTCAGTAATGTAACATTGGCTGACCAGGTTACAGTAGTATAAATCTTCTAATTATTTTATTTTTAAAGTTAATTTTAATTTTTAATTCTTAATTGATGCCATTTTTAAATATATGTATTATTTTATTTAATTGACTTCATTTTTGTAATATTAATATTTTTAATTCTTAATTGATGTCATACTTAAATTTATTCTAAAAAATTAAATTAATTTTACGTCTAATTTTTTTCTAAAAAAAAAAATTGACATGTTTTGATATGTAATTTTATATACAACTGATGATGCGGGAGATCCTATGAAAGTGCTATTGGAATAAAGAAAAGAAAAGAAAAAATGTGTCATTTCATTTACTTTGTAATTCTGTACTTGGGTTGTTCAAGTTGGTTTTTGATTATAAAAAATACAATATATTGGTACAGAGGAATATGGGTCTTATAAGTATTGACTTCAAAAAAAAAAAAATTCTATATATATATAAAAAACAAAACTCCAATAAAACTGAATGGTATTTTTGAACTCCTCATACCTCAAAATGTAAAGAAAATTCATTTCCAACCCCCCTCCCTCTTCTGGCGAGGGGGGTTGGAAGGGTATGGCAAGGTAATTGCCATATAACTTAAGTTATATGGCAATTACCTTATTTTTGTTTGAAAAATTGATAAAACATTGCACCAAGCATACTGGATTTCAGATAAAGAAAAAATGGCTAGCTTGAATTTATAACTGGTGGACAGTTATTCATTACATGAATAAAAAGATTTCTATATTGTTTCATTTTTTCTTCTATTATTTTTTTCGTAATTTTTATTTAATACTTATTGTATAATTAGCTGTTTTTAGAAAAAAAGCTGACAATAAAGTTGTATTTTCCTGGCATTGTTTATATATTCTTTTATAGTGGAAAAATAATGATACATGAAAAATTTTTAAAAATCAATAATTTTAAACTTTAATCAGCTCCCTCATTCCCAATTTTACTCACAAAGTATCTTTTTGGGCCCCTTGCACTACTAGTCTGCTTAGGAAGACATAAAAAAGAATTTGGTTAAAAGATATGCATTAAATAAAAGATAGCTTTTTTTGATTTTTGGGGAAGAGAAGAATTTGGGGGCAAATTTTTTTTTTTAAATGGTAAGATACACATATGCTTGTCCTGAGCTTAATATAAGCTGGAGTAATGTTTACAAAATTTTGAAAAAATTGATCCCAAAGTAACTACTCCACCCCTTGGAGATATTGATCTCAAACTTTTACCAACAAATAGCCCCACACACACAAGTCTCTGTACTAAATTTCTTCAAAGTGGTTTATCTAGTCAAAAGTAAAGTTATTAAGCTTCAAACATGCCAACACATGTACATTCATACATCTATCTATGAACATTACCTCCAGCTTTTTTTTCTTTTTTATGTCCTTGGGTAATGAAATGTTGAGAAATTCAAAAAACCCATATCTCATTTTTGACTGATTACCATACTTCCTTCTTGCAGCATAGTTCTAGAGTTTTTATGTCAGGAATGTAAAAATGTTATGTTGTATCAAAAAATTCAGTAAAAAATAGAATTTGATTATTAAAAAAAGTGTTTTACCATTGTTTACAAAAATTAGTGGGACATGAAAAATGCAGTTATATTTTAATACGTCAAAAAAAAAAATAGGGATGGTTCCCCCATTTAAAATTTCTTATAGCTCTTGTTTCCAATGCCCTAACTAAATAATATGGTTAGGCCTTGTTAAGACCTAATCAGATGGATTTTAAATGAAAACACAACGTAGATAATGTCTTAATTTTTTAGATATTTACTGTGTTGTAAATTTTAACATAATTATCTGCAAAATATGTGTAATTAATTTGTAATGGAATCCTAGAATATTGTGTGAAGATATATTTACCTTTTTTTGGCCTATTAGTAAAATAACAAAATTGTAATAGAAATTTCTACAATTAATGTAATTTTATTAAAAAACACTGATTCAGTGATAAAAATAATTTAGCCCATAAATATCAGCTTGTAGGTAAATAAGAAGGCAAAAGCAACGTAGAAAATCAGTACACATCAGTAACTGGATTCTGTTTGTGACTTGCTTAAAGCAGATTCATGATAATATACTTGTTAGTAGAGATTATACACAGCAGCAGTTCTGAAAATATGACAAAGAATTATAAAACCAACAACCTCATTGAACCTTAAGGTTGAACCTTCTTCAACCTTCCTTAACTGTAGTTATCCATTGTAACCACTACAGTTATTAGAATTAAAGAAAATAGAAAATTAAATTTGCAGTAACATACAACCTGTTCATTATATGGCATGACTGAGGTCGTCTTAAGCCAAATAAATACACATTACAAAAAAGTTACAAATTAAATTGTCTTACCAAGAACTTTCTGTATTTTATTGCACTCTTTAATACTTAACTAAAATAAACTTCTCCTATTCAGATATAGTATAATCTAGTTTTCTTCTATAACTAATTTGCTAAGCACAATTTTTTTAAATCTGGTAACAAGGGGCTTTGACCCATAGTTGGTATCTTCTACCTCTTGGATTTACCTCTTTCCTCCGAACAAAGGTTTAGCAATCTCTTCACAGAGCGATCATTGTAACTAACCTCTTGTAATCTGTAATATGATGCTAATAAATTGTGAATCATATTCAATTTTACAACGTATGACTTTTCTCTCAAATCTTAAATTACATTTTTGGGAGTGTTGTTGTGCAGTCACCTAGTTAGTTAAATTGATTACATATTGATATGGTATCTTTACAAATAAAATTTAGTTTAAAATAATACTGTAAAATTTGACATGAAATCCTTTACTGTAAAAATCTAATAATATTTTTAATAGGCACCAAGAGCTTATGAAAGGATACTAAATTGTTAGCAATTTATATTCATATTATCTGTAAGTAATACACTGCAGATGACAGAGCACTGTGGAACAGTATGCCTAAAAAATATTGCATACTAAACTTATAATTTTTTGTAATTTCTCACAAAATTTTATATTCACTTTACACTTAATTTATTTATAATTATAATTACTATTACAATTTATTTATTTTATACTAAATGTATAACGTTTTAATTCCTCACAAAATGTTTAATATAATAAAACCTACTAAAGCAATAATATCCCAAACAATTACTGCCATATTGTTAAAAATAATTTAATAAGTAAAATATATAACTTGAACAAAATCTTATCACTTTGAAACATTAAGAAAAATGCTAACCTTATTCTCTGTCAGTGTTCGACAAACACTGGATCCCTTCTATTACATCCGATTCTTCATCACTCCCAGAAGTTGATGTTTATCACGAATCATCTCTAACATTAATTATTACTTCATCAACCACAGCATCGAGAAAATTATCTAAGTACCACCTTTTCCTTTCTTCTCTAACATGCTTCACGCACTGTTTCCACTTATCAGTTGATACCTCATTTATGCCTTTTTCAAGCAGGATTTTAATGTTAATGTCTTTCATCATATATGTATAATTATTTTGGGAAACATAGTCTTTTACTTGGCTTCATACTAACTCAATTGGATTAAGGTTACAGTGATAAGAGGGGAGCCTTAACACTGTATGACCTTTCGTTTCACTCAAATCATCGATTACAAATTTATTACATTTTTCACGATTGTGTTTTACATGTTCAAGGAGTTCTGTTTTTAAATTGTTTTCTCCAAAGTGGATATTTTTTTATTGCAGCTATAAAGCAATTTCTTCTTTCCTCCATGAACTGTCTAGAATATTTTCCAGTTTTACATTGTGGTACATAGAATTATGCATTACAACAATACTATTTTCATGTAAAAACGACAATACTTTTTCAAAACACTTCCAAAACATATTTCTGTTCATCATCGTGGTAGTCTTCAGATTTTTTTTCATTCAAAAACGAGTAATCCCCCCCCCGTCTAAAAATCCATTTTCATTGCCATATGTACCACAATTAATCACTTTCCTTATTTTTTTTAGGTTGCAGGCCCCTGCTTAATCCTGACAAAATGGTGTTCTTTACCATTGTAACTGTTGTATCACACCAAATTCTTGAACTGTTTTGGCCTTCACTTAAACATTCTTCCATATCTTCATCCAAATAAAATATATTTGTACCCATTTTTTCTATAATTTGCTATTTTTTAAAAATAATTACGTACCAAATTATGATCTCTTCTCGATCAACAATTACACTTTTTTTATTTCTTTTAATAAATTTAAAATCGATTGACAACAGTAATTTGTATAAACTAGTGTGTTCAATCTTTGGTAAACTCTTGTCACAGTTTATCATAGTCAGCAATTTTTTTAAGGTTGGTATTTCATTTCGAAATATAAATTATATACAGTCAATCTTATTACATTTTTGTCAAATCATCCCATTTTCCTAGCACATGATTTCCACATTTTCTATTTTTAACAGGTGTTTCTACCTTTCCTTTCCTATTTATTTCAGTCTGCAATCTATTAATACTACTAACCGACACACCAGATAATTCAGAAGTAAGTTTCACTACTTCCTTTTTAACCAATGTGGGATTTTTCTCCAGCAGTTGAGTGAATATGTTTAAAACTATTTATTTTTTTTCACCACTTCACAGATGTTTCCCTTTTCTGTGCTTATTGAAAAATGTTCCTGAATTATTAGCCATATCGATAAACTCTTCGAATACACACACATACAGGCTAATCAAATCTCACAGTAGTCAGTAATAATCACACAGTAAATAAATCTCACAATAATCAAATGTACACACAGTCACACGTACCAAAAAAATTACTGAAACCCAGAACTACAATTAAAAGACGAGTAAAAAATCCAGTATGGAATAAGAGAATCTATAGTTTATTTTGAAGTCAGTGATAAACAACAATGTTTTGTTTTTAAACATCCAGTAGTTACAACAGCTTGGTGCGTACAGTAGTGTGCTGTATATACACGTACTACTACAAGTTTGTTTAATTCACTATGTGGCAATAGCAGATCTGATATAATTAATTCTGTGTATAACAGTTCTTTAGTTCGCAGAAATACTGATAGGATTAAAATTCAAAATAGAAAAAACCATGGATGATGGATGACATTCTAAATAAAATAAAGTATAGAGACAGACTGTTCAAAAAATGGAAAAAAGCACCAGCTAACCTGGAAATTCGAAAAGATTACATATTATATAGAAATAAAATTAATATTGAAATACGAAAAGCGAAGAAGTATTTTAATGATAAATTTAAAAATTTTCAAAAGAATGATATTAAGGGTAACTGGAAACTACTTAACTCTTTGATGGGGTTACCCTCTAAGCGTAACTTAGACGTTACTATAATTAAATATGTAAGCGGTACATCTAATAACGCGGGTAAGGTCGCTGCAGACATTATCGGTAAACACTTTGTAACTTCAGTAGATGATATTAAACATAATTGTATACATAAGTTCTTGAAATTCACGGGTGGCAATTGCATGCAGCTTGTGTCTTTTCATTTACCTTTAAGTTCTCCTAAACAAATAGAAAATATAATTTCATCTATGAATGATAAAAAATCGCCAGGTGTAGATGGCATACGGATCAAAGATTTGAAATATGTCGTTAATAAAGTCAGCCCTTTAATTTCAATTATAGTAAACAATATAATTAAATCAAGGAGGGTTCCTGATCTACTGAAGATGTCTATTGTTAGACCTATCTATAAAGCTGGTTCTTTTAAAGATTTAAATAATTATCGGCCAATTTCTATACTGTCATGTATCGAAAAAGTTTTTGAACGGTATGTCTCTATGCATGTTACTAAATACCTTGATGATAACAAATTAATCAGTGAAACTCAATATGGTTTCAGAAAGGGGATTGGGACTAATGATGCTATAAATGATTTATCTGATTTTGTCAATATTAACTTAAATAAATGTAACTATGTAATCTTACTTTTTTTTAGATTTTCGTAAAGCTTTTGATACGTTAGACCATCATAAACTTCTAGATGCCCTAAATAAGCTAGGGTTTAATGGCCCTTTTAATAATATGCTACAAAACTATTTAAGTAACAGAAAACTTATTGTTAAAATTAAAGATAAATATAGTGATAGATACGAAACGGATAGTGGCGTGCCTCAAGGGTCTATCTTGGGCCCAACACTTTTTAATCTGTACGTTAATGATATGTCTAGCGCGATCTCTAATTCATGTCTGTTGCAATACGCTGATGATAGTGTTTTAGCATTTGGACATAAGCGATTGGAAGAAGCAGAGTTTTTAATGCAAGAAGATTTTAATAATCTATTAAAGTGGCTTCATGACAAAGGCCTAATTATTAACGCTAAAAAAACTGCTGTTTTACATGTAAGATCTCCTTATCTTCAATCCCAAAGACCAATAAAAATTATTTGTCATACATGTGACTGTATAAAAAATTACCACATAAATTGTAATTGTGAACATCTCCAGAATGCTGACAAATACAAATATTTGGGTGTACATTTTGACTCTTTTTTTAGATGGGATCACCATATAAAACATATATGTAGAATTTTAAGAGTGGTTGCTATGAAATTCCACCACATCTCACCCCTATTACCAATTCACTGTAAATGCTTACTCTATTCATCCTTGTTTGAATCTGTTATTCGATACGGCTTGACAGCATGGGGATCAGCCGCAGACTATCTCATAAATAAAATAAATTTAATACAAAATAGTGTCCTCAAAGATATTGCTCTTTATGATTCTGATAACAATTATGACACTAATTTAAATAATCTTACAAGGTTTCTGTCAGTTAGAGGTCTATTTAAATTCTTAATTATTTTTAAGAACTTTTACAACAGTGAATACAGGAAGTATTCACTGTTGTAAGTATATAACAAGAAGTACGTTGTTCCTGCATTACTTAATTCTTTACCGAATCACCTCAATAATGTAAAAATGGAAAAAAATGATTTAAAAAAACTTCTCATTGAGTGGGCATTAATTATAACGTAATAGGTACTAACAGGATTCATGTTGGATTTATACTGGCAGTCCAGACAATTATAACATGATTATAGTTATTATTTTAATGTTGATAATTATTGTAAATCAATAAATAATGTATTGTTGAATGGTTAAAGCTTAGTTATTTATTTTCTTTATGTAATTGTTGCAACAAGATATTAATTGTGTAATTCGTTGTTGTAATTAAGTATAGTTTTGTTTCTTGAATATAATTTTAGTTACTAAATCTAATACATTACAAATATTAAAGAAATAATTTGTTCATTAGTTTTTAAATATATAGTCTAATTTTGTAAAATTAATTTTTATAATTGTACTACTATTATAAGTATTATAAAACTAATAATATCTTTAGTTGTTACATAAAATTGGTTATTACATTAACCACTTAATAATGTAATAATAACTCTTTAGTATATCTGTCGACAGACTTAGGTCTGACGGATGACCATGTAAGTTTTAAATTGTAAATAAATAAATAATTTCATATCTCCTTCTAAGAATGAACAGATTTCGTATATATATATATATATATATAAAACTTTTAAATTTTCCAAGAAGAGAGAAATAGTTTAAAAATAAATACAAAGATTTCAAATTTTGTAATGCATCTTATTAAAAGTAGTCTTGAAAACAAAGATTTGAAGAAAAATGTAGAAGTTTTAAAAATATTCATGGCCATAAAAACATTTAAATTTTTGGATAAATATTGCATTTAAAAATACAAGATAATATGGTATTATAAATGAGACCCAAAATTTATTTGCATGATGCATTTTTAAAATGACGAGGTGGCACAACTGATGCTCAATGAAGTTACTTTATCAGATGGATGTATTTTATCACACATTAGTTCGTACTTGATAATAATGCTTACAGGGGTTTTACATATAACATGTTTATTCTTTTACATTGTAACTTTATAAAAGTATAGTGAATGGAAAATTAATTGAATGAATGTTTTGTTAGATGTGATTATGCTAGTTGATGTCTGCATTACGTGATAAATCAAATATATTTGTATGTTGAATATTATATAATTGTTTGTTAAACGTATACTCCATTATAACATTACTTATAAACACTTACATTAGAGTAGCTTTTTTTTTAAATATTATTTTAAGTTTCAGTAATTTATGTCCTGTTACATTCAACCTGTTGGCCTTTCAGTGGCTTTCAGTATTTTTCAGCATTTTAGCAAGAATAATTCTGTAGGATATAGAAGATATTGAGATTGATCAAAAACAACAAACATGATCACAGAATTAATAAACTGGTGTAGATTTGTTGAAGACATCATCTCAATGTAGTAAGGCTACACTAAGGCAATAATTAATTGATATAAACAAATTAAATTTTATGTCTAAATGCAAAATATAATAAATTAACTTTCTTGATTTCATCATCAGAAAAAGCAAGCAACAAAAACACATTTCTAGAGTGTCCAGAAAACTAACAATAACAGATTACTGTCATTTATAATGTATTAAACCTGATGTCATAAAAACTGTTTGTTTTGAGAATATGACCCATTGTCTTTTCAATATAACTGTTGCTTTTCAACAACCCTATGTCAACATAACCGTGTTAAACTGAATGGTTAAAAAATTGAATTATTTATGTTAGTTATTGAAGTCTACCAATTGCTTGCCTCATAAACATGACTGAAAAGGGGCATCAGTGTTATATTTCGTCAGATTTAAAAGTAAGTAGAAAACCACATAGAAAAATCTTTATAACATACCTAACACATTCAAATAGATAAAACAGCACACTCATTGACACACTCCCTACCCAGAATAAAATTAAAAATAAAGATAAAGCGAACAAAAAAATGTTATTAACATACTAAAAAAGGACTCTAAGAAAATAGCTCAAATTTAAAAAATTTGGTTATAATGGTGCTCATAATAACAAGCAAAACAGATTATTACACACATTATGCAATCATCAAATAAAGTTGAATAAATGTTTAATGAGAAAATTATAAAACAATTCTAGTTTTATAAAAAGTTATTTTTTTTAAATTTTATAAATATTTTTCATCTAATTTAAAAATCATATGTCAAGTATATCACTGCTTCATTGTAAAACAGAATGTTGGTCGCTTGATAAACTATTATATGTTTATGTTACTCAAAAATTAATTGTTGTATGTATGCATATGTCATTTTAGCAGTTTATTACAGATGTGTTACTCATTTGTTTTGTGAAATTTATTTCAGTATATGTGTGTGTATGATGATATGTTATACAAAAACTAATTTTGGTATGTATGTGTTTAAAATTTTTTATGTTGATTGCAAAATAATTACTCATCATATTGAGGTCGCGGTAAATAAACGTATGACAGCAATCATGAAAATACAACTGTTCAGTTAGTTGGTATACCTATGGGACAAGATTATTTGTAAATTGCATTAATTTATTAATTGATTAATTTGTTAATTACAGTAGTTTACCAATTGCTTGCATCATAAACACAACTGGAAAGGGGTGTCATTGTTGCATTTCATTCAGATATAAAAGTAAGTACATTACTTATGGCCATAAAAGATTGATTGCTTGAAAAGAATCCGGAAAAGAAAATAATTACTGACTTTGTAATGAAACCAACATAGAATGTTCGAAATCTCTGTAAATATAGGTATGAAAATAATGTATTGTAAAAAAATGTAAAATAAAGGAAAAGTATAAATGTTTTTTATTTGAAATCCTGCTGGCCCATTTAAAAATAATTATAAAAATGCTGCAAAGTTTTAAAATAATTTTATATGCGTTTTCAATAATTATATAATTAATCCAAATAAGGCTTTTTGAATTGTAGATCTAAAATCAGATTCTTTTTATTACATTTAGGTAGAAAAATCTAAAAAAAAAAAACAATAACTAAAAATATATTAACTGCATTCATCAAACACCTGAATAACTTAAGTTAGTATTAATTTAATTACTGTATTTATTCGAGTACCCCCCGCCCCCGAATAAGTTCCACACCTCAATTTTCCAGACCGAAAATCTAAAAAAAAATACCGCCCGTATTTTAAAGTGCAACAGATATGATAAAAAATACGTAAATATGAAATTTTCAGAAAGTAAAGCACTTAATTCGTTCATTTAAATTATAATATTAATATTACATTAATAATTAATTACTGTAAGTACTAGTTTAGTTCAGAATCAGTAGGCCAGTAAAACGAAAAGAAAGTATCATGTTGAAAAGATCATTTCAAAACACTTTTTAATATGGAATTTTATTTTAATTAATCACTGTTACTGTCAATGTTCATAGAAGAGTTACCAGTAGTCTCCACGTCGCTCTACCAAAGGTGATCGATCGTCTTCACTACCATCAAGTTCATTAGATATTCCACATTTTTTTAAACTTTTCCTTACTAATTCCATGGAAATACCTTCCCAAGCACCTTTTATCCAAACACAGATCTGATTAAAATCTGGGCGTTTGATTCTTCCTGTAAACGTGAGAAAGAAATTTTCATCAGCCATCCATTTACTGTACAGTTGTTTTAATGCAGATTTGAATGGTTTATTAATGCAGACATCTAGTGGTTGCAATACAGATGTCAATTCGCCTAGAATTATTATTTGGTCTGTCATACCCTTTTTTAAAATGTCTTTCACTTTATCAGTCGTATAACCCTGATAACTATCGATTACTAGCATACCGGTATTTTTTTTAAGTAAATCTCCTGATCGCTTATGCCATACACCCCTGATCCAATCTAAAATTAAGGTTTCGTCCATCCAACCTGATTCCTGTGCTCTGATAATAACTCCATTTTCCTGTACGGTAGGAAGAGTTTTTCTTTTAAAAACAATGTACGGAGGTAATTTTGATTCATCAGAAGTAATGTAAAGCACAACACTACACCTTTGTTTTTCATTACCACCAGTGTGAATCGTTACACTTTTTCACCTGTTTTGTTTACGGTTTTGTCAAATGGCATTTCAGAATATGCAGGGGTTTGATCAGCATTTCCTATTTGAGAAGGCCTTTATCTTTTCTAAGATTTATTATGTATTTGTGAAAATGTAATATTTTTTGTTCATAAGCGTCTGGAATTCATTGAGAAATTCGTCTTTTGTCTTATTGACAAATCATTTCATGCAAAAAATCGTGTTATCCATCCACGGCTTGTTTTAAAATCAATTTTATTCAACGATTTAGCGATTTCATGAGCATATGATAGACACATTTCTGTCATGATAGCATAACCGCATTTCCTTTTTTCCATAACAAAGTCATACAATTTTTGTTTCTGTCTCTGTGTATTTTGATATTAAGCCACGAAAAGCCCTTTTATTACTAGTGCCTTTCACCAGAAGTTGTTTCTTCTTACGCCAGTCTCGAATGTAGCTTTCATCTAGTCAAATTTTCTTCCTGCCACCTGATTTCCAATTTTTTCAGCCTCTTCTATAACGTGCAGTTTTTCATTTACTGTAAAACATCGTAGATGCTGTCCTTTTGTACTCATTTTAATGTCGTAATTAAAATAAATCACTGTATTAAACTTTACAAGATAAACTAAACAGATAAAATGCACATAACCGTCCACATATACAAACAGTACAATGACTATGGGGAATAGACAAGACGACGATGGGTAACTGATACTGTAACTGTAGTGTCATTAGAACCGGGTGCAGCATAAACAGAATGAATCAGTTTTATAAAAATACCGTAACTTCGTTCCTATCGATATTATGAACAGGATGTTAATAATTAAGGTTGTATTCTGTATAAGCGGCATCTGGTATTAATAAACGAAAGCCTTATGTGATTGAATTTAGGTACTTCTAAGAAAACGTTTACTTTACATAAATTATCCTGGCTAAAGGCTGCGTTTCAAGTAAACCCCACACCCTAATTTTTTCTCTCCAATTCCAAGAAAAAAAGTGCGAGGTACTCGAATAAATACGGCAGTTTCTTTATTTCATGAAATCTGACATTCTGTTATCAAAATATTTATCCTACATTTAACATTACATAATATTTAATTATTAGGTAGAGACTGTTATTATTAGGTAGAAATTACTGCCTAGACATTTTGAGTATTTTTATTGGTATGGAAAGAACAAAGTTATAAGTAGGTATTTTAGAAAATGCTCGGAAATATTGAAAAATAATTTTTTTTTAATAAAGTTTTGGTGTTATCTTAGTAATGAAATTCGACAAATAGTAGTACAGAGGTTTTTTTTTAGATGTGCCTGCTAGTGGAATGTATTTTATGACATATGAGTGGCTGCAAAAAGCTTTAACCAAATCTGAACCAAGTGAAGGAGGATATAAATTATTTACAACAATATTAGCTGGGGGTATGGCAGGAATTGCTAACTGGTTGGTGGGAATGCCCGCTGATGTACTCAAAAGCAGGTTACAGTCAGGTAATTAGTATTTTTTTAATTACTACAACTAATTTTATGTTTTCATTGAGTTTAGACAAATATTATATTATGCTTGCCCATATTGTATGAGGTATGTTTAAAAAGTGAGGGTGAGGGCCAGTTGCTAATAAAAAGTGGTTGGCAGCATGAACCATATTATGTGAGCAGTACTTCCAACTGTTTCATTAACTAGCCATCTACCCATCTTGTCAGCAATATTTGTTATATATTATTGTCAGTGATTAATGATGACTGTAGCTATAAACAGTTCTACCATTTATGAAATTCAGAGTATGATTCAATATCTCAACATGAAAAAAGGCAGTACTTATGAAATTTACCTTAAATGGTGTGAAATTTATCTGCCTACAATAATGAGTAAAGCAAAGGTATGACAGCTGTCTTGTGAGTTTTATGAAGACAGTATAGAAGAGAAAATTGCAAGGTCTAGTGTTCAGAAGATGGCCTTATTGAACAAATGGATGCAGAAGTTAAGAAAACTGGCATTTTACAGTTAGTGTTCTTGCATTTACATGTACATTTCTGTACTGCTATAAGAGAGCATGATGAAATTTTATCCCACAACATAACTGTAATGAAATTTGGATTTCATTTGTCAGTATAGAGTCCAAACAACAATCCATTTAGTGATGTACACTGGTGGATTTTATTGAGCTAGAAACGATTACAGTGGAGGTATATACTCTGAAACACTTAAAAACTAAAGTGTGCAGTTCAGGACAAGTAACATGGAATTTTGGTGCATGAATTTTTTTTATTCAGAATAATTCATTCACACAGCCCACATCCCCACTGCAAGAAGATTCATCTCCACAGATGGAATCTTTTGATCACCCTGATCACAATTTTCCACTAAGATCTTGGACCTTGTGACTACCATGACTTCCTTCACTTAAAAAGTACTGGGATTTTACAAAATTTCTGAAAATCAGCTCCAAAAATACGAACCCCCAGCCCTACGAATAAAGAATGAAAAGGGTAAACTGGCCCATAATAGTAAAGACAATGAGGAAATCCTAGCTAAATATTTCAACAAATTCCTACGTTTTGAAGAACCAACAGAATTCCTAAACTTCAACACCAACATCCCATTACAACACCACCAGAAAACATCAACCCTTTCACAATAAAAGAAGTCTACCAAACACTGGGTGAGATAAATAATTATAAAGCAGCAGGAGAAGATCAGACTTTTGTAGAGATCTGGAAGCATGCAGAAAGGTCAGCAAAAATTACCCTTTATCAACAGCTTGTCAACATTTGGATCAAAGAAAAACTATCAGAACACTGGATGACAGCCCTCATCCATCTGTTACATTAAAACAGAAACAAAATAGACCCTAACAATTACAGGTGAATCTCACTCCTAGACACAACATAAAAATTCTTTTAAGAATCATCCTCAGCAGGATCGGTCCACAACTTGAGAAACTAGGAGAATACCAGGCAGGTTTCAGACCCTGGAAGAGCTGTCCAAACCAGATCATGAGTCTCAAGCTAATAGTGGGTTACAACAGGAAAAGAAATGGAGACATGGTGATAACATTTGTAGATTTCAAGAAAGTTATGATTGCATTCACAGAGGATCCCTAATAAAAATTCTAAGATGCCTCAGAATACATATCAAGTTAATAAAAATGATAAAATGACCCTCACAAACACTAAGTCAGAGGTAAAATTGAGAGGCAAGCCCTTGGAACCTTTTGAGATCAAACCAGGACTGCGCCAAGGTGATGGACTCTTGCTTCTATTATTCAACTGCACTCTAGAAATGGTAATGAGGGAATGGCTCAAAAAATGCCCCCCAAAAGTAGAAAATAGGCTGAAAAATCAAAACAAACTGTCTTGGTTTTGCCAACGACTTGGCACTGCTAGCAAATTACATCGACAAAGCTAAATCACAGATATTAGAACTTCAAAACATTGCAAATAAAATTGGCCTCAAAATTTCATTCAAAAAGACAGAATTATGCCCCAAAAACCAACATGATTAATAGAAGTAAACATAAACTGTAATAAAATCAAAGTAGCAACCCAGTTTAAATAACTTGGAGAAATAATAACAAACAACCTAAACGAAAAAACCTTGATCCAGATAAGAAGAAACAAACTAGCTACCGCTCAGAAATTAACCTGGTACACTTGCAATAAAATATTCCTATCAATAAATGCAAAAATAAGACATTACAACACAGTTATAAAACCAGAAGTTACTTATGCAGTAGAAACACTCTTCCACCTGAATGAACAATCAAAGATAGGCAGACTTCAGAAAATTTAAAGAAGAATCGGAAGAACTTGCATCAATAAAAAGTACCAGAAAGACGGGCAGTGGTGGATTGTACCCAACAAAGTCATGTATAAAGAGTTAGAATCCATCACTGATACCATGCATAAGAGGAGACTAGGATTCTTTGGGCATATTATGAGGATGCAAGATACAGTACAATACAAATACAGCTAGTACAGTAAAATCTCGACTCGAAAAACACCAAGACAGGATGCAGATGGATCAGAGAAATAAAAGAGAATTTGAAGGAAATTGGTCTTGCACCACAGATAAGTTAAAATTAAACAAAAAAAAATCAAGAACAAAAACACTTGCTTCACACTCACAAGAAAAAATCTCATAACATGAACATTTTCAACACTAGAAGGGCACAAAGATTGAAACTTATGAAAAGGTATTGGGAGGACTGCAAGGCCCAAACAGTCCCATTGAATAAACTTGGATAATGGACTGACTAAAGTGATCATATGTGGTCATAAAAGATAATAATAATAGCTTTAATTCCTGTAAATTATTATGATATGCCGCAAGACACACTTAGTGTATTACATGATTCACAATGTTGATCAGGGGTTAAACAGTTAAAAAAATAATTGAGAAAAGATATTTACTGATAAAGAAATATTGACTGAAATTTAAGAAATCATAGAAAAAGGATGAAAAATTTCACTATAATTTAATGGTTCTAAGTGTGATGTTGCAACAAACAATTCCAAACTTACTGAGCTCTTACCATGGTATCTTGAGACAGAAATACTCTTCATCAAACCATTGCAGTCGTAGCATAGTTTGTCCTGCTTGTGTAGCAGCGGTTTTAGCAAGACTTGCAAGCTCCTCCATCAGTAATAAAATGTAGATCAAATAAACATTCATCGAGTGAGGAGGAACCAAGTATTACTTTCTAGATTAAAACAAATTAAAATTTAGCATATTAAATAGTTTAAGTTTGGTTCATTTGCTTTATCTACTTTAAACTATTCATAATTATATTTTATGATTTTTCAGCTCCAGAAGGAACATATCCAAATGGATTGAGAGATGTATTTTACAAACTTAGGAAGGAAGAAGGACTTGGGGCACTTTATCGTGGAATTGTCCCAGTAATGTTACGAGCATTTCCTGCTAATGCTGCTTGTTTTATTGGTTTTGAAGCTTGTATTACATTACTCAATTTTATTGCTCCAAATCTATAGTATTAAAATTTTATTATTTGCGTTATTGTATTTTACCAGTTCAGTTTTTTGTAAATTGTGTAAGTATGAATTAAAGAGATCATCAATTACACTCTTTGTTGCAATGTTGGGAGCAACAGGCTTTTGAATTTGATAATTTATTGTTGTGTAAAGTTTTAGTTATAGCTTATATACTGGATGATCATTTGAAAAGTTACCACATTTATTATTCAACAACTATCAGTCCCATTGTATTTCTGTTTGCAGGCATGTGTACCATTCTCAAGGGGAACCGTTTAAAGTTATTTTCAAAGGGGTGGAACCACCCGCTCCACTACACCTACCCCAACTCAAAAATCTTAAATGGCAGTGGTAACATTAATTTTCAACCCGAAAAAATAATGAATTTTAGTGAAAAGAAAGTAAAATCTGCTTACCCCTTTGCTCGGTAGGTGCAAAAAAACCATTTGGGGTAGTACTTTTTTTAAATCTCAGTCCAACAAAAATAACTATAAAATTACATGATATTACTTATTAAACCATTTGAAATAGTCATAATTTTTGGATTAAAATTGTGAAAATTATTTTTTAAAATACCAACACAAAATTTATCCCTTCAATCCTTTCTAAATTTTCAAAGGTTGAAAACTTGATTTTTTTTAATTGAGACGATGTAGCTTCTGACACTTCATTTGGAGGGTCCTTTGAACTACAAGTAATTTGGTACAAATAAAATAAAAATTGGTTCACTGGTATTAAAGTTAAGATTAAAAATGTGGTTTTTTTAGGTTATGTTGGAATACAATGTTATTGACCCAAAGTATTAGGTCTGAAATCGCCCATTTTCAAAAATGTGGGTTTTAGGTTTCTCCAGCATTGAAAACATACCAGTAAACACAGCATTATAACATCAGTTAAACACAAGAAAAACCAATAATAAGGTTACCTACTTCTTTGCTGGTAACATGTTGAAAAATTTGTTACCAGATAAACTTAATGATTAAATAATTAAATAAAAACTAATTCATAAATGAATAATTGTTAATCAAAAAATAAAGCTTAAATGATTCTTTAGTTAATTTTGTTATGAAGGTTTTAACAATAAGAGTTTTTAAGAAATAATTAATGAAGCACATTTTTTTTTACCTCAATAAAATAAAAGTATCAATTTTTAAATCATTTGTAAAAAATGATTCCCATTTTCCTGTAAACAATACTAAAGTCTTTGTTGAAATTCACATCTTAATTTTATTAAAGTTTCTTTAGTTGCATCCTTACATGCTCTTACAATTTTATTCTTCAACTCTTGTATGTTAGCATGAATTTCTTTATAAATTATTGATTTTAAATGACCTCACAAAAAAAAGTCCAGTTGTGCAAGATCAGTAGAGCTTGCCAGCCACTCAGCTGTTCCTGTTCTATCTATCCAGTGCCCAGGAAACATTCAGTCCAACTATTGCCAAACTGGAAGTTAACAGTGAGCATGTGCTCCATCTTGCTGAAAGTGAAGCACATCTTCGTAAGTAACATGTTTTCATTGTCATCTAACTGATTTTCTAAGGCATGGACTGTTGATGAGTAACTTCATGTAGCAATTGCAAATACTTTTCACCTGTCAAATTCACATCGATAAATACTGGACCAATTATGTTATCACCATAAATCCCAGATCACACATTTATTTTTTAACAAAGCCATTTAGAAAGAAGGTGAATTCATAAGAAAAACAAGTATTTTTCGTAAACATTGGATTGGCATATAATTGAATCATTTCTTCACAGAATTCAATCCTTCTGTCAGCATCATTCTCATTCAGTTCTTGATGCAGTTGAATTTTATACAGAAAAAATTTATTCCATTTTAATGTAGTGAAAACAGAACCATAAGAGACCTCAGTTTCACAGGGTATTTTACAAATTGAACTCTGAGGATTTGCTACTATATTCTCATGATTTCAACCAAAATTAATTCGTCTAAAACCTTTTGCCCTGCACGTTTCTTATTCATGACAGATCCTGTTTCTTTTAATTTTTTCAGAAGTTTTACAATGTAAGTTTGAAACATTTTTATTTGGATGCTGTTCATTAGACGCCAGGGCAGTTCTTGTAGTACATTTATATTGTTCTTCATATGTAAAAATTAGTTCAGTTCTTTCTTCCAGATTTTAATTCATTTTGGCAAGACAAAAAATGAAAGGCCAAATGGTAGAACAGTAACACAAACCAAATGCCAATTTTAACTGAAGCACTCAACAATTTAAATAAAACATGATGATGAAATAAATACAATAAATACTTTTTACCACTAATTACATAAAGTATGAAGGAAAACAATTTGCAAAAATTTACCATAAACTAAGATATCAATAATTGGCAGAAAATTACAACCTGTTGTAAACAAGGTAATCAATTTTTCAACATGTTGCCAGCAAAGAAGTAGGTACCTTATTACTGGTTTTTTGTATCCTTAACTGATGTTATAATGCTGTGTTTACTGGTATGTTTTTTCAATGCTGGAGAAACCTAAAACCAATATTTTTAAGAACAGGCAATTTCAGACTTAATGCTTTGGGTCAATAACATTGTATCACAATATAACCTAAAAAAAACACATTTTTAATCATAACATTAATACCAGTGAACCAATTTTTATTTTATTTGTACCAAATTACTTGTAATTCAAAGGACCTTCCAAATGAGGTCTCACAAGCTACATCGTCTTACTTAAAAAACAACAACCCTTGAAAATTTAGAAAAATATTTAGGGGGAAATTTTATGTTGATAATTTTCACAGTTTTAATCCACAAATTATGATTATTTCACAGAAGTAATATCACAGTGGTTTAAGAAGTAAGAAGTAATATCGTAATTTTGTAGTTACTTTTGTTGGACTGAGATTTAAAACAAGTACTACCCCAAATGGTTTTTTGCACCTACCAAGCTAAGGGGTAGGCGGATTTTAACTTTCTTTTCACCAAAAGTCATTATTTTTTCGGGTTGTCAATTAATGTAATTAAATGTTACCATTGCTGTTTAAGATATTTGAGTGTGGGTAGCTGTAGCGGAAAGGGTGGGTTCCACCTCATTTGAAAATAATTTTAAAACGGTTCCCCTCCCTGAGAATGGTGTGCGTGCCTGTAAACAGAAATATGATAACTGTTAAATGGACTGATAACTGTTTAATAATAAATGTTGTAACTTTGCAAATGATCACCCGGTAGAGTAATTTACACTGAGTGACTATGTAATAATTTTCTGTAAATTATTAAAAAATATTTAGTGCATGACATGAATAACCACCACAATAAATAATGTGTCCAAGGAAATAACTTATCAAAGTATTTTTGTTATTATTTTTTTTGTATAGTATGATGTACGAATTGTTATTAAAATTTATAGTGCACTAAAATTTCAGTAATCTAGACTAGAGGGAGATAAAATTTTAATAATGAAATACTGTGTAAATATTTTCATAAAAATGTGAAAAATTGTAAATTAATTTGTATCACAATAATTTTTCTGTGTGACTACGTACCGTCATTCTAGTAAGCCAAACTATTCTGTTATTAACTACATATTTTGACACACTTATATGCCACAATTTTTTTTTTTTTATTTTATATTTTTTATTTTTTGTCAGTTCAGCTATCTAGTGTTCCAGATAGCATTCAGCATAGATATTACTGCAAAAAAGGGCATTATTGTATTATAATTAATATAATTTTATACCTTAAATTAATATAAGTATATTTCATTTAGCAGCACCCATGTAGAATCATTTTATGCTATATATGATCATTTTCACATAAAGCATAATTTATTTATCCTTCCAACTACTGTTCAAATTTGTTTACACTTCTGACTGGTATTTATTCTGACTTGTCTTTTGTTAGGGGACTGTAATTACTAGAAAAACAGTTGATGTAGAATTACATTTTTTTTAAATTATGGCATTTCAGCAAAATCCCATTTACCAATAAAAAACTTGTTTTGGGGATGACTATAATGTGTAATTCTGATAAAAAATGCTTTTCAGCTCTTAAGAACAAAAAATATTTCTAGGTTTAAGAAAATTTTCTCGATTTTCACGGTGGAAAAAATTTTACCATGATCATTTGTCCCAGAAGCTTTAATAAAAAAGCATAATATTTGAAACATACTAGAGGTATAATCTCATGTAGGTCCTTTAAGAGGTTTTTATATTGGTTCTGGTTGTTGCAGTAAACATGAAATCTGAAACTTTAGTTTCAAATCAACTTTACAGAGTGTTGAGTATGTATTAGGGGCCATAATGATTTTATTCTGAATATTAACAATACTTTGAAATGTAAATACATTTTTGATAACTACATTGAAATTGCCTAAGTTTTGGCTGAAATAAAAGAAAGGAAGTTTTGTCGTTAAAGTAATGTTACATAGTCCGCACATTACTTGATGTGATTGTTGTAGTTGTTAACAACATTGTTCTCATTATCACACCTTCTGTTCAGCCAAATTGGTTTCCATTTGGTGTACAAAGAAAAAATATTATGTTTATTTTTAAGTTTGTTGTAAGATTGTATTTAGGATAAATTTAGCATCATCATCCTTGTAAACCGACCACAAAGATTCAGTATCATAGATATTTTGAACAAATTTGAAGGGATATCTTGTTCTTTTAATTCTTTTGTTGCTTTTTGTAGAGATTCACATAGCAAATGGTTCCTTCTTATTGAAAGTAATTTTTATTATATGTGAAGTTTTGCTGCTAGAATTTGAATTCTTTGTTTTCACAAACCTTTTTAGATAAATTGAACAAAGTCATTTCATGTTTTAAATTGTGTACTTCATAGAAAATCATAACAATAATACTGTGATAAATTATTGTTTTTAAATTGATTTGAGATAAAATTTAAGCACTAATTGGCAACTGGCATTTTTTCAATCAGTTTTTATATTGGATAGATTTTCGTCATTATATATGTTCTTTTAACAGAAAAAAAAATGTTGTGCTGGCTGTATCAATTTACTTATAAATCCAAATTATAAATAAAATTAGTCTGCCTTGCAGAGATAAGTAAATGCAAGAAAAAAATAATTAATTTCTAGTAAATATATTTTTAACTGAAGATTAGGAAACTGAAATATTTGTAAAAACTAATAAAGACCCTTTCATACCAAAAATATTTTAAAAAGAACTCATTCAGGATAAGATTGCATGTATGTTTTAACTACAGGATTATACCTTAAATAAAATATTAATTGAAATTTAAAAAAGTCGTATTTCTTATAAAAGAACTAATAATGAACTAATAAAAGAATTATAATCTGGATAATATTACTAAATTAAAAAGCAATGGTATTCATAGAAAAAAATGTTCAGCAACAAAATGTGTTTGTGTGAAAAGGTTTTGTTTAAAAAATAACCAACTTTTTCAAAAAAATATTTTATTGAATATTTAAGTTAACCTCCAATACATTTAACCTTCTTCAACATACTGTTCTTCGGTTGTACACTATTACATACTTTTCACTTTGAGAAACAGCTGTGGAACCCACTTATCAGATTAGTTTTCAGGACATACTGCACACTTTCTTTTATGAACTCTGTTGTCAGATCTCAGTCCTTTTAATGTCATTTTTAATTTTTTAAATAAAAAAAAAAGGTCAGCAGGAATAGATCAGGTGATTAGAGTTGGTGAGGGATGACACTGAGTGAATTTTGAAAAACTTACAAATTAGTAGTGAGTGTCATGGTGACGAAACCATGAACTGTCACACCAAAGTTCAGATTGCCTCTTTCTCACATTTTCACGCAGACATCTGATGACTTCTAGATAGTAGTGGTGGTTGATTGTCTGCCCTGAAAGTAGAAACACATAGTAAACAATGATTTTGATGTCAAAAATGACTATTAACATCACCTTTGTATTTGAATAAATTTTGTGTGGCTGACTGCTTACATATTATAATACCCATACTCATACCCTCTCATTGCCATTTATTATTATTGATAAGAAGGCTTTATCATTTGCGAGATTTAAAAGTTCCAGACAAATTACTAGACAATTTTTTGTTGACAAGTTTTCAGACTGAACTTGTCAAGTGCTCTTTGACAGGAACTTGTCAATGACATGATGCTTTCCTAATTTTTCAGTTAGGATTTGATGACATTAGCACACCAAAATCACTCTCTCTTATACTATCTTGCAAGCTGTTAAACATCAATTCAATCTCACCAGTTTGTTCACTTGGGTAATGTGGGGCATGTCCATTGATGTTGCTTTCCTAGACCAAGCATGGTAGCTTCTCAACCACTTGAAATGAAAGGCCCTGAACCACTCTTAGCACTCTTAAAGAGTCTTCCCTGTAAGTCTTTTAACCTATTTTGTGTGTTGTGGTAAACTCTTTACCAAACACATTCAATTTCACTGTAACTCTTTGCTTTCACATAATTCACTCATTGCAACAGTGGCCAAATGCACCAGATAATACATACTTCAAATAAACAGTACTCAAAACTAATAGACAAACAAGGGTGATAGAAGATTTTTCATTAGTACCTTCATTACACAATGATTGCATCTATTCATCTCAAAATATCTCATTAGCACCAGAGAAAAGAATTGGTTATTTTTTAAATAACCCTCGTGTGTGTATGTGTATGTGTATGTGTGTGTGTGTGTGTGTGTGTGTGTGTGTGTGTTGTGTTGTGAATGTGCTCTCACGCACATTTATATACATTTTGTTTTTCTCCAAAAGTATATTATTCATAGTTTATATTATTATATTAAAAAGTCAGAAATGTATGTGTAATTTTTTTCTTGCCACAGTTTTGTTACATGGATGTCTCCAGACGATCTTAATATATAAATATATATTTTGCTTATATGTTATGAATGTTACAAAGTAAAAACAAGATTCAAGTTGTTTTGAATCAGTGATTGGGTACTTTGACGTACACTCATCTTTTTATCATCTCAGATTTCATATTGCTATTATTATCTCTTCTTTGGTAAACGGTGTCAGTCAGATCATCTAGGTCTTGTATATTTTAATTCATTTCATTATACAGGATGGTTCAAAGAAACGGGAAATTAAAAAAATTAAATAACGTTAATGAAACTTTTTTTTAGAAAATGAATTTTATTTCATGTAATTGTACAAATGTTGCCATTTTAGGATACATACATTTTAGTTTATTTTGTAAAGATGACATCTTGCAAGTGACCTCCTCTTCTACATAAACACCCACGAAGTCTCTTTGTTAAATTGTTCATGGTTTGACGTAACATATCAACTGGAATTTCCACAATTGCTTCTCGGATCTTTGCCTTTAGATCTTCCGTTGTAGCAGGTCTACGATGGAACACTTTGCTTTTAAGGTGACCCCCAAAAGTCACAAGCTGAGAGATCAGGCTATCTGGGAGGCCATCTAATGTCACCATTTCGTGAAATTACACGTTGTCCAAACAATCTGCGTACAGCTGCCATCGATATTCGAGCAGTATGTGACATTGCTCCATCTTGTTGAAACCAGGCTGTGTTATGAATTGGTAGAAATCTCTTTTGTTGTTCCACAACAAAGGTTTCAAGCATGGCTACATAACGAGCCGACCTCACTGTAATCGCAAGACCGTTGTCATACTCAAAAAAATAAGGGCCTATAACACCGTAAGATGACATAGCACACCACACGGTCACTTTCTGGCTGTGCCAGGGATGCCTGGTGTAGCTGCATAGGATTTTCTTGTACCCATTATCTGAAATTTTGCTTGTTAACAAATCCACTGAGGTGGAAATGCGCTTCGTCTGACATCCACAGTTTGTGAACAAACTCTTCGTTATCATTTATCTTCTGAAGCATTACATTACAGAATTGTGCTCGCACAACTGCATCGTTCGGTTTCAGTTCCTGGACGATCTGCTACTTGTATGGATGGTATTGCAAGTCCTTCACTAACATTCTTCGAACACTTGAACTATGCAATTGTAAAGATGCTGAGAGACGACGAATTGACCGATGTGGATTTCGTGTGACAGCATCTTGTAAAGCTTGAACATTCTGTGGTGTACGGACGGTTCGCTCATAGCCTGGAGGTTTCTTTTTCATTGCCGAACCAGTTTCCTCAAAATTAGATATCCATGTTTTAATTGCATGTGCTGATGGAACATGGTTGTTCTGTCCCAGATGAAAATGACTGCAAAATTCTCTACGCGCTCCCTCCACACTGTCATTGTTTTTGTAAAACGCTTTGATAGCAAATGCACGTTGCACACCACTCCAAGGATCCATGACAACTAAATGACAGGTCAGGTTAGAGAGGCTGGCGCCACTTATCAAGTGGTACCAATCGCCCACGGCTACCAACACAACTTTCAAAATTTCCCGTTTATTTGAATCACCTGTATAATCCAATTAATCAGAATCTAGATTAATGATGTTTTTCTGTGTTTATTATTTTTAGTTTTAAGAAAATTGTCATTACAAGAAATTTTTGTTAAGCGTGATTATTATGAATAAGTGTGATTATTAAATTACAATAAAGATGAGTGGCACAAATTGAAATTAAAAAGTTTTTATATTGTAATTAATTTTTTGCCAGTGAAAATTGATATGTGAAGGATTGCAAATGAGAATAGGTGAATGAGAACTGCTATTATTAATGAATTAATTGAGCTTATAAAATTATATTATATTTGTGAATGGTTTGTCGGTATCTTTCAATATTATTTTATTTCTTTTATTAGAGATATAAATCATTCTTCATGTATATATCAAGTGGCTAATCGCATAATCATTTCAAAGGTTCAGTTTCTTTTTATTTTTGTTTGCAAGACGAGTACTATGTTATATATAATTGATACTGTAAGTTATAGTATTTTGGTTTTTATGATTTTGAATAGCTTAACTCACAATATGGACAATAAATTTGTTCTAAGTTCAAGGTGGTATTCTGAAAGTAATTGTATAAATGGATCAGTGTTTACTAAAAATAACTAACTGAATTACTTCTTATGTAGGATTATTCAAAATTTTATATGGTGGAGATCAGTAATTACACGTGATTTTAGCATTGTGTATATGGCAGAATATGTATTTGTGTTACTTTATACGAGCCTTTACTGTGTTACAACAACCGTGGGTGACTCCATAACTAATTCAGTCATCCTACAATAACTTATCATTTTTTAAGCTACTGCATTGAGTGTCTTAAATCTCCCTGTGATATGAAATATATAAATATTGTTTCTGGTTTTTTTTTTGTGTGATTAATATAAAAAAACCATTAACTGTTATTGTATATATCTTTTTTGTTAATATCTAGAAATTTCTTTTAATGTTTTATCAATTCTTGATGCAGAATAAAGGAACAGTGATGAACATAAATGCAGTCATCCACATAAAAGCTGTGGTAGTTGGCTAAATATAATACTTAGTTTACTAAACATAATGAGTTTACTTGTAATCACATTTTGGTAAAGTTAGGTAAAATGTTTTTATAGGATTTTGGGGGGTAATTATTCCATCTTTTTAATCACTACCTATTTTATAAGTCTATATGAATACATTATTCAATAATAATTACCTATTACACAATTCTAATAAATAATAATGCAGAGAATATCTAACAATATAAGCATGTGTTTAGTTCTTAATTTGTTTAAAACTCATGATTTATATTATATATTTTAATGACTTTTATTATTATTTTATTATACGATACTTTGTTCAAATTTTACTTATTAACCTACACTATATTATAAGGCACATAAGTTAACTTTACTATTTAACCAGTTGCTTCCACGAGAAGGCAATTTCATTATGTCTCACTCATTTCTTATTCCATTTATTTATTTATGGCAGCGTTATTCTAAAATATGCACATTAATTTGGTTACTTACATTGCATATACAAAAATAGAATCTATAACAGTCAATTCATAAACCCTGCTATGTACTTTAATTAATTAATATTGTTAAATTATGTGTCATTTGCTATGAGCTATAAACTTTCAGCATTTTGAACTCAGTTTTTCTGTCTTTACCAGTATTTTGTGTTAATTGAGTTCCTTGTTTTATGTTTTTGTAACTATGAAGAATAGATTGATAACTGAGGTATCCAATTTATGAATTGAGTTTTACATGGAAGTAGGGCTTCTTTGAGAAAATCCATATATAGAGCATTTTGCTATCATATGAACTTATTTATAAAAAATTAGATTATGAAAGAATTTTCCTTCCATGTTTTGTGTGATAAACTGAAATCGTTGAAGGTTTATAAGTGAATGCTTAAACTAAATTTTACTCAGCTGTGCTTCAATAAAACTTTGAAGTTAGTTTAATTTTATTTCTGTTGCATTTATGCCACAAAAGACCAGTAAAAAATTAATAAATTTTAACAAACTGTTTTAATTGTTTTCTCTTCTAATTTCATGTTTAGAGAGTTAAAATGTCTTCTTACTTCTTGGAAGTGCATAGATTTCTTTCTGAAATATTAAAATGTCTGTTAATTCATCAGAATTTCTCTTGCATTTATAACATCTAGACTTTGTAGTTATGTAAGCTTCAATGTCTCCATCCTTTTTTCTGATATATTCACTTTCATAATTTAATTTGATATTAATTCAGTTACTAAAGCTATCTGGTTTATATGTTTTGTCTGTGAATTTTTTACCTGGTAGCTATTGTTTTTATGAAAATATGTTGTGTATTTTAATTGTTTTGCTCCCATTTATTTGTGTTTGTAATAGGACATTATGATAAAAAGTATTATACTTTTTCTAAGTGTGTTAAATGCTGTCATAAGTATTGAATTTTGCAGTATTCTGTTGCCTTAATTTCACAGGGCTACATGTTATCATAAGTGCTTATGAGTAGTTAAGTTTTAAATAATTTTATATTATTGAACAAATTTATTTTCTTTGATTCAGTTTTTGTAGAAACAGTGTATGTTTAAATAGAGTGAACTATTTTAATTTTAATGTTTTATGGAAATTAAATAAAACTGGTTATTCTTTGTTTATAAAAAGTTTTTAATTTAATTTTGTTTTCCAATTAAAATGATATGTTTATTATAAAAGAAATCAGATTGTTAAAAAGCCAAAATACAGTATCTGTTCATTGCTGTGTGCCCACACTCCAAAAGAGAGAAGCATATATTGAATAATCTACTGCCAAAAATGAAAATTGAGATAATTCAAAACAATTTGTAATGATAACATACTTTATAATTTTGATAACTGGGAAGTTGTAGCTCAAAAAGAAGCTTATTTTTCTTTTAGTGGATAGAGTCAATAAGTCATAAATAGTAAGCTTTTCCCATTTGAATGAAATTTTATAGAAACATGGTAGACTGAATGACAGTGGTAAAGTGCCAGGACGATAGTTAAACTACATATAACTGTAGAATAATAATCGCACAAGAAGAGTTTGTTTGCCAGTTTATGTGTTTCAAATTCTATTGTTACTTTGTTGACAAATTTAGTGACAGTTAAAATAGCATACATAAAATGTGTCATGATTTGGGGCCTAATAAAGTTTTCAAGATTTTTTTTATAGTTTGTTGTTTACAGAGATTTAAAAAAGTCTGACTAAAACAAGGTCATTGTATGTTAAATTTATATGAATCAATATACATTACTATCAAGTAACAAAAATTGTGACTTATTTTAACAGAGATTCTTGCCTGCACATTCTTTGTTATCGTAATAATGAAACTGTGCTTAAACCATATAAGTATGTTGAAACACATATCTCATGAAAAAAGATTTCCATTTTTAATGAGCAGTGTTCTAAAAATAGCTATCATATTGAAACTAACCATATGAATACTTTTTTGTACATGTTGTCAGAAGATAAAACCATGTTCTTAAATACTTATTTTACATTTATCACTTTCCAATGAAATTATAGAATATTAAGATTTCACTACAAAAAACAGGGGATTTTTGGTGCTTTATTTTTTTTAATTCCTACATGATTTCATTGAATAAATTGTAACCACAATAATAATGTTTAAAATAAAAGCTTAAAAATGGTATAAAACTTTTTTTTCCTCCAGTAATTTGAAAGAATTAATGGTTTGATGACTAGCTTTTTCTTTCACAGTGCTTGCTGTAGTTAATCATTCAAAACTTTTTTCCAGCAACTAGTATTTATACAAGCGTCGTTCAAATATAAAGTAGTGAATGTGGTGGTGCTCTGCGGGTAGTTAGTTGGATATGTGTAGAGGGGAGCAACCGGCCAGCAACTCACGTTCACACATCAGTAGCAAAATGTCTGAAGAGGAGTTACAATTGTCTGTTGGACATTGAATTATAATTCAATTTCTCACCAATGAAGGTGAAATTCAATCCTCTGAAATTTTCACTTTGCTCCAGGCTAGGTTTGAAGATGCAACCCTGTCAAATAACAGGTGTTTGTACCAAAAACGTTTTATGTAGCTGTGAGCAGTGGAGAACAAAAGTTACAAATATCATCTGCTGAGCAGTGTCAATGATGACAACATTCAGGTCATTTGTGACTGCCGCATAACCATCACTGAAATTGCAACAAAGATGGGGATGTGTTAGGAGTGTACATACAATGTAGTCAGATTCTCTTAGATACAACAAAGTGTCGGCAAGGTGGATTCCATATCTTTTCATTGAGCTATTGAGAAATGTCTGGAAAGACATCTGTCAGCAGCTTCTGAATTGCATTACGGTTGAAGGAGAGACGTTTTTGGACCATATTGTGACCTGCAACAAAACATGGGTCCACCACTACACCCCAGAAAGCAAGAGAACAAGTATAGTGTGAAGGAAAAGTGGGGAGGAGAATCAATGAAAGCCAAGAAACTTGTCAGTTGGCAACTGTTTTTTCGGACTCAAAAGGTGTGTTGCTGATTGATTTCCTGCATGAACAAGGACGGCAAATGCAGTAAACTACTGCCAATTATTGGATGACATCAGGGCTGTTTATCGCAACAAACAATGCCAGCAAACTGATTTGCAATGTCCTCCTCTACAATAATTCACAACTGCATACAGCAGCTCAGACTCATGATGAACTCAATAAAATTCATTGGACATCTCCACTATACAGTTCAGATTTGTCACTGTATAATTTGCACATGTTTGGTTTGCTGAAAGAAGCTTTAGGATGGAAAAGATTCAAAGATGATGCCATAGTCGAGCATTGGGTGCGCAATTAGTTGTTGGGGTGGCATCTTGTTTTTTTGTGATGGATCAGGAAGCTACCTATCTGGTGAAGAGAATATACTTCTTTTGAAAGAAACTATGTAGAAAAATAAGTTAATTTACCTAATGGTAATATTTATCTAAGTTAATTTAATTTTATTTAATATCAATAAAGCTATGTAAACAAATTCCAGTTTATTTTTTAATGACTTTGGTACACAGAAAGAAGAGTTATTCTGAACAGTTATTGAAATAAGTCTGAAAATAGAAAAACCGTTTAAAAACATAAACAAATATAATCTAAAAGAGATTATGTTTTGATTGTTAAACAACCATTCTCAATAGATATTGAATAATTAATATAAAAAACAAATATTTTTTAATTTTGTTATAATTTTTTGAAAGATTTTTATCTTTTTATAAGGTTTTTAAGTGTTTTTACCTTTGGGCTTTTAATTAATATTTACAAAAATACTTACCAACATGAACATTAAAACATTATTCATTTTATATATGGTAAGCCATTTAACATATACGAGGGCTCTCCAGTAAGTAACTTATGTTTTGAAATAAAAAACCAACCAAATCAAAAAAAAGAAATTTTTTTATATTCATTTGAAAGGCCAATCTTAAACTATTTTTCTACATAGTTGCCATTTAAATTGAGGCACTTATAATGATGCACAAGCTTTTCAATTCCTTCTCGGTAGAAATCTGCCGCCTTAGATTTTTGGCACCTATCTCGCAAAAAACTTGTGATAACCAAGCTTCCTCAATACAAATTCATACAGTAAACTATGTGAAGTTTGGAGAAAATGAAACCAAAGAATTCAAGTGAGTAACTCTAGACATTGCATAAGCTCTGAAGGTTTATGCAACTGTGACATTGTTGATTTGACCACAAGTTTCCTGTCTGAGAGATCCACTTCCACAGTAACCAAGGAATACCCAGCCTTTAAATTTGGAAAGTAGATATGTGTGATTAACTTTACCAAAGACTTAACTGAAGTCCAAGTAAATTCTATCTCCTTGGTACTGTTGTTCAAATGTGTAAATAATCAATTACATAAATTATTAACAAATAACAATATCCATAGCTAAATACTACGCTGGATATTGTTATCAGTTTTGAGATCCATAACAATATGTAGAAAAGTTTCATTTTGAGGCAATGTGGGAAAGTATCTATTCCTAACCTGTTTAATTACCTATTTTGAAAAACTCAAATATTCCTGTTAATTGGAGTATATATATATATATATATAAAACTGTTTAAGTATAAAAACCACTGTAGTCAGAAAAAGTAATTGTATACCGTACCCAGTCATATCTTAATAAAATAATAAAATTGTCTGCATTGAAGGTTTCATGTACGGCAACAAAATTACTGCCAATTTTCTCCCCAGAACTTATCTTTCCTTATCATGCAACCAAGTTTCACCACCAAACTAGAAGAGGATGTCTTTACTGGTCCTGACATAGGAAAACTTCTCAAAGATAGTAATTTTGAGAAACAAATAGAAGTTGCAGAAAAAGAAGCCTGGAGAGCCTTTAAAGACGCAGTAACCAAGTTTCTAGGCAATAAAAAGGATCCGAACTTCAAATCTGTCGTTGAAAACATGCTGCGGAAGTACAAAAATTTAGGCTGTTCCTTGAGCTTGAAGCTTCACTTCCTAAATTCTCATGTGGACAATTTTCCTGAAAATCTGGGAGACATTAGGGAAGAGATGAGTGAGAGATTTCATCAGGACATGAAAGAAATAGTAAGTAGGTATCTAGGAAAATGGACTTCTGCAATGATGGCAGACTATTGATGGATGTTACACCGAGATGAACCCTACAGAGAACATAGAAGGAAAAGTGCAAAGCAGAGGATAAGTAATCTAAAGAATCTTCTAACATGGAATAAAATTGTAAGTATTTTACATACTTCATCATTGTTGTTGGTTGAAGAGGGGGAGTGATTTCCAAAGGCATGATGTACCTCATAAAAATTAATTATATAAAAATAAATTAATTTAAAAATGCACTATAATAGAAATTAGGCTTATTTTGTGGCAATTTTCATTAGATTTTAAGGCGTCAATACCCCCGCCCCCCCTTCAGACCACTCAACTGTTTAGTTATAATAATACGTAGTATAAGTCAAAAAAGTGAATATATTACATTAATCTATTAAAAAAAAAAAAAAAAATTTTGTATCTGTTTTATTGTATCACATTTTTACAATTTTTCAACTTTTACAAATTTTGAAATTTGTGATTTGCAAAAAATCCTGATGTGATGGGGAAAAATGAAGATTATTTTGGGATTCAGCACTAAAAAATACATAGGAATCAATTATCAAAAACTAAAAAACACAGCCGTCGTAGGCTTGTGAATTAATATTAATATAATGGTAACAAAAATCTTTCTTATACCAGTTATTTGAAAGCCCATTAACATGATAAACAAATCCTGTCTCCATTTTATTATAATTAAATCTATAATTACATTTAGTGAAAATGTGACCGATATTATTTAAGATTTAAAAAAATAAATAAATAATGGAATTACTGTATCATAAACTTGAAAGAATAAAATTAATAAAATCACTTATTTAAGATCTTAATGACAGCAAACACAATGTGAGATAATAGTGCTAAGAAGCTCTATAAGTTACATAAAATATGTAAGCTTGTGTTTTTCTCTCTGCTTATTTTAATAGGTATGGGATTAAAGAATGCATTGTACTTTATCTCCTTTTTAGAATTGTTTACTAAGAAACTATTAATAAAGAAAATAATATTGAGCCTCATAAGACACAACTCAGTCTGCCATCACAAGCTGTTATTTCTGAATCCTTTCAGGTAAATGCTGGTACAGTCTTTTTATAAAACTGTAGGTAACACATCTGTGTATCCTGATGAGATCTATACATTACATAATTTTCTCTTAATCTGAATAATAAATTTATTTGCAGTCTTTATTTTAAAAAAAACATCATGATTAAATCCTGCTAAAGGCTTCATTAAACTCTAATGCAAGGTATGCTAAATAAATTTGTTAATAATAATAAAGTTATTAGAATAAAAGATAGATTTTCATTAATTTTCCTCAAAATACTTTCCTTTGCTTCAAACAAACGTATCCTGAAATTTTTGCACATTATAAAGCAGTTGTAGAAGACTTTTGAGAATATCTTGAGTTTCATTTCTGTAGCTGATGCATTGTTCTGAATGTATTCAAAATATTTTCCTTTCATGGTTATTTTATTTTGGTTTAAAACTAGAAGTTGTACAGTACCAACTCTAGAGAATGGCAGAGCAATTACAAACATTCTAATGTTTTTATTTGACAGAGATTGCTGTACCGAAAACAAAGTGGAGCATGAGGCATTGTTATAATGGAAGGTAAATGGTTTACACATTTCTCAGGTCTTTTATTTACATACATAGTTCCTTAAACAGTCCGTAAAAATTATTCTCTAACAAGCCTTTAAAATATTTCAGTAACCCAGAGGTAAAGCCATCTTCAGTTTTGACGAAAATGGATTTATGAGTGAATTATATAGTATTTTTTGCATCTTTCCAGTGGTTTGCAGCACTATCCCCAGTTGTGGATAATAAATGAAATAGCTACATTTAAAATGACTACAAGTACAAATTTTATTTTGGTAAATAACACCAAGAGCAGATATTATTGTATACTCCTTAGAACAATTAGACTTACGTGCACTCAAAATTATAGATACAATAACTTGTACCTATAATTTTGATGTGAGATGATGAGTTTCTGATATATTATGGGTCATAATATATCAAATATATTGTATGTACCTGATATAATATATATTATATGTTATTTTGATACATATTGTATGTTATGAAATTCATTCTTCAATGCTATATTATGGCCCATAATATATCAGAAGAATGAATTTCATTTCATACAATATTATTGTATTTTAAAGTCATTATGTAAAGTAATTTTTAAGTCGACTATAATTGTATTCATTTCAAATTAGTGCCCATCTAAGCTTTCTAAGGTTCACAGCTCTAATAATTATGTTTTGTTAAAATAATAGTTCTTAATTAGTGTTTAAAAAATGTTGTAACATTATGGGCTGAAAAAGTTATGTTCATGTTACAACAAATGAAGTAACCAAAACAGGATGAAAATGAGTAACATTTTTCTACCCTTAAGTTTAGTTTTCAATTAACACAAAGGTTTCAATAGCTGTTTAAAGTAACTCTTAAATGTACTGATTTTTCCTAATGTTCTTACTTAGTCTCTAGAATAATGTTAGCAGTTTTCATAATAAGTGGTCTGCTCAACATGATGTTTTATGCACTAATTGCAACTGTACTCTGGCTTCTACTTAAAGATTGCCAAAATCTTAGTGCCAGTTTCTTTAGGGTCGCTTATTCAGGCCTTGACCCATTGCAAGGCCATCTTGGAGAGTAATACATAGCTTTGGCTTCTAGATTAAGATACTGTATTGATATGAAACTTGCCTCATAATTGTTCAATAATCATTAAATTGATTGTTGAGTAATTGAAATTGAAAAATCAGCTTTTAAACAAAAAATATTTTATTATTTTTAGAACCTTTAATAAGTAAATAAATAAATCAGGGAAATTTTTTTTATAGAAATTACTTTATAGTTTTCTGGGTCACAGCTGGTTAGAATAACAATGATATATTTTCCTGCTTTAATGTGGGTAATTTTATCCTGACATTTTGGAAAAATCTTACTGTAAATGCTTTGTATTGATCTTAATGCGATCTTATGTTAATTATTCTTCATTTTTTTAATGTTTACTGTATTTTTTTTGTATATTTTTAATGTCTAATTTTAATTAACAAATATGTTAAAATATTCAACTTTTCAGCTAATTGCATAATTATCAAGGTTTTGTTTTATTAAAACTGTAATTGTGCAAAAAACGACAGGGAAAAATTTTGCTGTAGAAAATTATGTAAATGAAATGATCAGTAAAGGAAATTTGTTTCTTTATCTTCAAATGAACAAGCTCATGAGGGAACCTCAGCTTCTCCCAATTGCTCTCAAAATTATCAAGTTGCAGAGTTATATTTGTTAGAAAAAGATTTGCATTTAAGTGACTTTGAAAATAATTCAGCGTATGAGAATTATGCACCATCTTCAGATGTAAGCTCTGAATCAGAGAATGAAACACATAAACATAAGAGAAAGGCATTAACTAAAAGAAAGATGTAGAGGTATATAATATGATACAAAACCAACAGAAAATTTTTTTTCATTATAGTTTACATTAATGATATTAAAATACAAGTGAGTAAAGTGATGTTTTTAAACACACTAGGTATATCTAACAAGTCATAGTTAACGCAATTAAAAAACAAGAACCTGGAGGGATCATAGAAATAGACAAAAGAGGATGGCATACACCTGTCACAAAAACACCCAACAGTGGTAACATTACTGTTAACAAACACTGAAAGTTTCTACAGGAAGTTGCGGATGTTTATAATTTCAAAATTAATGATTCCAATGATGCGACTTCAATCTGTTTGATGTGGGATGAAAGTAAAGGAGGATGTGGTGGGAATGAAATAGCTTCTTGCATTCTAAAATGGACTGAAAAAAATGGTGCCAATTCAGAAATTGTATTATGGCCAGAACAAAAGTTTTGCTTGTATGTGTTTTTTCTATATTTTTTACCATATTTTTCTATGTTTTTTCATATCAGAAAATTATTTTTAAAAGGCCATAGCCATGTGGAAGCAATGTCCATGCACTGATAGAACGAAAGAAGAAGAAAGTAACGAATTACTTACAAATATTGACACTTAGGAATTGGCATCAGCTGGTTCGCTAATAATCAAAAAAGTATTATGTTTGCAAAGTGGAATTACATAATTTCAAGAATTTTAAATCACTGTATATATGAATCTCTGTTTATTTACAGTAAAGTTTTTAATAAGCAGCCTGACACAATTTGTTCGCATTAAAGTTCAGCAAGAAAATATCGGTGAATTATTTTATAAATATGAAACTGGTGATGTCTAAGAATTTCTTTCAGTTAATTTACGAAGAAATTTGAGAAAGAATGACATCAAGTTTCCAGATGCACCTGATGTCATTAGAGTTGTCAATAAAAAACTGATACCACTATTAAAATACAAAGACCTGTTAAGTATTTACCATCAGAGTGCATCTGTTTTATCAAAATATACGTAACTGCAGTGAAGTAAATGATTTCCTTGAAAAAGAAAGTGATGAAGACTGGAGAAAGTACTTATTTTTAATGAAAGATTTAGTTTAGAATATTAATTTTATTATTATTCGTATTTGAATATGTCGTAGATTTTCTGCTATTTAATCATTTTTTATTATTAATTTTGAATGTTTTTGTGAATTTTTATTATACATTATTTTTATTGAATTTAAAAATATTGAATTTACTTATTAAATTAATTATTAAATTTACTTATGATAGTAGTTCACAGGTGTGTAGATAGGCAGCTATTTTTTTTCTTCTTTTCCATTTTCCAAATCAGCAGCAATATTACTTGTTAGAACGACCATCTTTCTGAGATCTTGTATATGGCACACTCTTCCATTAGGTGCTTGACTGTAAGTACTTCACTACAAACTGCACATTGGTCTTTCTTTGCCAGTTAACAAATATGAATTTGTTATTCACATGTGACCGATTCTGAGTCTGGTCACTGCCATTTGTTCTTGGCGAGTCAGCTTCACGTCACTCTTCCATTTATATGGAGAAGTTTTAACTGTGTTTAATTTTGTATTTAATCTTCTTAATTCATTACTCCACCTGTTTCTTATTGCATTAGTTAGAAAATTTTTAACATCTGCCACTCGAACAGGAATTGTATCCTAGTTATCACAGACTGTTGCTGTTCTGGCAGCTTCATCTGCGTTTTTGTTTCTTACAGTACCAGCATGCCCTGGACTCCATACAAATACACATCACTATCTTCATCGATCCAAAGTGTACAAAATGGACAGGATGTTTACAATAAGGCCATCCTTATTGTTCTTGTTCTGGATTGCAGTAAGTGCACTTAATGAGTCGGATGATATTAACACTCTTTCTTCGCAGAAGTGTTCCGAATAGGGAAGAGCTTGTTGTATGGCAATAAGTTCTGCTGCATAAACACTTGCCATATCTGGTAGTTTCCAAGAATGGGCTTCTCCATTTACATGTATGGAGCATCCAACATCGTGTTCGGTTTTAGAACAGTCAGCTTAAATTTTTATATATTCTTCATAATCACTGATGGTTGATAAAAATTCCGGTTGGCTTCTATTTTATTTTTCCACAGGAGAGATTCAATCTTGTGTTTACTGCTGGAAAGAGCCATGGCAGTAATTTTATTGTAGAAATTGCTAATGTCTCTGGTAAAACCAGAGAATAAAATATTTCATATTTAAGTTTTACTAACGTGGTACCGTTGGTAAAGTACAATTATTACATGTAATATAAACTGCTTACCAGTATATTATACGTTTCCCTAAAACGCTTTCAGCTATTCTGCCATCTTCAGGAGAGATTATATTTTATGATTGAAATATGTAATATAAAAGTAACAATTGTGATATTATTACAATATGGACGTAGTTATTTTGACTTAAGACTTTAACTTTTACAAATTTACGATCAATCTTTATGTATATAATCTAAATACGTGAGTTTTATATTATATATTTCAATCATAAATTATAATACCGACTGTAGATAGCAGAATAGCCGAAAGCGCTTGAAGGAAACGAATAACATATTTGTAAGCAGTTTATATTATACATAAAATCTCATATTTTCTTGTCAACTCATGATAACTTATTCCGGCTGGTCTGGAATAGCTAGCACGATGTTCGTATAATGCAGCCAAAGGATGATTGTTAAATGTTTTATTATTTATATGGGTAGCAAAGGCCCATATATTTGCCGCATATCTTAACAATAAGATTCTCTTCTCTAATGTAATAACATTATTCCGGCTTCCGACATTAAACTAGTCACCGGACTTGTACGGAAAGCGCCTGTGGCATTTCTTATTCCGCTGTTGTGTACTACGTCTAACTTTCGTAAATGCGACTTTCTAGCTGATGAATACACAATACACCCGTAGTCGAGCTTCGATTGAACCAATGCTTTATACAGCCTCAGTAGTATTTCTTTATCTGAGCTCCAATTTATGTTTGATAGACATTTAATAATGTTTAGGGCTTTCTTGCATCTAACACTCAAGTCCTGTATATGTAGTCCCCAAGTAAGGGACTTATCTAATACTAAACCTAAAAATCGTACATTTTCCTTGCACTATATTGGATGATCATCGATGGTTAAAACAGGATTTCGGTGATAAATTTTCTTCCTACAGAATTGTACACAGCACGTTTTCTCCGCAGGCATATACAAATTGGGTCTACATCATGTACCAAACGTTGGAGTTCATGGATGTTTTAAAAACATCCATTGAAAAATTGACTCGTTAATTTTTAATTAGTTTATCCTCTTGGTTTGCCTTTCGGCCATCCCTTTTTCCTCTTCTTTTCCATCTTTCGAACAGCTTCGTGTTCGATAAGTATGTCATTGCCCGTACAGCTCCCGCCCTCCGAATCGGAGACTATCGAAGCTGCTGACGACGACGGATATGGATCGTGGCGCTTGGTTTAGGTCCGGATCAAGAGGCAGGAATCCGGGAGACCCCCACAACAGGACCAGTCACCGCCTCTGGCAAGGGGGAAAAAGGCTCCCCCTGTGTGGTTTTTGGTGGTTTGGAGTCCATCTCAATTGTAGAAGGCTTGGGACCCTCCATAGAAGACTCCGAAGCAATCACTTTTCTTGCACTGTCATCTGAAAGACTGTGCAGACGCACTTGAACCTCTGGTTTAGTAGCTGTCTTCTTCTGGTGAGATGTGGTTTAGCTCATGGTCGACTTATTAACTGTTGGTTGTATTTTTATCAAAGGTTTTGTAAATTCCTTATGAGTGAGAGACTTCATTCTATTGTCTATTATTCTCTCAATCATAGTAGCAAATGTGGGCACAAGTATGCTGAAAAACTGATCTGTATCAACAGCAGTTGGTGCAGGAACAACAGTTGGAGCCTAAGCATAAGTTGTTGTTGCTTTAGGCTTGCGGGCACTTACAATCATCTTTGCCTCGAAGTAGCTGACCTTCTACAGGGTTTTGACTTCCTGCACAGCTACTTTGTCTTTGTAAACAGGGCAGTTTCTTGTTCTGCATGAATGATATCCTTTGCAGTTTAGACAGGAAGGAGGATCCTTGCATGGTTCCCCTTCATGAATTTCTTCATCACACATGCATATTTGTGGCCTTTCGCATCAAGCAGCAGTGTGGCCAAAACGTTGACATATGAAACATCTCATTGGTTGTGATACAAAAGCCTGCGTATCTCCAATTGGTGTATTCCTGCATGCACTTTCTTCAGCAGGGTTGATTTGTTGAAAGTAAGGACATGAGAGGCAGACAGAAGAACTTTTGCGTTCCTTCTCATGTTCAGCCTTCGGCATTCTATCACTCCTTGAGATGTCAACTCTTTTATAATTTCCTGCTCTGTACAATTGAATAGATCCCAACAAACCTCACCCTTTGAGGTACTGAGGGTGCTGTGTGGATCGACTCGTACAGCAAACTTACCTATCTTCTTTAGCCCAAGGATCTTTGGTGACTGGTTGTCATTAGTCATCTCTACATGAAGTTTGTTGTAAGTTTTATGGATTTCTTTTACTGGGCCTCCAGCACAATTACTTAACTCTTGTGCTAAGGAAAGTACTTACCCTCAAAATATTACCATCCTCTTTACTAATTACCAGATATTTTGGTTTACAAAAACTATTCTTGTATAGAGCTCTTAACCTCCTTATACTCTTAACCTCCTTTTACATCCTTCCTGACTCCTGACTCTTTCTCCATTTTGCCTTAAGCAATATGGAGAGCGTATTCATAATGCTGTTAGCCAGCATTATGAATAGTACTTATGTACAGCAGTTACCATCCTGGACGTGGAACATAGGTGTTATATTCCAGACGTGGGGGTTATTTACCTCAGGGCATTATTATTTTTTTTTTTTTCAAAAAGATTGTGGGCATTGACTACTACAGTCATTAACCCATCACAAACTAAAAACCCTCCCTCCTTCATGAAATTGACTAGGTCAAATGCGAGTCTTGTCAAACAGATCATATGAAGAAAAAAAAAGAAACAGATTTGTCGCAAAACAATAAAACTACAGAAAACCACTAGATGACAAGGGTGTATAGGACCCTTGTTACTTAAAATGGGCAATCCATTTCTGTGGAAAGTTCATCAAATTATCAGAGTGGGTGTAAAGGGCTTCTTCTTAAAAAAAAATCCATCAACTACACTAAAACACTAGAATAAAAAACTGGAGAAAACAATAATCACAGTTAAGACACCAACACAGCTAAAAGTGATTTCCATGATTATTCATTTTAATGAATGGATCATAGTTACTCCAATAAATCGCTTCTCCTGAGAAACTCAATCATTTTCTTTTCCCTTTTATCATTATATGACAAATTGTGACCCAAATTGCCAGCTAGTTTGAGCCTCATTCTGAGATCTCTATACAACATGCACTCTTCTATTATGTTTTTCACTGTGAGGTACATATCACAACTTCCACATATTGGTCTCTGTTCTCCTGGTAGTATGTTGGTTGAAGTAAGTCTAGTACAAAAGTTTTAGTGTAACTGCTGACGATTTTATTTGATATCAACAACATGTTCAAAGAGTTAATTATTATCTAACGAACGTTATAGTAACATAATTATTAATTATGTTATAAGAAACTTCTTGAGAAGTTAATGATTTTACATTTTTCATCTTTGAATTAATATTTCATAAAATATTTATAATAGAATCTTTAAATAAAGTCATTGTTTTAAAATTAAGAAAACAAATATTTTCTGGTTCATATCTTGATATGTTTCATACTTTCACTGAAAAGTCTTTTCTCTTAGTCTGATTCTTTTCTTTCAGTTACCAGTTTGAAAAAGAATGGTAACAAAAAAAATCTCTGCTTTTCATTTGGAAGGTTCTGAATTCAAATCCCAGTTACTTTTCGTTAGCCGAAGAATTTGTTTTTCTTAGCTTGTTGTTTTACTAAATTTAATGTAGAATAAATTTAAATATATTTATATTTATAAACAGATAAAATACACATTTTACACAGAAAGTACTTTTATCCTACCCAGTCCCATTAGTGTAGCTGTACAATATGAAGTTCTTTTGAATATGTTTCTAGGGGAGTTGTACAATTTATGTGTGAATTTAGAGATATTTTTTCAAAATTTCATTAACTGATGCTGGTAAAATATTCCATCATTCACACCTATCTTCATTCAATCAAATAAATTATTAATATTATTGTTACTACACAGCCCACCTACTTTATTTAAAATTAGATTTCATCTTCTGTTTTATTCCGTTCTCCTTATATTCAGTTGTATTTTAATTTTTATCTGTTTTCTTTAAAAAGATTTTAAAATAATGCATTCTGTTATTCTGGTAGTAAAACTTATTTGCTGATGAGAAAAACTCATCATGAAGTTCAAAAAAAGTTAAATTCATTTTTATATTCCAGCCTTGCAAACACAACTTATCCACCAGCAAACTACAGTTATCTACCAGCCTTCTGCTTACTTCAGTTCATCCCTTCAACTTCAATTTTGGTTTCAGTCCCCTTATCACGCACCCAAAATTAAAAATATTACCTATTTTTTTTAAATTACAATTTTAAATTTATTTTAACATGCTTATTATTTTTTATAAGTATTTAATCAATATTAATTAATATCAAATTCTTTATTCATTTTAATTAGTAAATAGCAATTTAATTTTATTACAAAAATAAATTTTAATGATATATTTAATTGCAGTTTTAAGAAGTATTTAAATTAATTTTCTTGTAATTTTTTTTTTCATTTAAATACAGTGTACAGTTCACAATACAGTGTATTGTTTTTAAATTTTTATTAACCATAGTACTTTCTTCAATTCTTAATTTTATTTAATTAGTTTTTTGATCAGAAAGAAAAATGCATTTTTTTAGTAAGTGATATAAAAGTTTCTTAATATTATTAAGAGAATTAAAAATACATACTTTACCATTATGGCTGGAGGGGGGGGGAATGTCCATCCTATTTTTTTTACTTGGTCATCAGTGAACAGTGATCAGCAGTCATCATCTTCAGCAATATTTTTTTTTTTCGTGTGTGTTTTGGTTTCAAATCAGAATAAGCTGTATCAGTTGAATGAATTTGATGAAAAAAAATTAAATTAACCAAACTTTTAATTAAATACTTAATAAAAATGTTAAATATCTTTCTTTTATTATTCTAAACAAAATTATTATTTGTATAAATTAACTAAAATTTAGTGGATGCTAATTCAAATGGTAATTCATGCAAATCCATTACCTAGGATGAAAAAAATGAGAGCAAACCCTGATTTGAAAATTTAGTTTTAAGAATACAGTACTCTAGTTGATTCTGTGGTATAATTGTCTTATTTTGCAGTTCTTCAGGATCTGCATCCACCAGTGCAAGCCTATGCCATTGGGTACCACTAATATTCTGGTAGATCTTGAAGCAGTTTGTTGTTAATTTACTGGTTGACTTTGATTATAAAAACAAAGAAAGAAGATGAATCAACCTGGCTGTTATTAGCAGGGCTGCAACTATAAGACCGCAAAAGGAAGAGGGCTAAAAATTAAGGTAACTTTTACTTTTATCATGTAATGTAATTATGGTATTATTCAAATCACATGTCAGTAAGAACATTCAGTGAACCGATGGTTAAAAAATTCCCCTTTCATCATCAAATTTTCCATTTAATCTTCATATCATTCCATATTATGTAATTTTTACCTGTATTTCCAAATTTCAATGTAAAATATATATATATATATATATATATTTATTAGACACAACTAATAAATTGTTGTTATTCACCTACATTTTTTTTACTGATGAAATTAGTTTAGTTTTCCAATTTAATATTTTTTCTTGTTGGCCCATTGTTGTCTTACTGAAAAGTATATAATTTAAAAAAAAAATTCCCCTGGATTCATTTAATAGGAGCAACAAAAACAATGATTCATATGTAAGTTTCTCAGGTAATTACAGAAAGTAAAGTACAATTACAGAGAAAAAGGAAAATGAGAGAGTGTGTGTGTAGAATGAGAATAAATATTGAAAAACAAAAGTTACAAAAATTTTAAAATAATTAATAGAAAGGAAAACATCTGGAACAAGGTGAAAGAGTTAGTGTTTAGTATTTAGTGAAAGTATAAAGAGTTAGTGAAAGTATACGAGGATTTAGTAAGTATTATTACACGTGATCATGCAAAGAAAATAAAAAGGAAGATCGGACAAGGAAAATTGATGTACTGGAAAGAAGCAATTTGGTAGGAAACAAATATATCAATATAGAGTTAAGAAGATTTGTTAATTGTTAAATGATTTTGAAATTTGATAAAAAAAGAGAATTATTTTGAAAGTTTTGTGATATAGGTGTGAAAGAAAATTCACCCGTTTGTTACCAACTATGGTGATTATTAGTCTAGCCTACCACGATAATGCTCGCATATCTCACACCTCTAACCACACACGCAGTCCCCAAGAAAATCCCACTATTGTTAAACGTACATTTTTTCAATTTCTTTAATATTATTTTATTTAACGTAAATATAATTTTATCATTTTTGTAATATTATTCATTCGATTGATTTGAATCATTCAGTACAAACCTAGCTCAGACAGTGGTAGAGACTCACAGTTCACGATTCATTAAAATTTGTGCTTTAACCGGCAGTTTCCCCTATATATATTTTTTTTTTCCGAGCTGAAATATATCTAAAAACCTTCTCAGTCATTCCAAGAAACATGGATAGAAATTTGGGGAGATTGATCGAGAAGTTTTTTTATTTATTCCGAACAAGCAAAAGTACTCTTCCTCTTTATTTAATAGTATATATACATGAATTTTCAATGTAATAAATTCTGTCATTACCTGATATAATTTAATATATCATAAGTAAATCATTATATTGTAAATAATAATGCTTGTTTGTGTTGTAGGAAGACTAGATTTGACGTTTAAACTATTAACACTGACAAAGTTATCAATGTAACAGGTAACAAAGTATTCAAACATAGAGATGAATTGACATAACCTATACAAAGGCTGATAGGTAGTCTGTATGTTGCGTGTAGTTATTGTATATAGAAATAATCTTAACAATTTTGATTATTCAATGAAGTAAGCGGCATTTAGATGCAAATAATAATGGAAAGGTTTATTGTTATTCGGGATTATAAGCCGGGTGATGAATCACAATGTTATGAGGTAGTAAAAGAAGGAACAATGTCTACAGTAAATGCAGCTTTTGTTGCTGGTTTAACGAGAGAAATAACATTTCAAATAATGGTTTTAGCTTCTGCAGTTATGTTTATATTTCTTGGAATACCGATTGGATTTTGTTTGGGTTCTATACCAGGTGTTATAGTGTTCATGTACTTTTGTGTTTGGAGTGGTCATAAATATAAAGCTGTAGAGATGAGTCAGGATCTTTCAAATATTCCTCGCGTTTATATGTCTTCAGATTATACCGGGTTCTGGGTTGCTGAAGCTTACGAGCCAGTATTAATGATTAATGATAGGTCACTTGTCAAGTATACTTTCCTTAATGAAGAAGAATTTAAAAAGAAAGACTTAAGTAGGGGATCTTATTTTAAAAAGATTGTTGGAACTGTTGCAATTACAAGAAGTAAAGTATCAGAAGATTGTGCATGGCTTAGGAGAATGGCAGTAACTCGTGATTATCAATGTAAAGGGATTGCTTCAGCCCTTCTTAATGAAGTTTTAAAGTTCTGTCATGAAAAAAATTATAATGGAGTTGAGCTTGTTACAACAGAATGTCATGATGTTGCAAGAGAATTTTATGTAAAAAAAGGATTTGAGCTAAAACAAATGTACCATAAACAGCTACTTGGAAGTTTAGTAACTATTCTCATGTACGAGTTGTTTTATAAGGTGAAAACAAATAAAGTACCTGTGCCTCCTTGACTATAGAGAAATATTTTTATAGCATAGTTATGAAAATAACACCAAAATGAAGGAGAGTTTGATCAAATGATCTCTCTTGACTTTTATAATGAACCATAGAAGACTGATTATAAGAGATAGAGATTGATAAATCTTTGAAATTTATTTTTTATAGAATAACAGTTTTTGGGCCCAAGTGCCTTGTGCACTTCTCAAATTTCTGTTTATTAAGTTGTAAGTAAGAACTAAGCTCAGCATTGATACTGTAAGGTAATTAAAATGATTTTTTTTGTCTTATGTTTTATTTTTATTTCTTATTGCAACAAACATGTAATGTGAATTCATATATTCTTCATAACGATGGATGTCTAAATGTTACTGTTTCTGTGTTTGAGTAATTGTAGTTTATTATAATTAATTTTTATGTTATATATTCCATATCCTAATTGGTGTACTGCTATTATTTATTATAATCTGTTAAAAATTATTTACATAAAACATGCATTTAAGTACTTGCATTGATTGTAACAGTTTATTTGTCTTTTACTCTTAATTGACGCTAGGAGTATCTGTGTAAGATATTCTTGTTTACTTGTGCTATAAACTGTAATGGAATTACTGTGCCATAACTAACACAACTTTAACTTTTAATTTGTACTTTTATTGTTAATCAATGTTTGAAGGGAAATCTCTGAAAAAGTGTACATGCTTAGTTTTTTATTCAGTTTTGGATGGCCAAAAAAAGAAACAAATCATTTATGATTCTGAACATTCCAATTTTGTATTATACTTATAATTAGTTTAGAGTATGCCTGTTTAGATAAATGTTAATGCAAATAACTCGCCAAAATTAATGATTCATTCAATAAATTGAAAATTAAAGTGCAGTGAAATATTTTATAAAATACAATTCAATTAAATATATTACTATAAACAATTGCTAAATGTGATTAATTTTAAAAATAATTCACCAGTTAAATTGTGATGATCTGTTAAGTATAATTTTAACTAATTAAAACTGTGATAGAATAAAATTTATCAGAAAAATTATAATCTAGTTTTATTATAAAATTCTCTCACAATATTTAATTAACAAAATAAGTGGAAAACAGTGGAAGCAAACTGTTACATGCGTATCTTTATTTTGTATTTGTGATAAATAATTATTTTTCCTATTTTACGATGTGGAATTTTTAAATCCTTGGAATAAGTTATAGAGAACTAGCAATTTTATGGTAAAATAATTTGTTTAAAAAAGTGTGGCAGTAACATAATGTTGCAGTAATGTTTTGTGTTCACTGTTTTATTATTGCTACTTTTATTTCAATTATTTTGTATATAGGTATAATAAAAAGGTAATTCTGCTGATATTCATTACTGTAATACAGTAACATTAGTTTACTGTGTCGTAATTAGAGCTGCTTTATTGGGAAAAAATAATTTTTACTATTATAAAAAAACAACTATAATTCTATGAAAGAATGTTGAATTAATTTTTTTATGATAAAAAAAATAATTTAAAAATTATATCACGATACGGTGGTCATCTTCCCTGAGACATAACAAGTTCCATGCACTATGTCCATCTTAATCTCTTATGGACAGCTAAACCTTTTTAGTTCTTGGTAGATTCCTTTTCCTTTTAAATTGTCTAATTTTTATTTTTTTCCAGTTTCTCTTTGTATCCTCCACTCATCCATCTAGCAATGTATAATGAATCCTTTTCCTCTCTTGATATAATCCAATTAGCTTTATTATTCTGTATTATTTTGATTAAGTTTCTGTTCTTTTCATTCTCTTCATTATTATTTCATTTTTCACTTTGCTCATTTAATCTTCTCTAACATCTTCTATGTCCACATTTCAAATACTTCCACCCTTTCTTTTTAATTTTTCTTACTGTTAATGTTTCACACACTTATAATAATTATTAAAATTCACAAAAATTATTCACATTTTGTAAAATAATTATTCAAGTCTAATTCCTTCTTATTTAGTTGTAACAGTTTCTTTCTGTAAAATACTTATTTAGCCATTGCTAATCTTTTATTTTGTTTTCACTTTTGCAATCTTCTGGTAACAAAATGTAATTTAGATAATGTATCTAAATATCTTTTATATTTTACTGATTCAGTGGTACACTTGCGTTGTATTTTCTCCTATCCTTATTACTTTTGTTTTCTAAGCATTTGTTTTCATGTCATATTCTATCAAAATGCCTCACTTTTGACATCAATTGAATATCCTTTGTTTAATTCCTAAAAACACCATGTCATTTGCCAATTTTTACTTTTCTTCTTTCTATTTTGATCCTTTCAACCTCTTTTAGAGTCTTCTTACGAGGTAAGAAAAAAAAATTAGACTGGTTCAGAAAAACTTTTTATTTACAATCCAATTATACATGGACTTCATCACCTTTGAAGTAGTTCTGTTGGGAAACCATGCAACACTTCAAACGGTTTTCCCACCCTTCATAACAGTGTTGGAAGTCAGAAACCGGAACATCCTTCAGGTGGTCAGTTACATTTTTTTAATGTTTACTACTGTTCTAAAATAGTGTCCTTTGAGTTGTTTTTTTTAAAGTCGGGAAAAGGAAAAAGTCGCAGGGACTAAGTCAGGTGAATAAGGTTGAGGAACTACAGGAATGTTTTTCTTTGCCAGAAACTCATTAATTGAGAGTGCAGTGTGACAAGATGCTTTATCACAATGCAGCATCCAGTTGTTTTTGATGGCTGGTCTCACACAGGTAACTTTTTTTATATAGTCTTTCTAGAATTTCTTGGTAAACATATTTATTTACAGTCTGTCCTGTAGGCAAAAATTCCTTATGGACAATGCCATTATTACTGTCGAAGAAACAAATTAGCATGGTACAGATTTTCGATTTGATCAGTTTTGCTTTTTTGGGATATGATTAGTTTGACGTGTGCCACTCCTTGCTCTGGCGTTTTGTTTCTTGGCCTTATTCAAATATCCAAGATTCATCACCAGTGATAACATTTTTGGCAGTTTCAAATCATTGATCCATATTTTTTTGAACTTGTGATGCATTAGTAATAACTGTTACAGACAAACGTTATTGTAAGATGTTGGGGAATTTATTTACCTTGTCAATTTGAAGAAATATATAACAGCTATGGTTTCAACAAGGTAGTGCTATGAGTCAGAGAGCTTGTTTATTTTACATAACTTGTTTCTGGATTGTCTTATCTCATATTTCAACAATATTTTATGCCATTTCACTTGTAGGTTTACCTCAATGATTTTTTTTCACGGGGTAGTGTATTTTGATTTGTGTGTTTAAGGTATGAGTAGGGAGTGCATTTGTTTGTTGAGGTATTTATTTATGTTCTTAATTACTTATGTTTTGTATTCACTGTTTTGGTTTTATAAGAAAATTTTGAAGATTGCAACTGTAAAGTTGTAATAACCTCAATCTAAAAATTAGAATGAATGGAACATATTACTAAGAATGTAGAAAGTGAGAGTTATTGGGACTAAGATATAGGCATAGAAACAAATGGAAAAGTATTTCTAACCACTTAAATGACTAATACAAAAAAATCTGCTTATGATTACTTTAATAGAAGTATTTGCTTCCATGTAATATTCAGTGTATTGTAATCAATCAACTGATGTCAGGTTCCTAAACAAAATAAAATAATAAAATCTAAAAGGTACCTTATCCTAATAAAGAAGGTGTCACATGTACCTTAATTTCCATTCTTTTTTAATAAACAGATATTTCTGTTTGCGTTTTAATCTTGTGATAGACACTGTATTTTTATGATACGGTATACTAGAAGTCACTTTACCCTGCATGTAGACTTACATTCTACTACATGGGAAATTATGATATACATGTGAGTAATCAACTGATATAATTGTTCTAGTCATTTGGTTGTTGTATGGTTCATATTTGTATCTGTACAAGAATAGTGGCATTTAAGTACACAAAACAAAGATAGAATTTTATGTTTAATTATTGAAAAAAATAGCAAGGAAACTGCTGCCATTCATAAAGAATTAGGTGAGCTTTCCTAATTTTCCACTGGATTCATCAGCATTTGTCTAAAGTGGCATGAGATTTGAAAGTAGTGGAAATATTGCAGATGTGCATAATCAAGTTAGCCTAGAATTAAAATTCATTGCATGAAAATAAAAAAATCTTATTGATGAAACATTAGTAAAGAGTCTTGAAATGTCAACCAGAAAGGTTGCGTTAGCCTGGAAGTACTCGGTAATATTTATGAAGTTATATACTCAGTAAAGTTATGAAAGTAAAGTGCTCAGCAAAATTGAAGTTTAACTATTTTTGGTCAAAATTACTTCAGGTACTTTGTGAAGATGATGTTGACAGAAAATTGGAGTTTTTTGAGGAATCTTTTCGTTGAGAAGCAGATCCTCATTCTTCTAGCTTATTGATATTGGTTAGCTGGCATCTCTCCTGCCACCACCCCATTCGGTCGCCCTAGAGCATAGACCAAATGTTCCGTCCCAAATAACGGCTACTGTGCCTCAAAAACAGATTTGCGACCTCGTTATTCCTAATGCTCCTAGTGAGCTCCTATCTTGTGTGAGCGGTTAAGCTGGGTGCCGTACAGCACCCACTTATGTGTCCCTACCGCTCACTTGTCACATTAAAACTAGATCGGGGAGGCGCACCCCTTGTTACAATTTAAAACTAAAAAAGTTATAAGTTAAAAAGACGGCAATTTAAGCCGCCACGCCTCGGTCGCTGTTTGCCAGCTAGTGCCTGTCCACCATTTAAAGCGCTTGGAGCTTATTACTGGCTGATGGCAGCCATTATTTCAAGGAAGACTTCCCACAGACACGCTACAGGAATCAATAAATCCCATTTAAATTAAACAATCTAACGATGATGGTTGAACATCGCAACCTCATCGAGGAACTCCCACACGGTCCGACAATGCGGCTCACGCCACATTGACTCGCCGTTTATGAACGGCCAGTTTTCCCCCTGACCTCTAAGTTCCAGTGTGGCCCAGTCTCTGGCCCCCCCAAGAGCAGGGCAGTCGAACATTAGATGTTCGTTTGACTGGACCTCCCCGCAGACACACAACTCATCAGCCGCTAGGCGAAACCTGAACAGATATTGCATCAAATTCACATGGTTGGTGAGCACTTGGGCACCTGCCGCCCTCAAAAATGAACTCGAGGCATACCATCCCCCCAGATCCTGTATAAAGCTATACAGAGATCTTCCCTTAGTCATGGTGTGCCATTCATGCTGCCATGCCTCCATCGCGAGGCTCCAAAGCCTCTTTCGCAGGCGGAAAATGGGCAACTGTTCGAAATTTAGATCCGGTGCATTGTGATTTCCGTTCCGGTTCTAGTACGGCCCGAAACCGCATCCCAAATACCTCTGTTTCCCGACCTGTTCGCAACTTCCACATGGCTGCTTAGCCTCGTAGGAGGTTGTTTTAAAGACACCAGTGCATACAATTAAGGCTCTGCGCTGGGCACTCCTTAAATTTAGAAGCAGTGCTCTATTTCTATCCAACCTGTGCGCCCAAACTGGCGCCGCGTATGCGATCATACTCTCGAAGACACCTCGGTACACCAAGTACATTTGGCGACCAGACAGTCCGTAGTCTTTCCGAGCAATCCTTCTAAGTTTGTGCATAACAGAGACAGCGTCCGCCACAACTTGTTTAATGTGGTTGCTAAAAAGCAACTTGTCATCAAACAAAACACCTAGGTACTTATGAACCCTTACTCGGCTGATTACACACAGCCTTTATACTTAATGTGGGGGTTTCGACTGCATGATAATTTGTCTGCGCCCTTCAGAAGCATAAACTTCGTCTTGGGCACAGAAATCTTTAAATTTTGTATGTCCATCCAGCCTTACAAAGCTTATTGATATAGTCTAATGAAGGATTTTCAAGTTAGAAGGAACTTAATACTTGGGATTCATGTTTGGTGTTGTTATTATGTAAAAAGCAATGTTGGCACCAAATTTTTGTATTGGATGTGCAACAGGTGATTCACATCTATTACAAGATGTTATTTTGAACTATTAAAGGAACTATGTATGTGACAATGGCTGTTTCCATGTTTGGCAGCAAGTTGAACTTCTTACTCTGCTCTTTAAATTTAGAGGCACTTGAGTATTGAATGTGTAATTATAAAAAAACTTTTTTTTATTATTAAATTCTTGTTTTGTTATGTTTAATATGTTTAAATTAATTTAAACATATACAATCTCTTTTGATAATTAATATAAATATGAGTCACCTAACAGAGTGATGAAATGTAACTTGTCTGTTCAGAGATAAATCTCAATCCTTAAATCATCCTCATTATCAATCTTTTTCATAATTTACAAAATTATTAATGCAACTATGGCAGTATCTGATTGTAAAAAAAGATTGTCTGATCATATACTGAGACTCATTTAGATTTCTGGGGATATTCGCCCCTCCCATACAGTTGCTGGACTTTATTGACCCTATGTTTTTTTAAATCTTTTAAACATTTTCAGTAAAACTCATCTTAGTGAAACACAGTAGAAAACATAGTTTTCTACACTGAAAATTGTACTGATAGCTGTAAATTTAGTATTGAGAGGTAAGTAAATGTTAAAATCATTACATAGACCACAGTGGAAATATTTGTAAAATGTAATCTAAATAATTGTAAAATATATTAATTGTTTAATACATTTTACTTGAAATATAATTAATTATAAGAGTAGACTAAAGGTATTTGGCTTATTCTAGTTGAGTCCTGTGTGTTTTGATAACATGAAAGTATGAAATAAGCTAATATATTAAAGCCTTTTAGGGTAGAAAATAATATTAATCATTTCCTTTTATCTGAGGGAACCTTTGGTGTAAAATTGTAGTCAGTAAATTTAGCAACACTCTTAAAAAATTAGATTAACTCTACTCTTTGGTTTGGTGTTTCTCAGTTTTAAAAAATTGTTATTAATCTTGTTTATTACCCATTTTCTTCTACTTTTTTAAAAGAATTATGGGGATTATACCTTCTGAGGAGCATTCTAAACCGAAATTTGTAATTTTATCTCTTTTTTTTTTTTAATCAAAAAAATTAATTATATTATGCTATTGTTTTTCTCAAGGGTGAAATCAGTTTTTGGAGGCTAGACCTTGTGTAGAAATGCAGCACAATTTGGTAATGGTTTTGAGAATGTTAAGCCATGTACAGTACTGTCAGTTTTTTAAATATGCCTTCAACATCCCACACATACAGAGAGGTCTTTTCCCGTCTTGATCCTAAATCATCACACAGATTAGGATCCAAATCAACTTCCAGCATCCCAAAGTCTTCCATGTATCATTTTCTGGGCCACCCCAATCTCATCTACCATCTGGACAATAGTTCAATGTTCTTAAGGAGAGCCACACTCCTGTCTTCATCCTTTTGATATGCTCTAACCGGTTCTGTTTATATTTCCTTACTGTTTCTGTCATTCCATCTTCCTGGAACTCTGCTCTAATATCTCTGTTTTGAATATAATACAAACAGGTTACCCCCTTCACTGCTCTAAAAAATTTAATCTCTGCCGCTTCTATACAATTTTTTTCTCTCTTAGTCTTGACTGATATGCCTTGCTTCTATAGGTCTGATCTCTAATATCTGAATTTTCCGATCAGTTTCCACTTGCATTCCAAAAAGATATTAGAACTTCAATCCCTCCCACCATACAATTACTGCTGCATTTTATATTTCATTTTCAGGCATGGCCATATAAATTTTGCACTCATTTTTGTTTCAGAAAAAAATTTGAGGTGTGGGCCCTCTTAATAATTTGAAGCACATTAGTAAAAAACAGTTTTTGGAAACTAGACCTCCAAGGATGGGTGCAGCCCAATTTGTTTAATTATACCATGAATTTCAAGATAAGTCTCTAGAAAAAGTATGATACTGTTTTTCATTCTAATTCTGCCCTTGTACATCCTGCAGTGTCTGTCCCTTTTGGTCATAACTGATGTTTGTGATTTTCTTTTATGGGTGGTAAATAACAAGAAAGGTCCCTTAGGCTGTGACTGTAGTCCTTGGCAAGATCTTTTTATCTTGGAAAAATCAAAAGCAATTGAAGAAATCTACCCAAGAAAACTAGTTTTAACGACTGCTAAACCAATACTAACCTACCAGCTACAACAAAACCTTGGCCATATAATTAATAATGATATTAAGATATTCTTCAATGAGCAGTCATTATTATGTATTATAATTGTGATATTAGGAATATATCAACATTAATTAGTCATGTTTGCCTAATAATATGCGGTTAAGGAATCCCAATTTGCCAATTAGGGTTTTTTCAACTGTGATAATACAACAGTTAATAAGTGATAATTATTTAATAAATAAAAAATAAAAATTACATTATGATTAATTTACTTGCTTGTGGCTTTCTCCTAAATTCTGATCAGTTACATATTAATGAATAAACAGTAGTAAACATTCTCTTAGCTGTTACGGGTATTCATTTGTTAGAAGTGTTGAAGAAGCTGGATGTTACCAAGAGATTTTCAGAAGTATATTTACAGAGTGAGTATTATCGTAAATTAATTTTTAAAAGTTTATAGTTTGTCATTCTAATCAAGAAAAGTTTATTAATCAGCCAAGAAAACTGCAATAATTTCAGAAAATGTTTATTGATTGTTTTAAAAATGCTAATAAAAAAATAGTTTATTTTCCCTACAAAACATTATTAATATCATAGAATAAGTTTGAAGTATGAATTACTTAATTTCTTCTTGTTACTGGAAAGTGGCTATTTAAGATTTCTGTAAAATTGAACAATGTTTTGTAATAATTTGTTTTGTATTTGATAAAATAAAATTGTCAGTAAAGAAGTTTTGCAGACCTAGCTGTTTCCTTAGGAACCAGTACCACTCAACTAACACAAATAACAATTTATTAGGTCTACTTTTAAAAAAATAAAAGTAAGTGATTACTGATTGCAGTTTGTTTTTGTTTAACAACATAACCTGGCTGTCAAATTGTGAGTGAATTGTTTAATTCATCCACAGTTTGATTTTATCCAGCAGATTATTAAATATTTTAACACCTACATAATCTTTCTAAATAATTTTAAGTTGCTTGTTGAAAAAGGTGTTTTGGGTTTTAAAAATGTCAGTACTGGAGATATTAAAAACCACATTCCTGCTTCTTTTCCTTGTTCATGCTATTTTTTTAGCATGATCTCTAATAATCTAATTTCCCTATTAAAAAATAAAAGGTATGTTGGAAATTAGCACTCCTAATTTGCCTGGATACCAGGACCATTTTCTTGCTTGCAAAGTGAGGTTAAGAAAAGCTGTAATAAAAGTAAAATATTTGAATATATAGAGATATGAAAGTGAACTTTGAAGTTAGCTAAAATATATCTGGAAATTCTTTATGAAAGTCCAATTTTGAATCAGCACCAGCATTAAGCGAAAAACCATCACCAATCAGTTGTTGATTTTTCATAACACTGAAAAATACTTTGAACTTGTCTACCAGGACTTTTCATCTCATCAATCTGTTATTGATAATTATGACTTGTCGTAAGCAGCACTATAATATAACTAGCAGCACATTAGTGCTGCTTTATTGTTTAACATTTTCTTTATTTAATGTTAACATACTTTCATCCAGTTATTTTATTGTAGAGATTATTTTTATTATTTTTTATTGTAAAGATTTACACAATAAATTTTAAATACAGTTAACAATGTTTAACTGTCTATTTACCACCCAGCTATGATGCTAAAACGTTATAGAAGATTTATAAGAAGTCATATGACATAGAAGATAAATCTCACTGACTCAACAGTGTCGCTTGTAGAATGGTGCACTTTTATAACTGTGAAGATGAAATAGATTTAACTTTTTCAGGAAGATGAAGCTATATTTAAGGTGTGTAAAAACCTATTTAAGAAAATTGTATTTTATTTTTCATTTAAATGGATCTATTTCTATTTGATAAATTTAAGAAACTTATTTTACACGGCCCCATTTTTTACTAAAATTGTGAAATTTTAAACAGCAATTGCATTATAATAAGGCTTTTGAGCCTTAATATTTATTTACTTTTATATTATTACAAGTGTTATATTTTAAATATTATATGCATTTTAACTGCTTCTGTTTTTTATTTAATTATTGTGTATTTTGTAAAGCTTTATCTGTTTGTAGCTACTGATTCCTATTGTGATCTGTATAATGTATTACTATGTATTGCTGAGAATAAAAGTCTCCAGTCATTTATTTGGGCTTAATAAAATTAATTATTTAATGTTGCATTACTTCATCCTGCTTGATTCCTTCTGCAGGAGTGTTTCACTAAAGGGTGGGTGAAGGCAAATAAAAAAAGCTATTGAACCATCTGTATTGCATTTATTTTCTGTTTTTTTTTTTTTTTTTTGATAAATATTTTCACTATAAAATAAGTACGTGTAGTTTTGGAATCTGTGAAAAACATTGGTCAGAATAAATAGTCATTCTGAGTAGTCGTAGCATTATTGCTGCATATTTGTGGAGAAAGATTTTAGTTTCCAAATTAGCTTTTTCATACCAGATTGTTAATGCAGTAAAATAATAACAAGAACTCTAATAGCTGATTTGATAACAGATCTTATCACCAACATTAAATAGTTGGTGGAACATAAAATATTTAAATCTGCCAATGGATAAAATATCACACTCATTGATTAATTCCTACAAAGAATAAGTAAAAATTAGAGAAAAATAAAGATGATCAAAAAAATTTAAATACTAATTTACTTAAACAAAGATTAAGATTAAAATTGCTCACAGATTTAAAAAGTTTGTTACAATGTAAGTGCACAAATTTCAACGTTTAACAAAAGGTCTCGTTCAACTAATTTTTACTAATAAAAGTACTCTATATTGACATACACCCAACATTTGCCAATCGCATAACGGAAATAACTTTCATTTACTCCAGCATAAACACCAATCCATTTACCCTAATTACCCAAAGTAAATGTTAGAAATTTACGACAAACCTGACCACAAAATAAATACATATGAGTTGCTTTTTTATGTATTGATTGCATTATTGGTCTCCAGAATATGTACTGTGGTGGTGGGTTTCTTGACCTAAACATTCCTGTAGTGCAGCAATGTATTTACAACATATATATATTTATTTCCTATTTGTAAGTGTCCTTAGTGTATTTTTAATTTAATTATCACCTTGTAAAATAAAACTAACATTCAGGATCCTTGTACTTTACAGTATTTATTTCTGATTCAATTATAGGGTATAGGACCCTAGGGACCTGTATAGATTTCCTTTGTTTTTGTAATACATTAACATAATAAACAGAGCTGGTAATCTGGAGAGGACGAGAATTGAAAATGACCTAATCACACTTAGTCATGCTCTATGTACATAAATAACAACTGTGCATGCCCAGGTTCAAATTTCAGTCGAGCATGGCATTTTTCATACAACACAAAATTTCCATTTCATATCCAGGCGCAAGCTTTGAGCTTATATGGTGAATTAATCATCAAAAAATAACTATACTGGCATGCTCATGTGATTCTATCAGGTATAATAAAAATATACATCTGCTTTTGGAATATATAAGCAATACTGTTCAAACATAAATTAACAACAGTTCACGTGAGTATGTAGAATTTACTATATTACATCTCCCATTAAGTTTATTGACTTACAAATTTAAGAGTTAATGTTGGTTAACAGCAGATTTTGTAAATGTAAAATAAATAAATATTGCGATTAGTGCAAATTAGAAGCTTCTAGTTAACTCTGTCTTATAAACAAGAGCTGTAAGAAATTAATCAAATTAATTATTCATTCATATGTACGTACATCATACATATGTAATTTCTAATTACACATGTTTGAACACCTGAAGTTTCATTGTGAGTGCCAAGTGTGTAAATATGAAACCGGAATTTTTGTATAGAAAATACACATTTATTGTATGAAAATTATAAAAGATATGTTATTCGAAATATTGTCCATTGCTAGCTATACATTTTTCCCATCTCTGACAATTTATGAATGCCACGCCAAAAAAACTGTTGCTCTTTTGAGGCAAACCAGTCATCGAGCCATTTTCATAGGAAGTGAAGCGCTGATCAGCAAGTGCGTGTTCCATTGAAGCAAATAAATAGCAGTTGGATGAAGCCAAGTCTGGTAAGCTCATGTGAAAGTATTTCCCAACTGAACGCCTCAATCATTTCCTTGACTGGTTTTGTTGTGTGTGATATTGCATTATCATGAAGCAAAATCATTTTGTGTTCCTTTTTTTGATATTCTGGTCGTTTTTTATGCAATGCATGATTCAAATTGATCATTTGTTGTCGGTAGCATTTAGTATTAACAGTTTCGCTTTGTTTTAGCAGCTCATAATAGATCAGACCCTTCTGATCTCACCAAACACAGAACATTGTTTTCTTCCATAGTGATTTGGCCTTGAAATCAATGTCAATGGTTCACCTGGAGTTACCTTTTAGTATAGAGTATCTTTTACACTTAGGATCCTCAAAATATATCCATCTTTCATCACCTGTCACAATTCGATGGAGAAATGACTTTCTTTTGTACTTGGCGAGCAGCATTTCACAAGTGGTTTTTAGTTTTCTTGCTGTCTTTCATTCAGTTCATGTGAAACCCATTTTCCCATCTTCTGGATCTTTCCCATGGCTTTCAAATGTGTAGAGATGGCTTTGTGTGTTATATTTAATTGATCCGTGAATTGTTGCATTTGAGCGTCATCCTCACCCAACAATGCTTACAATTCCCAGTCTTCAAACTTTTTCGGTGGTCTTCTACATTCATTCCTCACGTTACCAAGAGCACGCCCACCATAAGCTTCGACAAGCATTCGATGTGATTCTGCTCCAGTTTTCTTTAAATGGTAACAGAAAATCAATGCTGTCTGCAAATCGTAGTTTGTAGGTACAAAACTCTCTATGTTCAACGCTAATTAAAACTATGCTGTTGTATGAAACTTGTATTGTTCTGAGTTGAAAGTCTTTGTCAGCTGTCAAAGAAAGAAAATGGCGCCAGTGATGCGGTTTGACAGTAACTAGATTGACATCTATGGGCAAATTCCGGTTTCATATTTACGCACCAGGTATATCTTTTTATTCAGCAATTTTATGGAAAAAAGACCTATTTTAGAGCTTCAATTAGTTTTGACATTAGGAACAGTGGCTGTTGAGTTATAATCATGAGATAGCTGTAAGTTAAAATAAGCATACATGTAGAAAAGTAATTTTTGTATTTATTTACAAGAAAAATTTTATGATTAAAATAAATTTAATTGAATATTATTTATTACTATTATTAAAAATAAAATTCAACTTTTCAAGAAAAATATCAGTAACGTTTCCTTATGTTCTTGTGACTATTATAAAATGTTTTATCTGTACTGGTTTCTAAATAATTTTTTACACAATTTTACTAGATCTAATTTTTACACAAAACCGCAAAAAACAACAGTTATGTTGTTTTGTTTCAATATGTTTTTTTGAAGTTTCATGTTTTTTCTTTCATTTTATTTTTACTTTCCAAACCATCTACTTCTAAACATTCATTTAAACTTGCCATTGGGATATTGCACAGAAAACATTTAATTTTGGAGAGACCCTATCACATTGAAAGAGTTCATGAGGATTTTCTGAACCTCAGATATGGACGTTATGTATGTTAATTCCAGTAGATGAATTGTTGATTCATCAATAACACAATGACATTCATTTAGCATGAATGTCGTCATTGCTAATTCACAGCTGGCCTTCTTAACAAATATTGTAGCACTACGCATGAAAGACGCCCTAACACGTTCAACATTTTCTTTGGACATTGCTTTCTTTATGTACTCTTCCATTTACAAAGACATCCAGTCTTTTCAAATTGATTATGCCTAGACGAATGCTATTATCACTTTAAGGATCACAATTACATTTTCTACAGGACACGTTGAATTGTAATTATAGATTAACATTTAGCAAATTACAAAAGGCTTTCTCCATAGGAATTGCTATCTTTGCCAGCAGCGCTACAAACTGAAAGGTAGAGAATTAATCTACAGTAATGTGTACAACTAAAACTGACCTTTTTGCTCTTTGGTCGTAATCTTAAATCAACACTTACACCTTATCCAAGAGATATATAAATTAAAACTCTCAATAGTGTTTTTTTGTACTTAAGTTTTTTTAAAATAAAAACTGAAGAAAATATTATGGACTTTACTCTATGTATTAAGAAAGTGTTAATAGTTGCACAGTTTATGGTAAATACTACACTGTAGAATAACATATGAACACAAAAATAATAAACAGCAAAGGACAGTACCACACTGAAGTAATATCTCATGGCTGAAAGGAGGTGTGCCATACATTTTCATAGCAATATGACAGAATGACACAGTAAAAAACACTGTGCTTATTCACTACTCTTAAAATTGTCTCAAGAAAGATTTTTATTAGTTTTCATATAAAGTAAGAGAATTGAATTTTTTTCCTGATGAAAAATTTTAATATTATGTACAAAATTAAATAAATTTATACACTGAAAAAAGGTTAGGGGTATGGTAGTTAGAGAGTGCTTTTATATGAGCCACCCCTGCAATGGAGTCAGACTATATTATACATGTAACAACGATTTATTTCAAATCGAATATACTTTTTGATCACATCTTCACAAATAATAAACACATATAATAGAAGAATGAAGCTAACAAAGGTAAGCACTGCTCAACATAGAAAAAATTGTGTTCTTAGCAGAAAATATAATAATAATAATTTTCTAAAAAAACATCAATGAATTGAACAATTCGAACACTGACTTACTAATAATTATTTTGTGAATAATATTATATTATTAGTCTTGATCATTTTATTTTGATTTCTTTACATACTTGCATTATTATTATTATTATTATTATTATTATTATTATTTAATATCATTTTTTGTATTATATATGAAGAGGTATATAATCCCTTCATTCTTTTATTATTTATTATCTTTTTTAGATGCTGCTAAGATCAAGATTTTCTTGTGATTTTCCTTGATATTTTAATCTTTCAGGTAAAAGTTGGAATAGTTTTTTGTTTCTTATAAATTCGTTTACCTTCTATTATGGATATGATTCATAAAGTATGTGCTCATCCATTGATCCAAGTAAAATATTTATTTGTTTATTCTGAAGAAAACTCATCAACATTATCACGTTCAATATTGCGGGAAATATCACTTCAGGGTACAGGTTCATTTTAAATGTAATAGTCGATTCATTTTGTTAAATCGATCATTGTAATACTACGTTCAATTCATCATTGAACGTATGCTCTTTGTTTCACTCGTGAGTTGATCGCAACCTAGGACAGTCAGTTGCAGGTTAAGCGGTGAGTAGCGCGTTGTTTGTTGTCTATTACCGTGAGATACATAATGAAAGCGCGTTATTTTACCGTTTTAATATTTTTAATTGCTTGCTTGTTACATCTTGTTAGTGCTGTTTCTAAACACGGGGTGACAATTATTGTTTCTTTTGATGCGTTTTATTATAAATATTTTGACAGAAACATTACTCCTACGTTAACGAGGTTAAAAGAAGAAGGTACAAGGGCGAAGTATATGATTAATATTTTCCCTACTAAAACATATCCTAATCATTTTTCTATAGCTACTGGAAGATATGCTGAAGAACACGGAGTGTTAGAAAATCACATTTTCGATCCAACTATAAATAAAAGTGTGGAATACTCAGAAGAATTATTCTGTTTCAATAAAACAATGCTTCCAATTTGGGTAAGAAATGTTTTATTCGTACAATTTTTAAATAGCTCTTAAGTAACGCCTCATTATCTGAATTCTACCAATGTTGAGAAATTTTTGTACTATTTATATTTTTGTATATTTAAAAAAAATTCTTAAGAGAAACTCGTTTATTTTTGGGAACAGAGAATTTACATCAGCTTAATTTTATTTGGATACAAACTGCTTTATTACATTAAAGGATTTTACTTTCTTTCAAATTTTTTTTTATATTAAAAAAGTATTTTAAGTTTGCTGATTTTATTGGTTGTTTGAATCGTATTTTCTGAATAAATATCAGTTGGATATGGAATCAAATTCCTTAGTATTTATAAGAATATTTTCATTAATTAAATAAATTTGAACCTATCATTTACCAGGCCATCTGATATTACTCTTTTATTTTCAATGATTATAAACAGTTTTGATTGAATGTGATTTTGTACTAATAAAACAACAGCTGAAACGATCTTTGTTTACCTTTTTAAATAATACAAAAGCAGACTTGAACAGTTTGCATATTTCTTTTATTCAAAATGTAACACCAAAATGGCTCTGACTTGTGGGAATGAAAAATTCACCAAATTCAAATCTATTTTCAAAGCAGTTTTCACATAATGTTCTGCCAAGTTATTTTGCTTTTAATTGAAGTAGTTTGAGTTAAATTTATGAATTAGAGAGGGAAAGAAATATCAAAAAGTCAAAAATAATTGATTCACATAAATGTACAACCCAAATTAAAATAAAAAAACATCATATGCAAATTAATTTTTAAAAAAACTTTTGTATATGCTTATTATGAGAAATTAACTTATTTGTTGTCAATTAGTAGTAATGAAAATAAAATAAATTTGAAATGAGATTTATTACCCAGCAAAGCGAATTCCATGTTCATTGAATGAACCTTACCTAACTGATCAATGAATATTGAGATTAAACCTGAATTCCTTTTTTTGAAACAGAAGAGGTTAATAAAGTCTGTTAGTTGCATTACCTTCCCAGTCTTTGTTATGGCTGTGGTGCGTATAATGTATCGTTGGTAAAAGAATTGGCCTCATATGTACATTAGTCAAGAATTGGTTTTGCTGAAAGAATAAAACTTACTATGCAACCTGTGGTGAACAGAATTTAACATGTAGCCCTATAATTTTACCATTTATATGACTCATTATCGCTTGCATTTGAGCGTGCCAGGCTTACTGATGTGCTACAGTATATTCAGCTTTATAAAACAGAGCTTTTTGTTGTTTATTCAGACACTGACAGCCACTTCACTTTTTATTTTCCCAAAGTACACTGCTTGTTGTCGGATGATTTTTTGAACCAAATTTTTTTTTTCACAGTGGTCTGAATTGAATATTGAAATTATCAAATTATTATGAGATTTTCAAGTAAATGTTTAAAAAATGTGTAAAAATTTCCTAGTGGAATACCCAATATTAAAAATTTAAATGCAACTTTTAAGAACTAAAAATAAAATTTAATAACTAAATACAACTAATTTCCTGTATATAAAAATTTTAATAAACATTTATTTTATCAATTATTAATATTTGTCATATTTAATTTTGTGTTAATAGTAATTTTTAAATTTAAGGTGGGTTGGAAAACCAGTTATATTCTAAACAGCACTTCAACATTGCTGAATTTGTTACTCACCTCCTAAATAGAGCATTTATTAAAAAAGAATAATTCAAATGCAGCATTTCAAATTTGGTTGGTTAATTGGAGGGACATATGAGAACAAAAAGATCCAAATCTCTGATTTTTTGTTGTTTTTTTTTTTCACATCTACATCCCTTGCAACTATCAGAAATTTCTTTCTAATTCTACAATCTATATTTGATATTAGGACATAAGCTCCTAATATTTTAGATATAAGCTCCCCTCCCCTTTCTCATGCAGTCTGCTTTTGATTAGTTCATCCAACCCCATAACATTTATAACTAAAATAACAAGATTTTCTATTTTATTATTATCCCCAATACTTTATCAGTATCCTTTCCGTCATATTTTATTACTTTTGTTTTAAAATTTAGTATAATTAAACTGAATTTCTCACTCAATAATGAACACATACTGCTCAGTATGTTTCCTGAAACTCATTTTTAATTTTTGCTAGAAGAACAATGCCATCAGAAAATCTTAACATTTTTCTCTTCTCTCTTACTCTTTATTTCTTTCATCCATATATAAATAAATATATATATTATATATATATAGAGAGAGAGAAATTAAGGATGAAAGGAAAATAATTTGGAAACTGATTTTAGAGCTTGAAATAAGGAAAAACGTTCATACAAACATAAGGAAACTATTTGTTATCGAATTACGGAACGGAAAAATGAGGTCATACTGCAATTTTTAAGGCTTTATGTAAGGAATAAATTTGATGGTTTCTTCTGTTTTTTGACTAGAAAAATGAAATAAAACAGGTCCCAGAACTGTATTTAACGTAGTTTTCTTGATATCCAACGTAAAACAGAAAAATTCGTTTTTTAGTTTGATGTATAGTAACTTTGTACGTCAAACAAGTTTATTTGTAATGACAAGTAAATCCGTAAATTTTATTATCAAAACTGATAAAGAATTTAATTCTGAGAAAATTTATGTAATAAAGTCTAAAAAAACCAAAAAAAAAAATCAACTTTTTTTTTATTAAAAACAAAACAGAACATACTTAAGAGAAAAATTTTATGAATTCGTAAAAATTAAAAATAGCTTAAAAATTAGCTTGGCATTTGCCGAGTTATTCTGATTCATACGATTAGATTCTGAAAAATAAAATAAACAAAAAATTATAAAGGTGCTGCACAAGCGCATTTTAAAAGTTGATAAGTATGTTGGAGAACTGAATTTTAAAGTAAAGCTAATGTTCGACTAGGTTAGACATATTAATGTTGTTTGAATAATGAATAATCGAATCACGATTTTTAAAATTGTTAATACCGTTAACAGTTTCATACTTTTTTGCCACGTTTTTATTTTTCATCCCGTTTGGTACGTTTTTTATTAAGCTAAACTTCTCTTTCGTACTTAAAGATTTTCATTTAGAGACTGTGTTTACTGTAAGAAATCTAAAGCTAAACTAAATTTAAAGTAAAAATATGCTCCAAGATAGGAAAAGGATTCGTAAAACGGAATCTAAGAATAACATGTGGCCTCACGGCAAGTATTTATTGTGTTTTTGTAAATAACCTTCCGGTCTTCTCTGAATATTGTAGTAAGAATCGGTGAAACGTTTTTATTCTTATTTAGTTTATGAACGAAATGTATGGGCACTATTTGACTGCAGTAGGTATACGTAATTTTTTTTATGCGAACATTTTTTTTCGATATACAGAAATATAGATATATTACAGAAATATATTCCATATATTAGATTTTCTAATGAAAATTCACGGTTCCTGAAAAAAGTTCGACATGTAGAGATTTTCGATATATGGGGATTCGACTGAATTTTATTTTGAATTTCATTCGTTAACTGAATGGTTTCTTTCATGTCTGGCATAAGGCGTATAAAACGTGTGATAAGTTATTGATTGATGTTATTTCTCAGATTTGTAATCTATTGTTTAACGGGTATTCTGGTTAAAAGTTCATGTACTGCACCTGGAAGTATTATTTTATTAATTACAATAAATAAAAATAGCAAATAATTAAATTTTGTACAGTTTGCCTTTTACTATTATTTTGTATAGCAATATGTCCTTTTGCACGGTAAAGAGGCATTTTAACAATATTCTGAAAATCTGTCTAGCTAAAATACCTTTCTTTATTATTTGTGTAGTATTACAGTAAATACATAGCACAGCAAGTTAAAATTTACTAATGTATAAAAATATAAGAAGTTGAACATTTTTTAAAAGTGACTGTTAGGCTAAAAATGAGGATTTTTTTTAGAAAATTTTATTTCTTTTTTTTATTTATGGAGTTATAGCCCTTAGAAACTGAAACGTTGAATTGAATTAATCCAGATATTTGTAATTGGATACCGGTGTTCTTTGGTGGTTGGGTTTCAATTAACCACACATCTCAGGAATGGTCGACCTGAGGCTGTACAAGACTACACTTCATTTACATCCATGCATATCATCCTCCGAAGTAATTAATACCTTACGTGGTTCCGGAGGCTAAACAGAAAAAGAAAGATATTTGTAAGTGTAATTACAATCTCTGAACGACGTAAATGATAATCATCAGCCTAAAGTCCGGTTTGACGTTTTCAGAATGGACTGTTCTTTTTATTTATTTTCTGTTCCAGTGTACATTCTAGTCCGGAATTTTCAGGTACTATTGAAATAAAGTGCTCTGTTGAAATAATGCCATTAAACTGCTGTAATATTTTTCTTAAAATTAAGTTTTGGTTACTAAATTTATCGTCCTCTATAAATACAGTTTATATTGTTTAGCAGTTTTATATTAAGTGAACAAATGTAAAACTTACTTTCTCTTTATGTCAGAATTAATTTTATATTATAACTTATTGCCGTTTAGCTTTATGATAGAATTTGTATTTTACTGATAGATTTTAAGGAAAGATGATAAAACCTCTACAGAGTACTTGGTTTTTTTTCTGCATCTTAGGTTTTGATCGATATAAAAAATCTTCTTTTTTTTAATTCAAAACACCCTTGAACGTTCTGGATCAGTGGTAGAAATGAAGAAATCTTTAAAGCTATTTCATCTTGGATTTATGCGATTTGGAGGCTTTTGTTAATGATCGAGGACTTTAACTCAAAGCCGATGGCTGAGGCATTTATCGAATTAAGTAACCTTCTACATCCTGTCTATATATATAGGCAGGATTTAGAGTCTTTGTTTTTTAAATACTGCAAGTGGAAATAAACAGAAAAATCATGTACATTATTTTCCATTCCTTCAGAATGATCGTAGACCCACCTTACAATTCACTCCTGAAAGCAGCCCTGCTATTCTCAAGAATATCGAGCAGCCTGTACCAGCTATGTTGTGAGAAATGATTTCTCGTTTAATTGTTTTTTTTTTAACAAGGGTAAAAGCTTGCATACACTTTCTCATAAAACTGGGTTATCTTGATATTTCTTTATTAAGGATTTATTTTCGGCGATAGTTGTAGTTGATACTTTTACGGTATTATATTAGATTTTGGTGGCATTGAATTTAGTTTTCACTTTTTATAAATATTTTTAGGCTTAGATGAAGTTTTTAGGACTTAATTTAATCTTGAGTTACTACACTCGGTACTGTTTTAATTCAATATGTTTTTTTTTCTTAATTTATATATTTACTCGCTTATGTGCGATGATGTTTAAGAGCATATATGATATAATTCATCTTAGTTTAACAATTCTTTTTTTGGAGAACGATTGAATTTTTTACTGTATTTAATTTGTTTGTGTTATTTTAGAATAAAAGCTATATAAAAATTACGAGGTCTGTAAATAAAGTAATGAGACTGGTTTAGAAAAATGTTTTATTTACAACTAATTATACATAGCTCTGTCATCTTCGAAATAGTTCCCTTGAGAAGCCACGCAATGCTTCAAATGGTTTTCCCACTCTTCATAGCAGTGTTGGAACTCAGGAACTGGAATATCCTTCAGATGGTCGGTTACATTTTTTTTTTAATGTTCTTTGTCGTTCCAAAATGGTGTCCTTTGGGGTGTTTTTGTAAAGTCGGGAACAGGAAAAGGTCGCAGGGGCTCAACTCTGGTGAATAAAGTTGAGGATCTACAGGAATGTTTTTCTTTGCCAAAAACTCATTAGTTGAGATTGCAGCGTGACAAAGTGCATTGTCATGGTGCAGCATCCAGTTTTCTTCGATGGCTGGTCTCGCGCGAACAACTCTTTTCCGTAGTATTTCAAGAATTTCTCAGTATGCATATTTATTTACAGTCTCCTGTATACAAAAACTCCAAAAGTTTCTGATTCGCTCAACATTGTCGTCACTTTTTGACGTTAACAGTCTTCCAGACCGTGGATCATCTGTAACTAATTCCCGGCCATCTGAAAATGCTTTAAACCCCCTAAAAACTTGGGCTCGTGACAGAGCGTCACCTCCATATGCCCTTTTCAATTTTCAAAAAGTTTCAGTAGCATTCTCACTGAGTTTAACACAAAACTTGATTAGTATCATGTAACGCTCAACAAAAACTCGTTTCACGAGAAGTTTGTTTACGTCTCACGTGGCAACAATAGACTAAAAATATTAATACCTAGTATAAATCAACTGTTCATATAAACATACGTTTACCTAGTAACTTTACAGTTTTGCCACTTTGGCTGCCAAAAAAACTATTCTCATTACTTTATTTACAGACCTCGTATTTATAATGAGTTGTTATTTAAATTGTATTATTTTCTCAAACTATAGAATTAATTGTAAATTTCGCAAGAATTAAACTATGAAGTATTTATATAACTAAATGGGATGCAGTAGATTGAATGAATTTGGTGGAAGAAATAGTTCGGTATATCATTTAACTTATTGTTGGATTATTTCTGGTCTTTTTTTACCTATAGGCAGGATAATTATGCCTTAAATGAGACGTGGCTGCCAAAAATTATTAATTTTATCATTATTGTTGACTTAAAAGTAATATTTATTTCTACCAAATCCTTCTGGGTGTTGATTTGTTTTTAAAAAATAAACGAGAACAGATCTTAATATAATTTTGTAAGATCATTCGTTGAAAGAAAGTGAGTTCCGAGGGGGAGAATAACATCTTTAACAGGAATTCCCGGCTACATTGGAGGACGGCAGCATACCCCCTTCGCTGATTTCAGATATTGTATTTGCTAGAATCTTTTATCTGAAAATTAATAATAATATAATACTATATAATCTCTTAAATAATAATACTATATCCCTTTATTTTTACGATAAAAATTCCATTAAAAAATGTGAGGAAGTTAATATTTTTTTACTAAAATGGCGATTGGAATGCTCCTTTATAATGATTTATGTAAAAGCTACTCGAAAACATGAGTTTCTTAAAAATAGGCGTATAAAGATCTGCAGGTCAGCTGAATCGCTAAGAATCCGGTCTGAGCATATGCACTTTTTTCGAAACGCCCGCATAATCCTCCTGACTGGTAATCGTTAGTACATTCCGCGTAACAAGTGTGTATGAATTTATTATATGGTATTGTGTGTGCACACTACCGTAAAAGTTATTCAGCGATTGATAACAGTATTTATAATTGTCTGCGACAAATTAATGTTTACAGAATATGTATTGTTAATCATATGTACTATACGAATAATTTATATATTAGAAATAATTTAGCAGTAAAATGTATAACAATCTATTTTTATAAAAACCCAATAAAATTGATGTAGTTTTACCTCCGTGGTACATTTTCTTATACAACCTTTAATAAAAATGAAATAAAACTGTCTTTCTTTTAAGTGTATTGGGTTTTACTTTCCCGTCTAGATATCGCTATACTTCTAGAAGGGAATTAATTCCTTAGAAGTATTGTAATCGATCCTGCGGTTTTCACCGGATCTTGACGTTTTGACACCTTAGGAACCGAAAAACCAAAGTACATCTACTTTTTAACGCACTATTTACTTTTCATACAGTAGAAAATAAGAAGTGCAATCTTAAGAAAAATTGCAGACCTACTGTAAATAAGATATTTTGTTAAATTCAGACATTATTATTACTGTTATGGAATAATAAAAAAGGAAATATTATAATAACATAAAATTACTGTGCTAGAATCGAGAAGGTATCTTCAAGACGTAACGTTAATTAATAAACCTCTTCACGCCATGATGATAAGAATATTTTTAGAATGTGTTATAAACTACCATATGCCTATAATAGAAAATAACAGAATTTTAAATTAGATCTGTAAAGACCAGCGGCCCAAACTGTGGTACATATACTACTGGTGGTATGTAGAGCTTCTCAAAGTGGTACGCGACATATCAATAAAAAAAAAACTATTGTAATACAAATAATACAAAAATTTTGTATCATAATTTTTATAATGCAATATTATTAGTACAACATATATTTACTATTATTATTATTAGTATTTACTTATTGTTATTAATACAGTGAATCATCATATAGTTGATCAGCGGTTCTTAAACGTTTTTTGATATAATTATTATAATACAAAAGTATTTTATCATATATTACCTTTCCTCTTAGTTTGAGGAAATCATCTGTTTATAGCAACAACAAGAATACCAGTTATTAAAGCAAGAAGGGACACTCATCACCGACGTGTTCTTAAATGCCACAGTGCATAAGTAGGGACTTGGTATGTCCCATGCATGGCACCGCGTTCCATATGTACGAACAAGTTTCTTAATGGCCGCTATAAAAGAATCGTCATAATTTTCTCCTGCAGTTAAGCGAGTCGATCGTGGTTATTCCAAAGACAGAGTGATAACAGTTGCTTCCAGTGTTTTACATACTTCGATAATCTGATCTGAAAGTATTGTTATTGTTTAATTTTTTATTTTGATAAAATTAGATAGTGCTAGTGTTGGTGTACGTATCTTGAAAGGGATTTCTTTTCTTATACAAGTATACATACTTACTTACGTATTACTCTTGAATTAATTTAGTGTAGTTGACAAAATATAAATCTCATGGGCAAGTGGCTTAATAAAGCAACGAAAGACAAACTCATGGTCAGTTAAAAGCATCGTCAGCTGCTCAACGCAGACAGAACCATCGATAGTTAAAAACCCTCTACTATGGAACTGTACTTCAGAATGGGAATTTGCGGTAAGTAGATCCTTTTCCTGCAAAATACTAAAAGTTATAAAAATATCATCCTGAGTACATTAATATTGAATTTACTATCGCGGATATAAACGACGAGTCACAACCTCGATATGCAATCTGCTTTGAAATTCTTTCAAACCAAAGCGTGTGAGACCCTCATTTTTGAAACGGCATCTTAATACTAAACATTCAACGTTAGAGAACAAACCTAAGAATTATTTTATTCAAAAATTATCAGAGATAAAATACACAAAGAAAATTATGTCGTCTTTCGTAGGCAGTACTCAAAGAGCAGTTAAGGCATCTTTCTTAGTGAGATTAAGAATAGCAAAGTATGGAAAAACTCGTACAATCGGTGAAGAGCTGTTCTTACCTGCTGCGAAAGATATGATGACTTGTATGTTGGATGAATCGTTAGCTAAACAGCTAGACGATACCGCTGTCAAATGATACCGTGCACAGCAGAATTGAAATTTAACGAAAAATGAAATTTTGCATTAAACGATAAAGAGAACTTAATAACTTAAGTCAAAAATATCTTAAGTATATCTTGTGGAACTGGATTTTCTGTTGTGGTGTCAGTAAAAAAATAAATTTCCTAATAAACGAACCAATCATCAAACCTTTTTTTTAAAATTAAATTCAATTGACCAGATATCTCTTCAAGCATGCAGCACCATCCTTCTCGCTGAATTTTTAATCGTCAAGAATATTGTAATCAGTAGTGTTAGTAAATGGATAATAAAACATTTCTTTTTAAAGTAAATAAATATTTTTGTTAAAAATGATTATAAATTTGGAATAAATAAAAAATTGCAATACATGAATTTTTTTTATAAACAAATTGATACTTTCAAAAAAGATTGTAATTTTTTGTTTCTTTAGCATTCTGAGAAATAAGTCTGTCGCTATCCTAATGACATATTAGTTCAGTGGTACGCTACTGCTCTGTAATTCAAATAAATGATTGATAAAAAAAAATTATAGACAGTTCATCGCCTATGTCGAGATCTATCGATAGGCTAAAAAGGATTAATGAGCATTCCGATGCCGACGTTTTTGATCAAAACTTAATACTTTTAAAAAGGGTTACTTTTAATATGGCCTGATGGTTAGGTGTGTAAGGACACGTAACCCCGTAGGGGGAAGACACCCACCTTGTGACATTATCGGTCGCCACACCACTCCCTCTGTTCCAAGCTCTGAAGGGCTTTACCGGAGATTGTCTTTAGACCCTCTAACTGATTACATCTCACAGTCATCAGCCAGGCCTCGGTCGGGATGCCAGATGTAAATGCCTCGGGGACATTTGCATCAGTAAAATACAAATCAAATTTCGCCTTCACGTAGGCCTCAAAGGGACATCTTCACATCCAACCTAACATGATTCCCACAAACTAACTGACCGAAACCGCGGAAGCGCGAACCCCGCGCCTAGTAAAGATTTGACAACACCGTTCGTGACAGTGAATGCCCCAGAAAACGAACGAGTTTAAAGTTTAATAAGCGCTACATTCATACCAATCAAAATTATGTTTTATGCAACATAGAAATTCAGACCTATACCCAATTAAGTCGACCAGTTTAGGTCACCTAACATGGGCAACGCAACCTCAGTCCACGCAGGAGCCGAGGACAAACCCTGCACCCCCACCCGTTCCCATCATGATATCTCGCGTGGCATTACCAAGTCACGATCAGGACCGCCACCGACGGAGGGAAGCCACACCACACCCCCGGTCGCACGGATACCATATCCCGGCAGCGCAGCCAACCCCACCAGCTAATCGAATCACAAACAATACCAATATAACCATGGCACGATGCCAATGCGCCTACCTTCAACCAATCCAATGCCTAACCCGGAACCCTAGCCACCTGCATCCTACCACGATTGAGGACCTCGATTAAATTCCCTCTGCATATCTAAACATCGCAAGGGCGCGAAGAAAACCAGCCACTACAGACCATTCCTCGCGTATCACCCAGTTGATACGAAGATCCAGAAAGGAATGTATTCTCTCAAGTTCCCTAACAGCTCGTGAACGTTCGACCTCGTATCGGAGACAGATGTAGAGGACGTAGTCCACTACGTGGATCATCAGTCTCGCAATCCGGGTATTGACTCGAATCCACCAAACGAAACCTAACCAAACTCGCCCGAAAGGCACCATGCCCGGTGAGAAACTGTGTGATATACCGATTGGGGGAGACCCATCTAATCGCACCTAAATTAGACATTGTAAAAAATATGCATGTAGCGACCTGTGGGGGATTCGTCCCACCTGACCTGCCAAGACGCAAGGTCCTGGTCTTCAATCCCCTGCTTTCGTTCTGACGTCAATAGGTTATTTACCTTGGAAATGTAGCGTTCCTTACGCTCATTACCCAAGATATCTATTGGTTTGACTCCGGCTATAACACAGACTGCCTCCCGCCAGACTGTTTTGTAACTGCCTATAACAGCCAGCAAGAGGAGTCGCTGGGCCCGCAGAAAAATGTCCGCGCAATACCTAAAAGCCATGCGGTGAGCCCAGACGGGCGCAGCGTATAGCATATTAACTTTGTGACACCGTTGTGTAGGATAGGCATGGTACGGTAATTCAACCCCCCAATCGGGATGAATGCCCTACGGATTCCATAAAAGGCATCAGCGGCCTTTTTTGCTACATACTGTAGATGTTCCTTGAACCGAATATTCTCATCAAGGATAACATCCAGGTATTTTTGAGTCGTAAGGTACCGAATGGAGAGACCAGACATCCGAACCCGGATTCGTCGGGAAGCAGCCAATTGGCCTTTAAGCAACATCATTGTGGTTTTCTGTGGGCTGAAAATCATCTTATGTTAGAGACTCCACAGTCAGAGTGTCTCACAAGCACGGGCAGCTCGGCGTTTATGCGCTTATGTCCAAGGTTCTATACACAACACTGCAAGGATCTCGATTCCCTTGCTCCTGAACGAAGGAGCGCCAGGAATTATGCTTGGAGGACCTAATGCTATGAAAGTACTTAGCCCTCGCTCTGCGGTAATCTGCAGTTAGGGCCGATCGGGATCACCCTCTCGTTGCGCAGCCCTCTGAGTCGGTTCACAGACTGCTTCATTGCTGTCAGATTCCGAGACCACCAACCAGATATATACGTTCCTGGCCAGTCGTCTAGGAATGGTGGCTTCAGCCGCCGCCACCACCGCAGAAGTGACATTTTCTGCCAGGACATCTAATGGCAGGTAACCTCGGTACGTGAATCCCCTTCAATCAGTAGCAGCGCGTCGTCAACATAAGCGATGACACAATAACCACATGGCAACCTTAAACGCATCCAAAAAAGAATTCTATGATCCAAAGAAGGGGACTCAAAACACTGCCCTGAGGGCATCCCTTAGTTAAGGTCTTACGAACCTCCGAGCCACCATCACGCAGGGAAACGGTCCGATGGCTAAAATAACTTGAGAGCACTTCTAGTTCATTTCGTGTACTCTTCCGCTTTTGCATCTGAAACAGGGCAGAGGGCCAGCATAAGTTGTTAAATGCCCCAGTTACTTCCAGAAAAATCCCTAATATTTACATGAACTAGAGGAAGCTATATCCATTACCTTTAGTATGGTATCTTCAATGCTCTTGCCCGGTCGGAAACCATACTGGTGGTCCATTAGCAAATGATCAGTGGCCAATCTTAACATTAATACGCATATATAGCACCTTCTCAAAAACCTTGCTAATCATGGGCAAGAGCGTTAGTGGACGGTAAGAGGAACTAACAGTAGGATCTTTGGCTCAACGTTTCTGAGACCACCAACCAGATATATACGTTCCCGGCCAGTCCTCTAGGAATGGCGGCTTCAGCCGCCGCCACCACCGCAGAAGTGAAATTTTCTGCCAGGACATCTAATGGCAGGCCGTCAAGGTCTCGAGAAAAAATCTCCAGTCTGGACTTCAACAAAGAGGAGAATTTCGGCCAGTCCGCGCTCCTATGCAGGAAGCCCCACCCGGTAAACAGGTAGGGCTTCCCGGTAAACAGGTGCAAAATAAATGATGCGTAAACATGTAAATTGATGAAATTAATATTAACTGTTTGAAATATTATATAAATCGGTTGAATATTTACCGTTTTAAGAAATGTAGCAATTTATAATAATGGTGCGGATTTTAAAATTGTTATCCTTATAAAATCTTGCCGACTTAATAAAAAATATTCAACTTTTATAATACAATTACTACAATAAATCAGAGTATAAACCGTAAAAATTGTTTTCTATATCATTTTTATTATTACTACTTTAAAATTACAAAGAACCCCTTTTAGCTCAGATGGAATTTGAAAGTGGACGTTTTTACTTGTAAGCGTCATTTTAAAGACTGATGGAACTCGTGCGCATTATCTACCATCTCGTTGAAAACTAAAGTTTTTCCGTTAGGGAAGTACGAGGTGTGTGAGTAAATTAATGAGATTGGTAACACTGCGAGCGATCTGGCAACGCTGTGTCTACCGATCTGTGCTAGACCGGTTTGTTCATCCCTTCTACATGCTCAGTACGAGTTTCAACTCCGTTCACCCAACACATTATTTTTGACAGCGCCATCAGTGAAGTTTTGTTTTTGTTACGAAAATGGAGCATCGGAATTTAGAGCAACGTTGTGCAATCAAGTTTTATGTTAAACTTGGGGAATCCGTGAGTGTGACCTTTGAAAAGTTGAAACAGGCCTATGGGGAACATTGCTTATCAAGAGCACAAGTTTTCCGCTGGCACAAATCATTTTTGGAAGGCCGAGAACACGTTGAAGATCAACCTCGCTCAGGGAGACCTTCAACTTCAAAATCTGACGAAAACGTTGAGTGTGTGAGGGTTCTTGTGAGATCAAACCGTCGTTTAACAATGATGAGTGAACAGTTAAATTTAAACACTTTTACCGTACATCAAATTCTGACAGACGATTTGGACATGAGAAAGGTTTGTGCGAAATTGATGTCGAAAAACCTCACAACGGAACAGAAGGACAATCGAAGAAACGTGTGCGTTGATCTTCTTGAGAGGATTGACAATAACCAAGAATTCTTCAGTCGTTTGATCACAGGTGATGAATCCTGGAGCGGCAAAGCGGAGTGGTACACTTCGTCATCTCCTCGACCGAAAAAATGTCGAATGAGCAATTCAAAGATCAAAACCATGCTGATTTGCTTTTTTGACAGTAGGGGTATCGTGCATTAAGAATTTGTTCCTTCAGGACAAACTGTCAACCAAGTGTTTTACAAAGGTGACCTTGAAAGGCTCAGGAAAAGAGTGATTCGCGTGAGACCAGACATTGCAGACAAGTGGATGCTTCATCATTCCCCGTGTCACATGGCCATTTCCATCAGGGAATTTTTGACCTCTAAACGCATTTCTACGGTTCCTCAACTCCCCTATTCACCTGATTTGAGTCCTTGTGACTTTTTCCTTTTACCCGAAATTGAAACATGTCTTAAAAGGACGTCATTTTGGAACTCTAGAGAACATTCAAAAGACTGTAACCGACCAATTAAAAGCCCTACCAGTTAAAGCCTTCCAGCGCTGCTACCAGGAGTGGGACAAACGACGCCGCCGGTGTATAGCTGCCCAAGGGAACTTCTTTGAAGGGGATAATATTGTTGTTTGAAAAAAATAAAAACTTTGGTAAGTAAAAAGTCATTCTCATTACTTTTCTCACACATCTCGTATATCATTTAAACGACCCTCCTACGTTACACTAGCTGTAGATGAATGCTGTAAAGGAATTCCTATAGGCATACTTAAATACTCAATACAGTATAAATGCGTAAACGTATGTGTGTACAATTTTGAGAAATAACTCAACCGGTATTGGGAGAGCTATTTTATGAGCACATTCGTTTAAGTAATGTATCAATTAATTAAACCTGTATTTGGTTTAACACTTTTATCGATAGCAAAACTTGTTTTAAATGTCCATCGCATGAAATTTTTAAACTATACGTCTTGTTTAAAAATTATTGTTATTAATCGATTTCTAAATTACATTTTGTTCTAACAGATTTGTAAAATTATTTTACTACTATCACTTGTAAAAAGTTTGGTTTCATCGAAGTAATGTTTTTTCACGTGTTCATGTGTGCCGGAAATATAAAAAATGTTTGTTTATTCTTTTACAGTTTTAGCCATTACTCTTAGCTGTATTTATAATATTTTGGCATTGAGTTGCCGAAGAAATAATAATCTAAAAAAAACTCAAGGTTACGTTGTACCAGTAGAAGCTTTTTTATACAGTTTGTATAATGGTGCGAATATACTTTTTTCAATGAGATTTTCTAATGCTGTCATAAATCCCACCGGAAGTAAAACAAATTTGAAAGTGATATAAAGGTGAATATAAAATAAAATAATACCGATCTAAAACAAAAAGAGAACAGAGAAAAATAGTGACTTTCATTATTCCTTTCTACTCCGTCATTAATTACACAGGCCTGCGTTTTTTAACGATCGAAAAATTGTTTTCCATTTGATAGCTGATTCTTATGTATTTTTGGGCGCTGAATCCAAATACGACCTCAATCTTTCTCCATCACGTAAGGATTTTTCACAAAAAGATTTCAGAATTAAAAAAAATATATATATATATATATATAAAAATCAATATTTAATTAAATTTGTAAGTTATTTACAAGTGATATGAAAAACAACATTACTTTAAAATACCATTAACACAAATGAAAAAAAAATTAGTAAAATACTATTTACAAGTCCTTATAAAATCTTAATATTTTTGTTTCGATGCTTCTTTGGTGCTTTTTCTTTTGTGTTCTCGCAGTGGGTTGTCCTTTTTTAACGTTCCATCTCTGTTAATATCTCTTCTCCATCTCATTCATGTCTTGGTGGAATATTCCCCCTGCTCCACACTTACTGCTAAGATTTTCGGTAAAGTAGTCGAGGTGCGAATCTAGAAAATGCATCTTCAGGCTCATTTTACAGCCTAAATTTTTGAATTTTTCTAACATTTTTTACAATATTTTTATAATCTTCATCTTTTTTTTTTTGCCAAGAAACTTTGTAACTGTATTCTTGAAGGCTTTCCAAGCTTATTTTTCTGCTGTCTTCATTTTACATTCATATTTGTCCTTTCGTTAGCTTTATATTCGGTCCAACAAAAACGCCATCCTTTATCTTTGTTTCTGATAAGCCTGGAAAATAATTGCAAGGTACTTGAAACACTCCATATTATTTAAAATGCCTTTACAAATTGTTTCATTAACCTTAGTTAATGTGTAACGGAGGAAGGAAAACTTTGCTTGGCTCTACTAAATTTTATCTTTTACCGCTTTCCATACCAACTTTTAAGGTTTGTTTTGGTGGCCATTCTTTTTTATTATAGAGCTGCTTTTTATCACGACTATCAACCCTCACACAAAAAACATGGATATTTGGTATAACCGATTTTTCATCCAAGTAACAAAGAAAGTACCTTTAAATCGCCACAAATTGTTTAACCTTCATCCTTATACCGCAGTTTAATCAAAAGTAAGTAACGATTTTTGTAACAGTCTTTCAGATGAACAGAATGTCTCATTGATAAAAAAAGTACTTATTTCCATTGAGCAGAACTGCCTTAAGACTCTTTTTCGACGAATCAATAAAGACTCTCCATTCAAAAACTTTGTAGTCAATGTGGAATTGTTTCACGAATTCAGGTACATCACTTTCTAAATACTGAACAAAGTCTTTTTCTGTGATACTGAACTAGTAAAAAGTAGCGCCAGCAACTAACGATTTTTTTTTCTTCAACCTTGAGCCTGAAAGTTCAGCGAAGCACGTAGAACGGTTTAAATCTTCAAACAATTTAATTCAGATTGTTCGAACAGTTTTAGTTCATCACTTCCAGGATCATAATCATCATTTTCATCACCCAGTTAATTAACACAGACAGTGGATGTGTGAAACCATTTCATCACATACGTCATCTAGGTACAGGTACATGAAGGAAAATGCATTTCTGGTCCATGAGGGACGTATTAGTGATCAAAGGTTTGTATAAAAATGTCCTTTCTGTTTTTTTAATTTAATCTGTTGTTTACATAAACCAAAGTAAATATCATCGCCATGATTGGTTGGTTCTCTCCAAAGCGGAATGACTGTTTTTACTTTGTGACTACAGGAGAAACTCTTCGACAAACGCTGAATAAACCTTATGAAGAGCCCGAGATTTGTCTTGGTCTTCTAATTTCACACCAAAATATGTAAAATGTACTTTTTTTACGAATTCTGTAATGTATCTTTTTTTGACGCTAAAGTTTTCAGTAATATAGGAAAAAGAGTCAGGCTCATTGACACAATCTGTTGACACCATTGGAATTGAATAAAAACTTGTCAAATATAAGTTACATAAAATTACTTGTAGTATATAAGTACATAAAAAAATTATATATTAAAAAAATATAATGTAAATTAAATGAATGAGTTGACAAACTAATAACATAAAAGCAAATACCACAGTTGTAAAAAATTAACTGAACTTAATTTTTTTTTCTAGAATAGCAGCTGATTGTGGTGGGAGGCAAAAACGTAGTAACAGGAAAATAATCAGGAATGTAGTAACACGAAAGTGGCTGTACAGTTATAGTATACGTTTATTACTGTTTTTAACTTCTTTATCATAAATCCACTCTTTTTTATTCAGAATATCAACTTCTTACATTTTTATAATTAAAAAAAAATATGATTGTTTATTTAAACAACAGTATTACAAAATGATCCTTTATAAGGCTACCATATGTAGATAGAATAAAAAATTGTGAAAAAACCTTACTTGATGGAAATTTAAAAATATTTTTTCCTTTTTCATCGCATTACATTAATTGGTAGGATTAATAAAGGAAACATTTAACGTTATTAGTATACGCACGGCTAATAGTCCCATATTCTTAAGGCATTGCGGGTTATCAGCGATCTGAAGAGACAAAAATGAATTAAATATTTGTTAAAAGCTTTATTTAAGCCGTTGTGTAGCTTCCAAAGCGGATGTAATATTATGTAATATGTCAGATTTCGCATACGTGAAATGATATCTAAAACTGAATGGTTTTTCGTTTAAATGTCAAGCTTTGTTTTTAGATTAACGAACTACATAATATTTAAGAACAGGAATTTTGATTGTACACTGTCAGCGTGAAGAATTAATCTAAACAGTTGTTTTTTTTAGCGTACCGTAATTGTCAACATACAGGTGTGTATCTGTTATTGTAGTTTAGAACATTTATAAAGTAACTAATTTATGAAGTAAGCATGATAAAAAGTCAACATTTTTATATTTTATTCAAATTCTTAAAAACTAATAGTTAAAAAAACTTAATAATTTTATTACGTAAGCAATAACTTTTACAGTATGTGAATTTTTTTCTTAATGTAACATGAAATCCCTATTATAACCAAGGAAAGTGTAAAACTTCAACAAACGTCAAAAAACACATATTGAAGTTACGTATTTGCAAATAGTTGCGTAACAAAATCGATAATAAAAATGAATAATGACTTAGCTAGTTGTCGCCGGTGTGGCTCACTGAAGCGTGTAAAACTCACACGTTCGTCTAACCTTGCTATTTGTGAACAGGTCAGAAAATAAATTCTATAACCTTTTATTACATTTCATTCTTAGCATGTAAGTAGACAGTGGCGGCTCGCGTATAGGCATTGTGGAACTGCAGCACTCCCTATTTCCACTTTATATTATCGATAACATTTAATATAATGAGCTCTTTTGTCTTTAATTTCTTCTGTATACTTGTACAGTATATTAAGCTTAATGTCAGTAGCCATCCCCCAGTTTATAAAAAAAGATCCAGCGGCGTGGTGTTTGGCTGTTGGCATATAGGAAGCTGCACGCGTGGCTGAGAGAGAGAGAGTGAGAGAACTGTCGCTCCCGCAGTGCCGACCCTGGCGTGCCGTGGAAGTTAGTTTTTTTTTTACTCCGCATACGTTGTGCTTTAAAACCGTGTTCCATGTTCTTGAATGTGATAAAGTATAGAATTAGATAATTATCCTGCTTCCAGTTATTCTGTTTGATTCATTTTTGTTTCGGTTCTTTTATTTTACAGAAAACTTTAACCGTGGCCTTGAAAAGGCCCAGAAAAAACTTTCTGGAGCAGCACCCCTACTAATTTTACCTATGAGCCGTCACTCTATAAAGAAATTATTTACAGCCGAAAACGTTTTTGCAATAAGATTTTTTTAATAACAACGTGAATGTTATTCACATTATGAGAAAGAAACAAGTATGCGTAAATAAGAGTTCATGTTTATTTATTCTATTATCCTTTTTATTACATTGGTTATGGATATGAAATTTAACTGTTTTCTGTAGACCGGTTTTGTTGTAATCACAGTTAAAACAATTTTTTGCTTTTAGCACACTACATAATTTTTTATGTGTTTCTTTAACAAACTTTGATTTTCATAAATCCTTAAAAAGGTTTTGTCTCCAAGATTTGCATTAAAATTTTACAGAACAAAAATCATTTTCAGTTTATGATTAGTACAGTTTAAGGCCATTTCAAATTAATTTAAAAAAAGACCCGATTGTACTCTTTGGCTCTACCATCAACTCGGTCATGACTGTTATCTTATAAAACCTATTTTTCTCATTTCGACTTTTTTCTCGTATTTGGTTCCTGAATTAATACAAGGATATCAGTGCTTCTTCAATTTCACTAAACATTTGTTCATAACATTATTTTACTAATCTCACTTGAGTCAGAAATGAATTTTTTTTTTAACTTTCTGAGCTCTGGAACCCTCCTTGTTTAACAAGTTAGAGCTTTGCTAAAATACTAAATAAATATGTAGTAATATCAGTTTTTTCATAATAAATCACATTAGGCCTCAAAATTGGTTTTTCTGAAATATGTAATTTTATTATCTTCATTAAAATCTTAAATATAGTCCCATCATTTTTATTGCACACGAATTAACTAAGAAAAGAACAAGTTTTTAAGTGATTTATGAATCCAATTTTTATGGTTTCTCACCGATGAGATACATGGCTTCAGAGACAAGGTTTATGTTTAATTTCACTTGCTACATTCCAAGTGTCATTACCATTCACTAAGCATCCTCATCATCATTGATCAAAGAAATCTGTTCTTGTGATGTGTTACAGGATGTCTGTTATTTCAGTTATGCAGTTTAACTTATAAATGGAGCTGTTATGGATGCTAATATCATGCCTGTAAAGAATAGTTGAAATTATTAATTTTGCACATTTCAAACTATGTATCAAGAATATTTTTTGTAGTGAATTGGAGGATTCAGTGTTGATATAATTTATTCTACCACATTACAAAAAATACATTAAAATAATTAATTTTGGTAACAGCTAAATCTAAAACAAGAAATTAGGTTTAAGGAAGCCTTGAATTATTTAACCACTTAATGCATTTCATAACTTTTTTTGTATAAGCTCTTGACATTAAGCTCTGCTTGAACCAATATTCTGTCTTTAAACAGTGTATACTTACTTCATGAGTTTATATATGTTAATTTGAAACGATTGTTTATTGTGTGTAGTTTCTTTCTTGAAGGAAGGGGTTTTTAGATGTGTAAGTATTGGGCTTTGGTATAGAAATCTTGTGGGTTGAATTTTGTCTTAGTTTTCTGTGCTAGATTATAGGTTATATTTCACCAGCAAGATCATCTTCCTTTGTATGTTATTCTGTAATTCTGCTGAAGCATCAACTTATAAAACTCTGAGACTAAGAAAAGAAAGTTCTGAAAATATTGTTAATCACTGGGATGAATGTTCTCAATACATTTACTACATTAAATAATAATAATAATTTTTTCTGGTTAGTTATGAGTTCCTACAGCGTAAAAACAGAAGTTACAATTATGCTACTGAATGTAATGTGTATACATAACACTATAATTTTTCTTAATTTTACTGATATTAAAGTAAGAGGAAGATTTAACATAAAATATATCTAAACATAATAATCAGAAAGATAAATTAACTTGATAAAATTTTAACTAATATCAGAATACTTTCACACTAAACAGCTATGTAAAAATCTTTAATTCATCATGAATTGTTTGACAACTCTTAATGTACATTAACAATGAACCCATGGATACTAGGTAAGAACTTTACAGCTAAATATGATCTTAATAAATAAATTTTCTTTACTTCATTGTCATAAAAAGCAGTCAGTATAGTACCTCTATGTATTTCTTCCACCTTTTTAGTATATCTTTGTCACATAAACTATTTGCTATATCTTATCTTTTGTTTACTACCACATCTACTGACAATTTCTTTAATTTCTATACTCTTCCTCCGCCTATGTCATGTTTTTACTTTTTTATTTATTCGTACTACCCTGTTATTTCTAAATCTTGTGTCTTTAAGCAGTTGCTTACAGATCCTTTCTTCTCTGATTTTTTGTCATTCTTCATAACTCATTCAATTTTCATAGAGTTTGTTATCTTTTTCAACTTTCCTGTTCTTGATTTTTTCTGCGTTCCATTTTTCAATTATTTCTTTAGTAAGCCATGATTTCTTTATTCTTTTTCCCCCCAATGAAGTCAAAGTTAATTGTTAGTTCTGTTGCTGTTTTCATGGCATCATATTTAGCCAAAATTCATTTGCACTACTATCTGTGCCACTTATATTTCTTTTCCCTACTACTTGAGCTAATATCTTTCTTACTACCTCCTTTCCGATTGTTATTTCTTCCAGATTATATTTATTTACTTTCTTTACAATTTTAACTCATCTAGATTAGTTTTATTTCCGTAACCTGAAGTTTATGATAACTACCAATATTGGCTCATGGCAATCTGTACAGCTTTTTAATCGCATTTCTAAATCTTTTTTCTGCATTTATTATCAATTTTATGCTTGTTTTCATCTCCTGGTAATTTCCATATGTACAGTCTTTGCTTATTGTTTTTAAACTAAGTATTTACTAACAACATTTTATTTTGTTTACAGAATCCAGTAAACTTTTTCCCTTTTCATTCTGTGACCCCAGTCCACACCTTTCCACCAACTGTTCATCCTGCCATTTCTCTACACCAGTATTCCACTCCCCGATTATTATCCCACAACAAACCTTACCTTCTTCTTACATATTTTTATCTAATTGTTCATGTTTTAATTCAATTTATTTCAACTGAATTTATCTTTATATAGTCTAGTTGGTTTGTTGTACACTTATGTTAACAATAAATCGTTTGTGATCATTCATAAAGAATTATTTTGTCACATTATAGAAAATCATTTGTACAGTTTGTGATTTCTTTATATAGAAGGTTCCTACACCACTAAAGAGTAAAGAAGTAAAAATACATTTAATGTCCACCTAGAATTAAGGAAATAAGTCCTCATACTCAAGCCATACATGAAGTATGTTAACTGAAGCTTGTCATTTTTTTCTGCTAATTTCTGTTTGACTTCCTTGATCCATTAACTTGGATCTTATTTATCTTTATTTTGCCTGTGGTGACTCCTAATTTTTACTTGCCGGTGATCATGAAGAATCCATAAAAGCTATTCCATATGGCATCAATATATTTACTACTCATTTCATACATATATTCAGTATCATTGGATGTTCTGTTCCTCCCTATTCTTTTCTAAGTTATACACTTGATATGATTGTATACTAAAGTTTTGATTTCCATAATGGTATTTCAGGCAAGTGACGAATGGCCAGTGTTGAAGGGCAAGAGGCTCACTTGGGTAATTTTATACTCCTTGAAGTATTTACATATAGACATTACTACAATGGAAGTAATGAATTTGGATATGCTAATATACTGCTTTTATAAGTAATGAGGTGTTCAACCTTTTTTAAATAACCAATAAAAAATCTTTATTGCAATTACTATTCTGCATACAAAAAAAAAGTAAGAATGGTTTAGAACAGTCTAGGTCTATTTTTTCATTGCGTATTATAATAATTTTACAAAGAAGTAAATACTTATTCAAAGCAGAACTTGGTCACCTAACATGGGCAACGCAACCTCAGTCCACGCAGGAGCCGAGGACAAACCCTGCACCCCCACCCGTTCCCATCATGATATCTCGCGTGGCATTACCAAGTCACGATCAGGACCGCCACCGACGGAGGGAAGCCACACCACACCCCCGGTCGCACGGATACCATATCCCGGCAGCGCAGCCAACCCCACCAGCTAATCGAATCACAAACAATACCAATATAACCATGGCACGATGCCAATGCGCCTACCTTCAACCAATCCAATGCCTAACCCGGAACCCTAGCCACCTGGATCCTACCACGATTGAGGACCTCGATTAAATTCCCTCTGCATATCTAAACATCGCAAGGGCGCGAAGAAAACCAGCCACTACAGACCATTCCTCGCGTATCACCCAGTTGATACGAAGATCCAGAAAGGAATGTATTCTCTCAAGTTCCCTAACAGCTCGTGAACGTTCGACCTCGTATCGGAGACAGATGTAGAGGACGTAGTCCACTACGTGGATCATCAGTCTCGCAATCCGGGTATTGACTCGAATCCACCAAACGAAACCTAACCAAACTCGCCCGAAAGGCACCATGCCCGGTGAGAAACTGTGTGATATACCGATTGGGGGAGACCCATCTAATCGCACCTAAATTAGACATTGTAAAAAATATGCATGTAGCGACCTGTGGGGGATTCGTCCCACCTGACCTGCCAAGACGCAAGGTCCTGGTCTTCAATCCCCTGCTTTCGTTCTGACGTCAATAGGTTATTTACCTTGGAAATGTAGCGTTCCTTACGCTCATTACCCAAGATATCTATTGGTTTGACTCCGGCTATAACACAGACTGCCTCCCGCCAGACTGTTTTGTAACTGCCTATAACAGCCAGCAAGAGGAGTCGCTGGGCCCGCAGAAAAATGTCCGCGCAATACCTAAAAGCCATGCGGTGAGCCCAGACGGGCGCAGCGTATAGCATATTAACTTTGTGACACCTTTGTGTAGGATAGGCATGGTACGGTAATTCAACCCCCCAATCGGGATGAATGCCCTACGGATTCCATAAAAGGCATCAGCGGCCTTTTTTGCTACATACTGTAGATGTTCCTTGAACCGAATATTCTCATCAAGGATAACATCCAGGTATTTTTGAGTCGTAAGGTACCGAATGGAGAGACCAGACATCCGAACCCGGATTCGTCGGGAAGCAGCCAATTGGCCTTTAAGCAACATCATTGTGGTTTTCTGTGGGCTGAAAATCATCTTATGTTAGAGACTCCACAGTCAGAGTGTCTCACAAGCACGGGCAGCTCGGCGTTTATGCGCTTATGTCCAAGGTTCTATACACAACACTGCAAGGATCTCGATTCCCTTGCTCCTGAACGAAGGAGCGCCAGGAATTATGCTTGGAGGACCTAATGCTATGAAAGTACTTAGCCCTCGCTCTGCGGTAATCTGCAGTTAGGGCCGATCGGGATCACCCTCTCGTTGCGCAGCCCTCTGAGTCGGTTCACAGACTGCTTCATTGCTGTCAGATTCCGAGACCACCAACCAGATATATACGTTCCTGGCCAGTCGTCTAGGAATGGTGGCTTCAGCCGCCGCCACCACCGCAGAAGTGACATTTTCTGCCAGGACATCTAATGGCAGGTAACCTCGGTACGTGAATCCCCTTCAATCAGTAGCAGCGCGTCGTCAACATAAGCGATGACACAATAACCACATGGCAACCTTAAACGCATCCAAAAAAGAATTCTATGATCCAAAGAAGGGGACTCAAAACACTGCCCTGAGGGCATCCCTTAGTTAAGGTCTTACGAACCTCCGAGCCACCATCACGCAGGGAAACGGTCCGATGGCTAAAATAACTTGAGAGCACTTCTAGTTCATTTCGTGTACTCTTCCGCTTTTGCATCTGAAACAGGGCAGAGGGCCAGCATAAGTTGTTAAATGCCCCAGTTACTTCCAGAAAAATCCCTAATATTTACATGAACTAGAGGAAGCTATATCCATTACCTTTAGTATGGTATCTTCAATGCTCTTGCCCGGTCGGAAACCATACTGGTGGTCCATTAGCAAATGATCAGTGGCCAATCTTAACATTAATACGCATATATAGCACCTTCTCAAAAACCTTGCTAATCATGGGCAAGAGCGTTAGTGGACGGTAAGAGGAACTAACAGTAGGATCTTTGGCTCAACGTTTCTGAGACCACCAACCAGATATATACGTTCCCGGCCAGTCCTCTAGGAATGGCGGCTTCAGCCGCCGCCACCACCGCAGAAGTGAAATTTTCTGCCAGGACATCTAATGGCAGGCCGTCAAGGTCTCGAGAAAAAATCTCCAGTCTGGACTTCAACGAAGAGGAGAATTTCGGCCAGTCCGCGCTCCTATGCAGGAAGCCCCACCCGGTAAACAGGTAGGGCTTCCCGGTAAACAGGTGCAAAATAAATGATGCGTAAACATGTAAATTGATGAAATTAATATTAACTGTTTGAAATATTATATAAATCGGTTGAATATTTACCGTTTTAAGAAATATAGCAATTTATAATAATGGTGCGGATTTTAAAATTGTTATCCTTATAAAATCTTGCCGACTTAATAAAAAATATTCAACTTTTATAATACAATTACTACAATAAATCAGAGTATAAACCGTAAAAATTGTTTTCTATATCATTTTTATTATTACTACTTTAAAATTACAAAGAACCCCTTTTAGCTCAGATGGAATTTGAAAGTGGACGTTTTTACTTGTAAGCGTCATTTTAAAGACTGATGGAACTCGTGCGCATTATCTACCATCTCGTTGAAAACTAAAGTTTTTCCGTTAGGGAAGTACGAGGTGTGTGAGTAAATTAATGAGATTGGTAACACTGCGAGCGATCTGGCAACGCTGTGTCTACCGATCTGTGCTAGACCGGTTTGTTCATCCCTTCTACATGCTCAGTACGAGTTTCAACTCCGTTCACCCAACACATTATTTTTGACAGCGCCATCAGTGAAGTTTTGTTTTTGTTACGAAAATGGAGCATCGGAATTTAGAGCAACGTTGTGCAATCAAGTTTTATGTTAAACTTGGGGAATCCGTGAGTGTGACCTTTGAAAAGTTGAAACAGGCCTATGGGGAACATTGCTTATCAAGAGCACAAGTTTTCCGCTGGCACAAATCATTTTTGGAAGGCCGAGAACACGTTGAAGATCAACCTCGCTCAGGGAGACCTTCAACTTCAAAATCTGACGAAAACGTTGAGTGTGTGAGGGTTCTTGTGAGATCAAACCGTCGTTTAACAATGATGAGTGAACAGTTTAATTTAAACACTTTTACCGTACATCAAATTCTGACAGACGATTTGGACATGAGAAAGGTTTGTGCGAAATTGATGTCGAAAAACCTCACAACGGAACAGAAGGACAATCGAAGAAACGTGTGCGTTGATCTTCTTGAGAGGATTGACAATAACCAAGAATTCTTCAGTCGTTTGATCACAGGTGATGAATCCTGGAGCGGCAAAGCGGAGTGGTACACTTCGTCATCTCCTCGACCGAAAAAATGTCGAATGAGCAATTCAAAGATCAAAACCATGCTGATTTGCTTTTTTGACAGTAGGGGTATCGTGCATTAAGAATTTGTTCCTTCAGGACAAACTGTCAACCAAGTGTTTTACAAAGGTGACCTTGAAAGGCTCAGGAAAAGAGTGATTCGCGTGAGACCAGACATTGCAGACAAGTGGATGCTTCATCATTCCCCGTGTCACATGGCCATTTCCATCAGGGAATTTTTGACCTCTAAACGCATTTCTACGGTTCCTCAACTCCCCTATTCACCTGATTTGAGTCCTTGTGACTTTTTCCTTTTACCCGAAATTGAAACATGTCTTAAAAGGACGTCATTTTGGAACTCTAGAGAACATTCAAAAGACTGTAACCGACCAATTAAAAGCCCTACCAGTTAAAGCCTTCCAGCGCTGCTACCAGGAGTGGGACAAACGACGCCGCCGGTGTATAGCTGCCCAAGGGAACTTCTTTGAAGGGGATAATATTGTTGTTTGAAAAAAATAAAAACTTTGGTAAGTAAAAAGTCATTCTCATTACTTTTCTCACACATCTCGTATATCATTTAAACGACCCTCCTACGTTACACTAGCTGTAGATGAATGCTGTAAAGGAATTCCTATAGGCATACTTAAATACTCAATACAGTATAAATGCGTAAACGTATGTGTGTACAATTTTGAGAAATAACTCAACCGGTATTGGGAGAGCTATTTTATGAGCACATTCGTGCTCAAACTTTGATTTTCATAAATCCTTAAAAAGGTTTTGTCTCCAAGATTTGCATTAAAATTTTACAGAACAAAAATCATTTTCAGTTTATGATTAGTACAGTTTAAGGCCATTTCAAATTAATTTAAAAAAAGACCCGATTGTACTCTTTGGCTCTACCATCAACTCGGTCATGACTGTTATCTTATAAAACCTATTTTTCTCATTTCGACTTTTTTCTCGTATTTGGTTCCTGAATTAATACAAGGATATCAGTGCTTCTTCAATTTCACTAAACATTTGTTCATAACATTATTTTACTAATCTCACTTGAGTCAGAAATGAATTTTTTTTTTAACTTTCTGAGCTCTGGAACCCTCCTTGTTTAACAAGTTAGAGCTTTGCTAAAATACTAAATAAATATGTAGTAATATCAGTTTTTTCATAATAAATCACATTAGGCCTCAAAATTGGTTTTTCTGAAATATGTAATTTTATTATCTTCATTAAAATCTTAAATATAGTCCCATCATTTTTATTGCACACGAATTAACTAAGAAAAGAACAAGTTTTTAAGTGATTTATGAATCCAATTTTTATGGTTTCTCACCGATGAGATACATGGCTTCAGAGACAAGGTTTATGTTTAATTTCACTTGCTACATTCCAAGTGTCATTACCATTCACTAAGCATCCTCATCATCATTGATCAAAGAAATCTGTTCTTGTGATGTGTTACAGGATGTCTGTTATTTCAGTTATGCAGTTTAACTTATAAATGGAGCTGTTATGGATGCTAATATCATGCCTGTAAAGAATAGTTGAAATTATTAATTTTGCACATTTCAAACTATGTATCAAGAATATTTTTTGTAGTGAATTGGAGGATTCAGTGTTGATATAATTTATTCTACCACATTACAAAAAATACATTAAAATAATTAATTTTGGTAACAGCTAAATCTAAAACAAGAAATTAGGTTTAAGGAAGCCTTGAATTATTTAACCACTTAATGCATTTCATAACTTTTTTTGTATAAGCTCTTGACATTAAGCTCTGCTTGAACCAATATTCTGTCTTTAAACAGTGTATACTTACTTCATGAGTTTATATATGTTAATTTGAAACGATTGTTTATTGTGTGTAGTTTCTTTCTTGAAGGAAGGGGTTTTTAGATGTGTAAGTATTGGGCTTTGGTATAGAAATCTTGTGGGTTGAATTTTGTCTTAGTTTTCTGTGCTAGATTATAGGTTATATTTCACCAGCAAGATCATCTTCCTTTGTATGTTATTCTGTAATTCTGCTGATGCATCAACTTATAAAACTCTGAGACTAAGAAAAGAAAGTTCTGAAAATATTGTTAATCACTGGGATGAATGTTCTCAATACATTTACTACATTAAATAATAATAATAATTTTTTCTGGTTAGTTATGAGTTCCTACAGCGTAAAAACAGAAGTTACAATTATGCTACTGAATGTAATGTGTATACATAACACTATAATTTTTCTTAATTTTACTGATATTAAAGTAAGAGGAAGATTTAACATAAAATATATCTAAACATAATAATCAGAAAGATAAATTAACTTGATAAAATTTTAACTAATATCAGAATACTTTCACACTAAACAGCTATGTAAAAATCTTTAATTCATCATGAATTGTTTGACAACTCTTAATGTACATTAACAATGAACCCATGGATACTAGGTAAGAACTTTACAGCTAAATATGATCTTAATAAATAAATTTTCTTTACTTCATTGTCATAAAAAGCAGTCAGTATAGTACCTCTATGTATTTCTTCCACCTTTTTAGTATATCTTTGTCACATAAACTATTTGCTATATCTTATCTTTTGTTTACTACCACATCTACTGACAATTTCTTTAATTTCTATACTCTTCCTCCGCCTATGTCATGTTTTTACTTTTTTATTTATTCGTACTACCCTGTTATTTCTAAATCTTGTGTCTTTAAGCAGTTGCTTACAGATCCTTTCTTCTCTGATTTTTTGTCATTCTTCATAACTCATTCAATTTTCATAGAGTTTGTTATCTTTTTCAACTTTCCTGTTCTTGATTTTTTCTGCGTTCCATTTTTCAATTATTTCTTTAGTAAGCCATGATTTCTTTATTCTTTTTCCCCCCAATGAAGTCAAAGTTAATTGTTAGTTCTGTTGCTGTTTTCATGGCATCATATTTAGCCAAAATTCATTTGCACTACTATCTGTGCCACTTATATTTCTTTTCCCTACTACTTGAGCTAATATCTTTCTTACTACCTCCTTTCCGATTGTTATTTCTTCCAGATTATATTTATTTACTTTCTTTACAATTTTAACTCATCTAGATTAGTTTTATTTCCGTAACCTGAAGTTTATGATAACTACCAATATTGGCTCATGGCAATCTGTACAGCTTTTTAATCGCATTTCTAAATCTTTTTTCTGCATTTATTATCAATTTTATGCTTGTTTTCATCTCCTGGTAATTTCCATATGTACAGTCTTTGCTTATTGTTTTTAAACTAAGTATTTACTAACAACATTTTATTTTGTTTACAGAATCCAGTAAACTTTTTCCCTTTTCATTCTGTGACCCCAGTCCACACCTTTCCACCAACTGTTCATCCTGCCATTTCTCTACACCAGTATTCCACTCCCCGATTATTATCCCACAACAAACCTTACCTTCTTCTTACATATTTTTATCTAATTGTTCATGTTTTAATTCAATTTATTTCAACTGAATTTATCTTTATATAGTCTAGTTGGTTTGTTGTACACTTATGTTAACAATAAATCGTTTGTGATCATTCATAAAGAATTATTTTGTCACATTATAGAAAATCATTTGTACAGTTTGTGATTTCTTTATATAGAAGGTTCCTACACCACTAAAGAGTAAAGAAGTAAAAATACATTTAATGTCCACCTAGAATTAAGGAAATAAGTCCTCATACTCAAGCCATACATGAAGTATGTTAACTGAAGCTTGTCATTTTTTTCTGCTAATTTCTGTTTGACTTCCTTGATCCATTAACTTGGATCTTATTTATCTTTATTTTGCCTGTGGTGACTCCTAATTTTTACTTGCCGGTGATCATGAAGAATCCATAAAAGCTATTCCATATGGCATCAATATATTTACTACTCATTTCATACATATATTCAGTATCATTGGATGTTCTGTTCCTCCCTATTCTTTTCTAAGTTATACACTTGATATGATTGTATACTAAAGTTTTGATTTCCATAATGGTATTTCAGGCAAGTGACGAATGGCCAGTGTTGAAGGGCAAGAGGCTCACTTGGGTAATTTTATACTCCTTGAAGTATTTACATATAGACATTACTACAATGGAAGTAATGAATTTGGATATGCTAATATACTGCTTTTATAAGTAATGAGGTGTTCAACCTTTTTTAAATAACCAATAAAAAATCTTTATTGCAATTACTATTCTGCATACAAAAAAAAAGTAAGAATGGTTTAGAACAGTCTAGGTCTATTTTTTCATTGCGTATTATAATAATTTTACAAAGAAGTAAATACTTATTCAAAGCAGAACTTGATTATATATTGTAGAGGTTACTCTTATGAATTGTATGTTTACCGATAACAAAGAGAAACTACAATTTTAAGGATTAAGAGAAAACCTTGGAAACACTGATATGAACAGCAATTGTAAAAAAAAATTAACGAGTATAAAAAATCTAGTTGTAATCCACTTTAATACGTATAAACGAAACGACGGTAGTTATAAAACTATATAAAGATAATTAAATAAATAATGTTAACAGAGAAAAAAACATCAATTCTGAAGGTATAAAAAAATGTCTAAAAATTCATTCTAAGGATACTGGAGACTAAAAAGGAAATTTTTTAAAAAGTTTTAATTACAATTTAGAATATAGGAAATTTATTAGATAAACATAATGGAAAAATGGAAATTTTTGAATTTCTAATAATTTACTAAATACGTAATCTTTGGTATCGGTAAATAAATGTATTTACCGATACCAAAGATGTAAGAGCCCATTTTTAAATTCTAAAGACTTGGTTCTTACTTTTTGAATAGCCCAATAAAAGAAATATATTTTAAATGGTGTGTAAATGTACATAATAATATTATCTTAAAAGATAATTTTTGATAAATTAAGTGATTAAGGCAGTTCAAAGCAGAGCGATGTGGTTTGTAAACTAAATCGATTTTATGGTCCAGTGAAAGTTTTCGTCTAACAAAACGCTCAAAAACTTTGCTCTATGGGTAACCGAAAATACTGTTGTTTTCATTAATAATAGTACTATTCACACAGTTAACGAGTGGTAAATCTACCTGAGAAGCAAATTATAGTCATTTTATCCATATCTAAAGTTTAATAGTTACAAACCATCCGATGGATGCATTTACCAGTAAAAGGAACGTTGATAGGCTGTCGTCTATTCAGCGGCGAATTGTCATCAAAATTATTGCGGCATACAGGACTGTTTCCCGTAATGCTGCTGAAGTGATTTCGAGCATCTCTCCTGTTCTGCTGAGGGCTCAAATGCTGAACAGGGTGTATAACGGAATGCCTAAAGTTGAGGCTAGACAAATTCTTTTGAGAGATTGGCAGGAAGTCTGGAATGCTTCTCCTACGGAATAATGGACAAGACACATTATACATAACATTTATCGTGAGTTCAGCGTGGCTTAGGGAAGTTAGGATTCTACCTCTCCTAGCTGCTAACCGGGCATGGGGATTTTGAGGGGTACCTGGGCCACCTGGGCCGGTTTGGTAAACGCGGTACCTCTGCTTGTAGTTACTGCGAGTCACAGGACACACCGGAGCACACATATACCACTGTTGTAGGTGGGACGGTGTTCGACAGGAGCTGCGTTTGACCTGGCTTACTCCAGAGAGGACTATGGGTTATATGCTTTCCAGTAGGAAGGCCTGGGGAAATGTAGAGAAGCTAGCTACTAGAATACTGAAGACAAAATCCCGTGACGGTTGGGACCTCGATCGTGTGTAACCATGCGTGTGTTTGATTAGGGAGGGCAACCTTGATCTGGAGAGGACGGTTCGCCGAGATGGGCCGTTCTTGATGAGGGATCGGGGACCCCTTGTGGTAGTTTTTTGTATAATGACAACTGGATAGCCTCATATAGAAACACTGATAAAAAACTGCACAGGAAGTGGGGTACTCTAATATAAAATAAAGATCCAACCGGCAGCCCGACCTGTCATTCCGGACATACTGCCGGTAGATGGGAAGGGTTATTAGAGTAGAAAGGACACCCCGTACGCTGTTCTATGCTTAATTGCGGGTCCTGAGTAGGGGATAAGGGGAAAAGGAAAACAAAACCATCCGATGAATGATTTTACTAACTAAATGGTACACGTTCGCCTTCAATGGTACTTCTGAATTTAATAGAACACGATATGCATTAAAAAATTAATCGTGTATTTAGAAAACATACGAGTAGTAAAGCAAAACACAGCCTGATTGCCTGCTTTTCACATTTGTTCACTTTGCTAATCTATTTGAAAAGCAAGTAATAAATTAAGGATAGAGTGGAAAAGCTGTTTAGTTAAATAAACAGTAAATTTAACCGGCAACGATTAACACATTATTACTATAATTGGACAAAATTGTATGTTCAAATGCGCAAATTTATATTCTAAATTTCGCCCAAGAGGTTTTGGTTTTTACAGTTGTAAAAATGTTTGCTTATATTCAAGGCCATAATCATCTTTGTTTCCTGAAATGATGTTGTCATCCTTGTTTCATTAAGGAATAGGGAAAATTACTTAGAATTTTAGTTAAATTTAAAGATTTTTTTCCTAAGTCATGTGTAGAATATTTTGAAAACTTGGTGGTAATTAATCTTTAGAAGAGAGATTGATATACAATATACCAGCGGAATCGGACTGATTGTACAACAATGTACAGACCGCTTGTAATACTACTATGAGTAACACAAACTGAAAGCATCTTGGTAATTAAAATGTATATACAGTAAGTATAGTTTATAGTGACACTAGAGATATAATGACATGTCGGATATAGTAATTAAAAACTTGTTTCTTGGTTGGTTTGGTATGCTGTTAATACATGAATACAATATGTGTATTGTTTGTAATTACATTGGTTGTGGTAACACTACAGTTGACTTATTTTTTTCTACTGTCATGCAGAGTTTTATCGCATATAATGACGGACGGAAGTGAGTAGCAAGTAAAGTAGTATATCTACATTGTAGCTACAGAAATATTTTGACGGTTAAAATGAGTCACCTTTTTCTTTTTACCTGCATATGTAATATATGTATAAATTAAAGTTTTCATTTACCAACAGTTTTCAATATATAAGTGTTAGTACTTTTGGAGTTACTACTCCATCATCAAATATTCAATAAAAGATGTTAATTCAAAATTCATTTGTGTAATTACTCTTATGTATAATTATATTTTAAATTAAAATTGTTTGTTCATAATAGTCGATCGTCAAAAAAACAAAAATATAATGTATTCTTCAGTAAGAATGTAAAGTCATTTCCGTAAGATGTTTAGGAAATTAAATATGTACTATAGGTCTTGTTTTTCTTATCTTCTTCCTGTACCAGATTATTGTAAACTGAAGCAGCCACATTCAGTTGTTTTTAATTGTTTGCTGTTAGCGTATCATATTGTACGGATACAGTATTTTATTTTATTATCCTGTAGTGATTCAATTATGACTTCGCGAAAAACATTCACGTTAGAGGAAAAGACGCACATTATCTGGCGGTTAGAAAATGGTGAAACTAATAAGGACATTGCCCAAGAATTAAGCGTAGGTCATGTAACAATATTGGTGATATGGAAGAATCCTGAAAAAAGTAAGAAATATTTTGAAACAAATTCTATGAAATCAAAAAAAAATACGGCCTAGTCAACATAATAATGTAGACCAAGCGTTGTTAAAATGATTTAAATTTATATACCAGAGGGCTAGTGATATCCCTATTAACGGTCCTACATTGCAAACTAAAAACGAACTATTCTGAAAAAATCTGTAAAACACGTGAAATAACTTCAGCTTGGATACATCGGTTCCGTTAGCGTCACGATATTATATAGGGGAGAATATGTGGCGAGCGAGTCCGCAGCAGCTCCAACCGGTGTGTCAAAAAAAAAATGGCTAGAAACCATTTGGCCAAAATTAAAAGAGGGCTATTCGGACGAAAAAATCTGTAATGCTGATGAATCCGATATTTTTCTTAAACTGACGCCAGGAAGAACCCTTCGGTTTAAAGGCAAAACGTGTCTGAGGTGACAGCTATCAAAAGAAAGAACAGCAATTTTTTCCCTCTGCACTCCTGGGCTGGATCTGCAATCAAATTTAGCTCAACCCTCCTGGGTTGAGCTAAATTTGATTGGATAAAGGACATTCTCCTGAGTGTCCAGACGAGGCTTCCCGCCTATCGGCAATATGTCCGGCACGGCAAGTCAGCTCGCCGGACTGGATCTTTCGATTCTTCGATTCGCCTGCCTCAAACCACCGGAGAGGGGTGAACCGGGCCCGACTATGTCGTTCCGAGGTTCCTTCCCAGCGGCCGGGACTCGGTTTGTACACTTTATGTTATTTTCCTGTATGTTTAAAAAATTTGAAATCGCTTCCTTGTTATGTACGAAGTAACTAGAAAGCTTGGATGACAAGTAATATCTTTACGGCTTGATTAGAAAATGGGACTGTGAATTAAAGATTGAAAATGATAAAATACTGCTGCTAATTGACAGCTATCCGGCTCAACCACACGTTGAAAATCTTTCGTGTATAAAGTTAGTGTTCTTACCACCGAAAACAGCCCTTAGATCAAGTCGGTAAAAGTCCACTACAAAAAACACCTAATTTTACAAATGATACAGGATTTAGATAAAAAATAAAACACAAATAACTATTCTGGATGATATAATTACGTTAGGAAGATCATTGGTTTGCTTGGCATTTCTCCCGCCATCACCCCATTTGATCGCCCTAAAGCATAAGACCGAATGTCTCTGCCACAAACGGCTACTGAGGCTCGAAACAGTTTAGCGACCAGTGACCTAAATAGCTCCTAGAGCTTACCTAACAGCGTGAGCGGACTAAGCGCAGTGCCTTACACCACCGGCTTACGTGTCCCAACCGTTCACTTGTCATATATTTACTGAAATGGGTAGGCGCACCCCGTCAACTACTAAAAATATATGACATCCATAAATTAAAATTTACATCGTCAGGACAGCAATTCGCTACCACGCCTAAGTCGTTGAGTGCCAGCAAGTATCTGTCCACCATATTAAGGCGCTTGGAGCCCTAATTGGCTGGTGATCAGCCATATATCTCAAGGTTAGCTTCCCACAGCGTGCGTTAAGAGTCTTTCCCTTAGATAAACTACTGATGGGCAAATGGCATAAAGACCGAGACCCGGTTTCTGTCGGCGGGGGTGGAGAACGGCATAGCCGGGCTTTGCCCTCGTCGGCGGGAATTAGAGGCAGGCAAGAAAAGATCTAGTACCGAGGCGGTTGACCTGCCGTGCCGGGTGTAAAACCGGTGGGCGGGAAGACCGCCTTAGAGTCAAAAGACACGTCTCTGGGCCGAGTATACTTAATTGGATGTCCGGCCCAGGGATGTAGGGAAAAAACTACTGATGTCGGTTGAACACAGCAAACATGTCAAGGAACTCCCACACGGTCCGACAATGCGGCTCTCGCCACATTGATTCGCCGCTTGTGAGTGGCCAATTTTCCCCTTGACCTCTAAATTTCAGGGTGACTCGGTCTCTGCCCCCCCAAGAGTAGGGCAGTCAAACATCAGGTATTCATTTTACTGGACCTCCACGCAGACGCACAGCTCATCAGCTGCCAGGCGGAACCGAAACAGGAAGAACATGGAAACTTAGGAACACCGAAAGAAACTTAGGAAGATCATGGAATGAGTTTTCTCCGCTGACTTTAAAAAATAGCTTTCGACATGCAAGACTTTTACCACAGGCTGGCGAAGTTACTGATCTCGCAAGCAAAGAAGAATCTTTAGCGAATTTGGGCAATAGTCTGCAAAACCAATCGTTGTCAAATGCATTGTTTGAAGATTATCAAGAGGTTGACAAAGATTTAGAAACGCATGAAACTGTAACAGATGATTTAGTTGCTTCAGTACTAGCAAAAATAGACGGAACGTAGATGATGACAACAAAGGTAACAATAGCGACAACGATGAAGACATCAACCCGCCAAATCTTCCAGAAGTTTTAGCGGCAATGAATTTGCCGGTTTCTCAGTTTTACAGAAATTGTTAATGAAGAAGCAAAAAGTGTTGGTTTTAATTTAGAAAAGAGCCTTCAACAGCTGTATTACACCACGAAATGTTAGAAAAAAAGCAAAATAATAGACTTTTTGCAGAAAAAGTAATTTTACAGTTTTTCTGTATTCTTGTTTTACTGAACCTGATTTGTATTTATTATTGCATGTTTTTGTTTTTTTTTAATGTTATTTTATTATTATTATTTTTAATGTTTATTATTATTATTATTATTATTACTGTATTACAATATCCGTATAAATGGCTTATTAAACTAGTCACTAAGCTACCTAAACATCGGTTATTGTGTGACTATCGGTTATAATGACCTAAAATTGTCGGTCTCTTGGACGCACTATAAACGATGTTTACTGTATATGTATATATATTTTTTTCTTTTTTTTTAATTGTACAAAAAAGGTTTAAAAAGTACTGTTTAATTTTAACTAATTATCAATATTCTATCTAGTTAACTTTCGAAACATCCTAATATGACATAGCCTTTGGTAAGTTTATTTATATTAAGGTTATATATATATATCCAATATTTTAATGCATATTATTTGGAATTTCATAGAAAATGTTGTAGTCACTAAAATTTACAAATGATTTTATTTTAATTTTAATTTTATTTTTTTATTATTAATTAGCCGTTACATATTAGTTTATTATAAAGAATTGTAGTTGAATAATTACTAATTAATAATATAACCAGTAGAAAGTTTGTGACGTAAATGATTAATACCCTAGTATTTTTTTTTTCTATTTTATTGTTGATATGACGAAATAACTTTTTTCCAATTGTGCTACCAGCTGTATTAATTTTTTTTAAATTTTAATTTTTTAAAAATGAAATTTTTTTCTGGCTTGTTTTATATGAACAATTGAAAAAATACCATTGAACATATTATTAATGTCTTTTAACATTGTACTCGGCAACGAGTTCGAGCAATTAAAACTGAATTTATTCGTGAAAAACATGCCTAAAACATAATTTTACCTTTTTGTTTTATTTACTTGATTACGAACATCCTTAGCAACTTTAAGATTTCTTCCAGATTTTTTTAAAAATTTCTCTATTAACATATGGATGACAGATTTGGATTGTCTTGCCTGGAAGTAAAAAAAATGTATACTCGTGTGTAGTTATATATATATATTTTTTTTTCTTTTTATTAACTGAGACTTTTTTCACTAGATAGCGTAAACTATTTAATTTTAAAGACTACTTTTTCAGTTATTGGACTAAAAATCGAATTTATCTTTTTTTTTAAAAAACATTTTAAAGTGCTTCTGTATATGTTCTGTGGAACGTTGGAAATACAAAAAATAAGCTCTAAAACGGGGTATACCTAATTTTTAGTTGTGTACGCTGATGAATATAAATGCTCAGACTTCAACAATGTTAGTAAGTAATGTAAAGTATTGCGTAACGATTATCATTACAAATCATTAATGATGTGTATTAGACAAAAAAACGTGATAAAACGTGTGTTTTACTTAATTACCAGTTTCAGTACCTTTTGTCGGTTTCTGGATTAATTTCCATACTGTCATAGAAAAAATAAACTTAAAAATGACAGAAAATGTTATGACGTAAGTTAATAATATATATATATAAAAATTATCAATTCGTTTTTATATTACAGATTAAGTATTTCACATTTATTACGTAACACTCCTAACATTAACTGCGGAAAAGTATGAAATAAACATTTTATTACTTACGTCATAACGTTTTCAATCGTTTTTTATTATCTTCTTCAATATATAAGCAGTGTATCAGTGAAGAAGGTTTCGAGGATTACTAAAATCTTATGATGTTGTCTTATTAAATGTTCGTTCATTTAAAAAAAAAAATATTTTTTTTATTATTCCAAATTATTATTGATTAAATAACAAATTTTTTTTACTTCGTAACGTTTTTAATTTTTTTGAGACGTTCTTCAGTAAAGTGAAAGAAGATTGTAAGATTGACGTTATGACATAGTATAATAAAGTTCGTTTAAGTTCGGTTCGGTTTATCATTAATTGTTAATACATTATGTACTTTATAAGCGTTAAAAAGAATTGCGGTATAGAATACACTTAAAAAATATGTAAATAAAAACTGTTGTGGAAGAGAAAAAGAATTATGCAAATTTTGTATTTTTGCACCTTCATTATATATTTTTTTGAATTGCCAGATTGACAAATTGTTCATTTGTAGATCATTACTTTTTTAATTGTATTTAAACTATATGATCATAATAAATATCCATAGCATAAATAATAAACAAAACAATTGCCTTAATTAATTGTTAATCTAAATTTTTATAATTAAAAAAAAAAATTAATATCGAATTGTTTTAAATTAAGATAATAGACATTGAGGGTAATTAATTTTTTGAAAAATTTTATCCAAATAGGTTGAAAGTATCATTTAGTTATCGTAATTACTTTGGAAATTACATAAATTACAAAGAAAATAAATTACATAACGAATTGTGATAAGTTCAATACGTATATAAATAATAGTTTCAGCCGTTACACATTAGGATATAAAAAATTGTTGTTGTATAACCAGTAGAGAGTTTGTGACGTAACTGATGAATATCCTAGTATTTATTTTTTCTCTTTTATTGTCGATATGACGAAATAAGTTATTTCCAGCTGTGCTACCAGCTGTTCAATGAAATAAGAAAGGAATTTATGTTCATTCAACGATATACTTTTAAATATCAGCTCGTTGTTTATTAGAAAATTTTTTTACTTCTTTGAACGAAGTAAAGGAAGTATTGTGATGGCGGAAAATTTCAGATTTCAACAGAAATATACATTTTTACCATCCCTAAATCCATTTTGTCTAGTTTCGGCGTGACTTTTGTGTTTACGTACCTACGTATCTCGCATAACTCAATAACGATTAGCCGTAGGATGTTGAAATTTTGGATTTAGGACTGTTGTAAGATCTAGTTGTGCACCTCCCCTTTTGATTGCAATCGTCTGAACCAAAAGCGTTCAAAAAAGCCCAAATTCTCTAAAAATTTGGATTTTGGACTTTTTCTTAAGTGCAGCAATAAGCCCTCATTGAGAGATTTTCAACGATATATGATAAGTGGTTATTTTCTTTGGTTCCAGAGTTATAGCCAAATGAAAGTTTAATTAATGAAATATTTGGATCTTATAAGGGAATGCACATCGGTTCGAATCAGACTTCATCTCCTTTTTTTAACTTTTTTTTTTAATTTAAATATATTGATTTATTAACACGTGATTGTAAAAAAAATTACAATAGATAATAATTATTTGATAATAATAATTAATTTATGTATATATATATATATATATATATCTCAGAAGTTATTAGTGAAATAAAATTTTGTGCACTTTTCATTTTAAAAAAAATGTGTATATATAATTTAATAGGAGCAAATAATATCCCTAAAACTTATGATGGACTTATATAAAAGACGGAAAAAACAACTAATAATCACCTTCGTCGACTTTAAAAGAGCCTATGATTGTATACACCGACCATCCATGCTGAATATTCTGAGAAACCTGGGCCTTCACCCTAAACTCGTAAACATGATAAAATTAACTTTAACCAATACCCAGTCCAGAGTGAAATTCAGAGGTGAACTCTCTCAACCCTTCTACATAAAAACTGGATTGAGGCAAGGAGACGGCCTCTCACCACTCCTTTTTAACTGCGCCCTCGAATTTGTCATGAGAAAATGGTATGAAATAAATCCCAAAAATATAAAAATGGGTACTAAGAAAAACCATCACACTAAATTGCCTAGGATTTGCAGATGACCTCGCTCTTTTAGCAAATAATATTCAAGAAGCCAAAACACAAATCATGAGCCTTCAAAACCTAGCACAAAAGATAGGGCTTCATATCTCTTTCGAAAAAACTGAACTAATGGCCATAGATCCTCTGGTAATAGAGCACATTACGGTAAACAATCAGAAAATTAAAATAGTAAAACAATTTAAATATCTAGGGGAAATAATAACTTATAATTTAAATGAAAAAGTGACATGGCAAAACAGGACAAATAAAATGATTAAATCCCAAAAATTAAATTGGTCAACATATAACAAAAAATGCCTTTCTGCTAAAACAAAACTTAAACATTATAAAACTGTAGTACAGCCAGTAGTCACCTACGGAAGCGAGACCCTTTTCAAAATCACTCAGAAAAACCGAATTGAAAAAATTCTGAAAATAGAGAGGAGAATTGTCAGAACGTGTATCAATAAAAAACACCAAAAAGAAGGCCAATGGTGGATTGTGCCAAATGAGGTGGTGTATCGAGAAATAGAGCCTGTTACTGATAATATGCGGAAAAAAAGAATCTCTTTCTTTGGTCATCTCATAAGGACACCGGAAACAAGACTGTCAAGAAATATCATTGAAAAGCTTTGGTTCCAAAAGCTAGAAGTAGGATGGATCAAAGAAATTAGAGAAGATATGAAAGAATTGGGAATTTCCCTGATTGACCTACAGAATAAAACTGGAAAAATTACAAAGCTAAAAGACAAAAGCATTAGATTTAAACAAAAGACAGACAAACGACAAAATACAACGAAGAGGGTGTTTACGGATGAAGAAAAGAAAGCAAGATCTGAACGGATGAAGAAATACTGGGCAGCTCGGAAGAGTAAAATAACACGCTTTTCTCAGAAAAGATCCAACTAAAATTGACTTAAGTGGTTCCATGTTGGCCGTAAAAGCATAATAATAATAATATAATAATTTAATAGACATTATTACATATGTGTAATTGTATTAGACGTGGTGAAACATGTGATTATTTAATATTAATTGAAAATTATAAGTTAGAATCATATTATTTTTAGATTTTCTAGTTTAATTTCTGTTTAATTTTTTTAATTTATTCTGGAATTTCTATTTAATTTTATTTACATTAACGTTAATTACAGGCGACTGAATAGTAGACCCTCACAAGAACAACATGTACACTGAGGCATACATGCCCGATCTTTAATAAATTGCAAAAAATTCTTTACTTCTCTAATATTGTTGGGCAATAATCTCCATAAGACGGAGTTGATTATCATTTCGTTTATTTGTTTTTTGTTGCCAATCATTTAATCGTTCTTTGGTTTGATATAATTCTTCTGATCTTAATTTGTGTACACGTTCTCTAGTTTTCAAATTTTCTCTCTCTTGAAATTCATCATCCTCTCTTAATCTTTTTATTCTTTCCTTTGTCTTAACGTTTTCTTCCTCTTTTTATTTATCATCTCTTAATTTTTTTATTCTTTCCCTATTCTTAAAATTTTCTTCCCCTTCATATTCATCTTCTTGTCACTTTTTTTTGAGATATATTTCTTCATGTTATCTTTCTTTTTCCTATATGATTGTTTCTTTTTCAATTTTGATTAGTCACCAAATAATCTAATAATAGAAACTGAATATTTTACACTGTAAGGTCGAAATTCACGCTACCATTTGCGCCACGGAGCCCGGCTCTTTTATAACTTAACAAATTTACGCACGATGCAGTGAAGATGAAATGGAAGATAATAGAAAAGAAAACATTTTATTTCGAAGAACGGTTTCATATTTTACATCTTGTATTTGGAACTCTTGAATCTCGAAAACGAGCTTTGCGGGAACCGAAAGATGGTAAAAATCCGTTTGTTGCGACGACACTCGTTAAATGTTTCTGTTCTGAGCTTTAGAAATAATCAGATCTTTAAAACGTCTTTAGTATCCATTTAATTAAATAAAAGAGTGGGTTAGAAGAACGAAACAAAATAATCTTCGCTAAGGAAAATCTCTTCTTTTTCATCTCTTTTCTTCTAAAATTATCGATAGTTAATTCAGATTCGAGTAAATCTTATGTAATAAACAAAAAACTTGCATTAGTATTCGGTCATCTATTTTTTCGATATACCTGAAACAATGATAAATAAAGGAGGATAAAAGCGTGCGGGTTATAACACGTTGAACAAAACCGAGGGATGATATGTGTGGGATGGAAAACCAGTCTGAGATGGATTCATAAAGACCGAATCTTCCGGTAACAATAACGACGTTATTTTTAAGATTACATAATAATAAGATTTCTTTATATTGTAAAAAAATTTGTCCAAGGAAATCAAATAATATGAATTTCCCATTCATTTGCGGGATTTCTGTGAAAAGATTTAAAATTATTTAAAATAATAGTATTTCTAAATTTAGAATTTTTTTTTTTTTTAATTAATATTAGTTACATCAAAATGCTGCTGAGTACTCATGTTTTTGAAAATACATTTTTGTTTCACGTAATAACTTCGTTGTTAATTTTCTATTAGAACTTGCGTAAAATCAGTAAATTTAATTCCCCGGATAATTCGCTTGATTGTTTTGATTAAAAAAGTGTTTAATTACACAAGTAAATGTAGTATTAAACTTTTTTTTTGACATATTCGAATATCCTTTTTTAATAAATAAAATGAAAGTCAACACTGTAAACGAAACAAAAGAGAAATGAACAAGTAATAGTTAATCATTTTTCTTCTACGTATAAGGTTAAGTATGTAGGAAAATCAATTAAAATCATCGTTAGAGAATCAAAGTTTTGATCAAACAATTTTGTTAACTCATTAATTATGGATTGTTTGGGTTAAAAGAACATAATTTTTATGTCCTCATGTTCTGTCACAATCAATAATTTTCCATTTTTGTGTATTATTAATGATATCTTTATAAATTTTTTGCGCATTTACTTTATTCATAAAAGATATTAATAATAAAATACGGTATCAATTGATTATTTAATATCGATGTAAAACTGCTTTATTGATAAACGCTCATGAAGAAGCTAAACTACTACACGTAGACAGTTCAATTAGAACATTATTACTTAATTAGTTGTCGAATATTATCAATATTAGTAGGTTGAATTACAATATTAACATTTGTTTGAAATTCTTTTTTATTTTTTACGTTAGACAACCTTTTTACAATTATTTGAGCGCATTGTTTTAAAACTGTTGTAAATTTCTTATAATAATTTTTAAGTGACAAGTTAATATTATTCTTTTAAATTATTTTCAAAAGGGATCATTTTGTAATTTATCTAAGCTTTTCTTTCTAATCATATCGTTTTAAATCTACATTCCTTAGTATACAGTTGTTTGTCTCTTATTGCCGACGGACATTACTTATTTGAATTATATTTTTTATTCTTTAAAAAATAACACTTTATGTAGCCTGAATTATAGAATCTTTAAAATTATTTTGTAAAATAGTAGAATCAGGATTTTTAATATAAATTTTATTTGACCGAGTAAGCATAAGCAATTATTGCAGCCGTTTAGTCATTAAATCAGAAAACAAATCTTGCAAAACATGTACGAGTTACCATTGTGACTGAATAAATGTTAGCTAAATAAATAAAATAATCCCACTGATCTTTTACCGAAACAAACTAGACCTTTACAATAAAGAACTCGCAAAAAAGAGGTTTCTTTCTCCGCGTTTTCTTATTTTACTACCGGGGCAGAAAAATAATAATATTTTAAAAATCAGGCATTACATCAACATTTGTACAAATCTACATTTCACTTAAAAAAAAGTCGAGTGTCGTTTGCTGAGAGATTAAATGATGTGCCAAAATCTTTAATAATCCAATAATAAATTAATGCCTGTTAACCGTGGCGTATCCGTAGTTTATCATTGTCGGCCTAACGGATAAATCCTTGCTAGTTTCATCACCCCGTACAGTTCGTTGTGACGACGTCTTGGGAGTCAAATCTTTCGATAATTCCCCCTTCCTTGGTTGACTTCGTAATAAATAAGAAATAAAGATGACAGCGATTGTGTTTTTGTACCTTCCTTTATTTGGATCACTAGAATTAATTGTTTCAGAGTAATCAAATTTTATTTCGCCTTGTGGTAATTACTTTCCTGGTATTTAGCGCCCAAGTTAACGCAATGAAGTCGTTTTAAAGTGCATTCAAATAGTATTGTATATCGAGTTAATTAAAATTTTCCCTCGCTAAAATGTTTGTTTGGTCAAACCAAATACGATTAAGCTTTCACACTTCTGTTCGCCTCACTAATAAGGTGATATAAGGTCTTTCATAAAAAATTGACTTACGAGAAGAAACAAAATAATTCAGAAGATACCTTATTCTGGGAAACTAATATTTATATATTTAAATATATATCTGTGTACAACATCTTTTTTAATCTAATTAATTTTCAGTTTCGCATCATATAACATAATTAAGAGTTGTCAATTCATTACAAACAGTTTAAATTAGAGATGGTCAGTAGTCAAAACTTATTATCTACTTTAAAAGGTTAAAATTTAGATCAACTCTGTGATGTAAAGCAGTTAAATTATAATGAATTATATTTATAATTTTTTGTAACGTTTGATTTTTTGCCGATACTTTTTACCAATGATTATTACTATTGAAGTAGTAATTTATTTTTATTATCTCATTTTTTGTAACTGAGTTATCTACAGCTACTAGTTAATAATAATTTTTTGTCAATAATCATTGTGTGGTTTTGAATAACAACTTTTCACATCCTGAAAATGTATCAGTAATCGACTAAGAACATTTCATTATAAGCGTATTTCTATTGCTGTTTTTAAATGAATTGTTCGTTTTTACCAAACTTAAGAAGTTCTACATAACTTCAAATTATTACGTAATTTCTAAATTAAATCTTGAATTTTATTGTAGTAAAATCATGAAAATGTTCTAGCTTCTATATCATTATTTTTTGAAAACTCTTACTACAGTGATGTATTTAAATTATGTAATGATTTTTTTTTGTTCATTGTAAAAAAAAAAGTGTTTGTGACATTTATTTCAATATTATAAATATTATCTCCCATTTAATACCAAGAAATTATTAATATAATATAATAACAAGTATGTACTGCAATATTTTTAATACAGTATTTTCAAGAAATTCTGTATTTATCACAGTTGTCATCTGCAGATGCAGAAGACAACTGTGATGTTCATTATTTATATAATAATAGCCATAATTTCTTGAAGCATTATGTTGTATTGTTCTTGATGTGTAAATTACAGTATTCTGTACAAAACATCTGAGGAAGGTACTGCTTACCGAAACAGATGTTTTATTCTTTAAATAATTTTTTTTGTAAATAAATTTGTGAAAATCAAATAACATATTTTGTTTTCATTTTCTTGTTATATAAACGTTATTGTTATTTTAAGTGTTTTGTTAAATGTAATAAAATTCATTACAATTTATTCAAATGTCATATTGAATAAATTAATTAATTAGATGAGGTAGGAGGTACGACAGAATTTTCTCTTTCTCTCTTTTTTAAGTACCATTGAAATATAATAAATACTTCAGGAAGTTTAACCCAGGAAGTAATTTATTTAATTATTTGTTATGTCACTGAAATAAAATGTAGCCATACAGTTTTACAACATTTTAGTTGTATTGTTTTTTTAATTCAGCTGAATTAATTTTAAAAGTAGAATGTTCATTAATATTAATTGAAATTATTTTTTTTTTATTTAATATTAAACAATTTGTAGTATCTCACTTAAAATATTTGAGATGATCTTTTCAGTGCTGATTATACAGATCCTTCATCATTTGAGTTAAGAGTGATGCTTTGAGGTTGGATATTAACTACATCATTAGCAAATAACTCCAATAATATCTCTTCACTAATATAATTAGTGAATGAAAACTCCTCTAATGAAGAAGTTGCATAATTATTGCAATGAAGAACCTGAAAGTACAGTTTCTATTTTTAGTGAGTCATTAGGTTCTTAATATTTAAAAAAATATTACCGCATTTACCATGCTGGTTTATCACACTTTATCACTCTGAAATAAAATTACTTATGGTTCTGTATCTTATTTTTATGCATTCTTTTATTTCAAAAATGTTTTAGGATCGTAAATCTTGATAAATGAACTTTTTTTTGTCTACAGTTGCTTCTTGAAATTATTATACTAATTATTGTTAAAGAAAAACCCAAAAGTAAACATTAAAAAATTATTATAAATGTGAAACTAACTTAATATGTTGTTGTAATTTATAGAATTGAGTATTTTTTTTTTTACTTTATGGTGTGTTTTATAAAACTGATTTTTTTTTATTCATTTTAATCTCATAGCATTTTACACATAAGCTTGCAATTATGATTTCTTTTTCTGGTGTTATTACTTTTTTCCTTTCTTTCCAATATTTTCTCATTCTATGTGCATGTGCTTTCTTTCTTTTTTCATTCCATTTTAAATTCAGATTTGATGTGTTCTCTTTAACCTGAGGGTCCTTTATCTCTTTTATCTTATATTTATAATCTCTTATTACTTTCTCCAGTAATACATTAAATAGTACTGTGAAATTCAATCTCATTGTCCAATTTCTGTCTTTCTTCTAAGTACATAAAAGCTCTGGTAATAAATAAAGCTGGTTTTATTCTTGTCATGTAAGACATCGCTCACTGGATAGTAATTCAGAGTCTGAATCACAATTGACTTCTTCCATGTTATATGCTTCTTCATCTCTGTTTTCGTGAAACAAGTTTTCAGGAACCTTGGGAATCGGAATGGATTCATTTTTGAGGTAGAGGTCTAAGCGTAGATGGGAATGAAGGTCAAGTAAAGTGTGCTTAGATTTCTTAGAAATTTCAGATACATTAGGGACACCAAATGTCCTTGTGGCTTGGAGTAGCCATTATGGTTTGGCGTGAACCAAAATATCTCTTAACTGATTGTTATTTCTGTTTAATTGACTTATCCCCAGATCCGGCTGGATATTGTCTATAGATGGGTCTGCGGTCATATGGATGCGCAGCCAAACACCTATTAAAGAGGTCAATCAAGGAGATGGTTTTGTCTGGACCAAAATTAGGCGGTTGTACTTCTACACATGCTACATCTCGCCCAATGTGTCCTGTGACAGTTACACAGAAGTCTTGGCAGTCATCTCGAGAGACCTGCAAGCACGCAGTCGGCTATGTTGGCTGGAGACTTTAATGCTTGGGGTTCAGCAAGAGATAGGATCATGAATGAAACTACCGCGGCATTAGACTTGTATGCCTCACCACTGGTGATATATACACCCACAGAAGAGAGGTGACAGGCTTCATTGTTGACCTCACATTTGCCACACCAGAACTGGCTGCAGGGGTACACGGCTAGCAAATATGGGAGGGGTTTACAGCCAGTGACTACCAGCCCATAATAATGACGGTCACTAACGGCAACAACCAGGGAAACAAAGGAACAACAGTAGCTGGTTGGAGCACCAGGACTGAATCGAAGGTTTTTACTAGGAAAATTGACCTGCAGGGAATTATGGGATCCATCACAACTGAAGAAAAAGCTGCATATTTGGTTAATACACTGACTGAGGCATGCGATCAAGTGCCACCAAAAAGATATTCAGGCAAAGGACATCCTCCTGTGTACTGGTGGACGCAAGAAATCTGCGAAAAAAGAAAAGAATGCCTCAGATATAGAAGGCTGACTACATGCGCTCTCCTTGATTCACTTAGAGCAATATGCATGACCCAATTCAAAGAGAGTAGGAGGCAACTTGGTGTCATGATCAAAGAATCAAAGAAATTTTGTTGGCATCATCTCCTTGCAGAGATGGACTCAGACCCTTGGGGGAGTCTCTACAAATTGCTGGTAAAAAGGGTTCTGAGACCAAGAGAACCAATTACAAGAGATGAATAGGAGATCAACCGCATTATTGAGGGTCTGTTTTCTTGTGGAGAAGTTGTTGCAGTGGGTGAATGAGGCAACAAGGGACCTCCGCTGCTATTCATTGAAGGGGAGCTGGCTGCTAAGTCATCCAGGCCAGATCTACTACTTAATATGGTGGTTAAGGCGGTGACCTGGGCCGCACCAGATGCTTTCTTGGATGTTCTGAATGCATGCCTTAAAGAAGAGATATTCCCGGAGAGGTGGAGAGGCAGAGGCTGGTGCTTGTGCACAAGATAGGGAAGGACCCGGGACTCCCCACTTCATATAGACTACTTCCTATGATAGATGCAACCACAAAAATACTGGAGCGAGTATTACAGCACAGACTCAATAATCAGCAGAAGAGACGAGTGGACTCTCTACAAGACAGTATGGTTTCTGCAAGGGCAGGTCCGCTCATGATGCGGTTGCTAATATCCACAAGAAGGTCGTAATATTATACAGAAAAACAGTGGTCACTCCACCGGTAGAATGTGCATGCTAATCACTTTAGACGTTAGGAATGCCTTCAATAGCATAACACACAGCTATTGGGCACTCACTTAACTCTCATAGGATCCCTGGATATCTTGTCAATACTATTACATCTTACCTGACAGGATGCAAACTTATATGTAAAGTTGAGGTAAACAACTAGAACGAGCAATGGACAGGGTAGTACCACAGGAGTTAGTCCTTGGACCGACCCTCTGAAACCTCTCCTATGACGATGTGCTCCAACTTCCGCTGCCTCCGGGAGTAACCCTAGTGGGGTATGCGGATGACCTAGCGCTGGTGGTCAAAGCTAACAACAAGAGAGAGGCTGTGGGCAAAATACACGACACCTATGACAACATCAGAGTATGGATGCGAGGAGTCGGACTAAACTTTAACCCACCAGGTTGCTCTAGTGGTGAACGCGCCTTCCCAAATCAGCTGATTTGGAAGTTGAGAGTTCCAGCGTGCAAGTCCTAATAAAGTCAGTTATTTTTACACGAATTTGAATACTAGATAGTCGATACCGGTGGTCTTTTGTGGTTGGGTTTCAATTGACCACACACCTCAGGAATGGTCGAACTGAGACTGTACAAGACTACACTTCATTTACACTCATACATGTAGTGGAGCCATGGTGTATGCTAAATACAGGGGGATGCTGGAGCCCAATCACGGAAATTGCTGTTTCTGTATCATATCTGCATACAGTACTGTCGCCATACTGGTATGGCGGCAGAGATCATTGCAGGACTCCTTCCCATAGATCTAGTTGTGGAACAACGAAGGAGGAAATGGGAAGCAAGGACTCTCCCCCCCTTCGGAGAGAGAAAACAGCAAAGGTGTTGCTGAAGTATTGACTGAGATGGAAAACATATGGCAGCAGAGATGGGACTGTGGTGAGAAGGGTCAATGGACGTACTGGATGCTTGGAGACATAAAGCACTGGAGCAACAGATACCATAGCTTGCTGGGTTACTACCTCATGCAGTTTCTGATGGGACATGGTGGGTTGAGGTCCTACTAGCATAGGTTTGGTCTGGATCATTCCAATTTGTGCCCAATGTGCAGTGAAGAAAAAACCACTCATCACATATTTCCCTGGTGTACCAGATATGATGATGAGGGTAGAAAGCCACTAGACGTTTTACACAAGGAGGACACGTTTGCACCAGAAAAGGTACAGGATGTACTGTTGCACTCAGAGAGGAACTAGGTGACGATTGCAGAGTACGTCAAAACAATCATGCATGACCTAAAAGCCTGGGAGGAGACCTGTGATAGTCTCCAGAGGGCATTTGGGCTGACAGGCACTAGGCCGAGTGCTTAGGGGGTCCTCCAAACCTGCGGAAATTGTCTGGGTGTGATGAAACTGTGAGAACTTCACCTACGTGTCATATGGCGGCCTATTGGGAAGGACTGATAGGTCCATTAGGGATGAATGATGTGCCTGTGGCACAGATGTGTGCTGAAGCAATGATCTCCTAATTTTAGCAGTAATTGGTGTGAACGGAAGAGTATCCGTTTTTTGCACCCTGGCCTCTTCTCTTAAGTACCTTAATGGGTGTGTGTATAACATTTGGCTACATGGATAATAGGTAGTACTATAGGCACCTGTATGTTGTATTTCCCTTACATCTGTTGCTCACTTTGTACTCGATGATGTTAGCATCTATCCAACCCTTTGGTATTATGTTACATTATTGTATTATTATGTTGTGTTATTGTATTTTTGTATCACTTATTTCTGGTACTATTAATTTTTGCATTATTTATTTATTGTATTATTTTCCTATACCAAAATTGTATAATGTATATTGTTTGCAGATATATAAGGATTTCTAAAAGCTGCATATTATGTATGAATGTAGTGTACGATTGGTGTGTATCATAAGGGTGATTGTATTGTCATATTGTATGATCATTTACATTGTAGCCTCCTTATCTGGGGGAGTATTAAATATAATTATTACTATTATTATAGCGATTTAAAAAAAAAGAAGAAAAAATCTTGCATTGTAATATTGAAAATTGTAAATATTTTATTGATTATATATTCATTGCAGTCTTCCTGTTAGGGTAACATAAAGCATTGTTTAATTATATTATGATTTATTATTATTTTATTACATTATATTATTTTTACTGCACCAATATGTATTTTGTATATTGTAAGAGGTTTTAATATGTATTTCCATTACTGCATATTATGCATGAATCTAGTATAAGATTGGTGTACTAAGTGAGTGACTGTATTATATAATCGCTTACATTGTAGCATGTTTATAATGCATATATTGTATATTATGCAGGGGTGATTGTATAATTATGTATATATTGCAGTATACCTTTTGGGGTAATAACAGCCATTGTTTAATAGTATTATTAGTTTTTTTACATTGTATTATTGCTTTACTATACCAATATATATATTGTATATTGTTTGAAGTTATATAATGAACCTTTATTGCTGAATGCTATGTATAAATGTCGTGAACGAATGTGTGTATGGGCGATCTCCCCCTACCTGATAGAATGCTTATTAGCTATGCCAGGAGTGGAGGTTTGCACAAGTGAGGTAGTGCACAAGTATACATATGCCCTTCTTAAAACCTAGCGGGACCTGTTAGCAACCTCGACACTGCTTTGGGATCTATAAAATGGATTCCCCACCTCTACAAAATAAAAAAGCCTGTCTAAATGCAGTTGATATTTAGCACTGTAAATGACATCTTTACACTGTTTACCACAGGTCCTACCATAATGAATATCATTATTTCCAGATAAAACAACTCTTGTGTCACTTATATCTCAGATGCATTACATGTATCACAATCATTTTTGAAATGGTAATGTGTGTATTTTATGGTATTATTCTTTACTTATCAGATTTCTGTTTTTATTATTGTGGTGGTAACCAGAATATGATCATTTGCCAAAGGAATTCTAATAAAATTAAGAAAACAAAAAATGTATCCAGTGAAAAATAATGTTACAAATTTTTACATATTTATTCGTGTTTTTATTTTTACAGGCACTTAATGAAAAAGCTGGTGATGGGCGACATAGTGGTGTGTTAATGTGGACAGGACTTGAGTATACTTATCAAGGATTTTCGGCATCATTTAAACAGAGATTTAATTTTAGTCTGGCTTTCAAAGAACGTGTTGATATGGCTTTAAAGTGGATCACAGATCCTAAAACTCCAGCAAATCTTATAATGTTATATTTTGAAGAACCAGATACTCATGGCCATGTATTTGGCCCTGATTCAGAACAGGTTAACGCACAGTTAACAATTATCGATAATACTACAAAATATCTAATTGACAAATTAAATGAAAATAAAATAACTAATTATAATTTAGTTATGCTTAGTGATCATGGTATGAGTGTTATTGATTATTCAAATATTATTGATTTAAATCAAATTTTGAGTAATAATACTTATGATTATTATGGATCATCTCCCACTCTTCAGATTTATCCAAAACCAGGTAAATTAGACATTTCTAAATTTTATATTTTAATTATTATTGTATACCACAATTTATTCTTAGTTTCTTATAAAATTTCATTATGCAGCTTATTTGGTAACTGATTAAAAATACTGTTTCCATCACACTTAAATAGATTCAATATTTTGTGTTTAGCCCACTGGGCTGGTCTAGTGTAATGGTTAACTTGTCATCGCAAATCAGCTGATTCGAAGTCGAGAGTTCTAAGGTTCAAATCCTAGTAAAGGCACTTACTTTTATACGGATTTGAATATTAGATCATGGATACCGGTATTCTTTGGTGGTTGGGTTTCAGTTAACCACACATCTCAGGAATGGTCAACCTAAGACTATACAAGACTACACTTCATTTACATTCATACATATCATCCTCATTCATCCTCTGAAGTAATACCTTAAGGTGGTTACAGAGGCTAAACAGAAAAAAGAAAGTATTTTGTGTTTGCCTGTTATTAACTTTCAAAGGGTCAAATGCATTTCAGCTGAACAGATTTTTTTGATTACCAGAAGAAAGGAAATTTACTGGAAAAAAAGCTGGTGCGAACTGGTTGGAAGATAAGAGCCCTTTTTTGTATTGGTTTGGTTTTCTGTTTGTATCTTCTTTCAATAAATTTTACAGTAAATATAGTTCATTTAAAAATTTGAAGTAACAGAATCCTGAATAAAAATATTGATAATTTATATAAAGGATTGTTTAAAATAGTAAATTAAATAAATGAAAGAAAACGTTTCCCAGAAAAAAGATTGTTTAAATATTAGCTTAGAATGCGAAAAGGTTTCTAAAAGATGTTTCTATAATACATGAATTTTTATAATATAAGTGATTCTAAAAAAATATTGTTCCTCTTTCATTATTTAATAATAATTTTTTGTATCGATTTTAGTTTACCAACTATGATAAAAACATTACGTCATACAAATTTTGTTCAATATTGTTTTGTGTATATTTCTGTAATGATGGCATGTTTATACTATCACTCTACTGAATTAAGTTCTCTACAACAACTGATCAGGAAAGTCTGAAAATAGGTCTGTAAATAATATACATAGTGTTGTTGCGAAGAGCAGTGTACTTTATAAGTGTGCTGCACCGAACACAGTTGAATCCTTGTTTAAGTGCATTGATAAACCACCAATCTCACCTTCAATCGCTAGGTAAACCAGACTTCCCTTAAATTTTGCTTCAAACTTTGGAAAATCTGCTAAAAAGATCTTTTGAAATTTACTGAAAGGCTTAAGACAATGAAGCAAAAAACTGCGCGAGGAGCTTTGAGTGGTACCCATGCTTCAAGAAGAGTATGCCACTAATGCAGATCAGGGTGATCTCTACAAACACAGCACCTGTAAATGCAAACAAAATTAGGTAGTTAGTGGCTCAGAACTATTGGGTTACTGTAAAGGAAATTTCTAAATTTCTATTATTTGAAATAGTACAGGCAATCCTCACATCTGCTCTAAACATGCTCAGACTCAGTGCCAAACTTGTGACTGGTGTGTGAGCATAAGAAGCTTTTGTCAGGATTTCATTCGGCAAAGTTGAGATAACCAACTTCAGAGTAGTACACCTTGAATGTTAGAGAAATAAATGAGTGTTTTTCTAACAGGGTTAATTTGTCACCTAGTAATCAAACTGGTGATTACTAGTGCTACTGTATGACTTCTTTGGAAGAATATTCAGTATACACAACCTAAACCATAATGTACAGGCAATTAAGTGACCATCATAACAATCTTCCCAACCATGCATCTTACAAAACACGCAAGTTTTTTGGATGCAATAGCATGATCATTGGATCTTTTCACCATGACTAACTTCTTTTTCTATAATGAAATTTAAGTTGAAGACTAGTGATTTTGACATTGTAAAGAAGATTCGGTGCGAATTACAAAAAGTGCTTGACATACTCCAATACAGAACTTCCTCAGAGCATTGCAAAAGTGGAAAAACTGGGAACAGTGTTTTGGTGGAAGGTTCTCTTTTATTATGTCTATCTCAGAAAGTTTTCATCATACCTAATAAAGGGGCATAAAATTGTGTAATGAGCAGTTGAATGGTTAGTTTAAGTAGTTTTTATTGTTTTATTTTCATATTCGACTTGAATGTTTGATATAGAATAATTTTTTGGTGTTTTACAAACATTAAAAAGAAATACTCCATATTCCATGTTAAGTTTTTGTTATTTTATTCATTTGTTTTTTAAATAAGCATTCTTTCACATTTATTTATTTTATAAGGTTTGTTATATTTATATTAATTCTTAATTCCTCTGTATTTATGAATGATCATTTAATAAACAAAATGCATTTTAGCTTTAAAATTATATTTTTTTAAATAATCTTTGAGTGTAAATTTTGAGCTCTTATTATTTTTGCAGAAATCATCATTGCTGGAAAAATAATAAGAGCTTATTATTTATTTTATGTTTCTAAGTGTAGAGAATTAATCATTACACAAGTATTTTTTAAACAATTTAAACTTAGTATCCTCTATATTTTATAGATTACTGGTATTAGCATTAATAAATGAACTACCCAATAGAGTAACTGAATAGAACTTGGGACTTAAAAGCTGCTTTTTTATCCTAAAGCATCCTCATTATTGATTGTTTTAATTCTTCTATAAATATTAACAGCAACTTTAAAAAATAGTTCATATTGTTAATTTCTTTACTATTTCATATTAATAAAATTTCATATCCAGTCAATATTCATTAGAGTAGTTCATTATTGTACTTCAGGTATTGATAAAATAAAGTAATGTTTTATTTTAAGAAAATAAGATCTTACTGTATTCTCTTGCTAAATGCAGAACATGTACAAGTTTCAGCAGTTTCTTTTTTCTTTTTAATATGTTATATTAAAATATTTTTTTATATCTTAATGTCTTTTTTAAAAATATATTAGCACTTATATATTAAATATAATATTTTTAAATATATTATCACATAAGTTAGTTCCTGCAACATTCACTGGATGCCAAATGAATTCGTAAATTTATAAATATTTTTGACTGGTTGTCACAGATATGTATGCTGTGTACTCATTGTGTTACATGTGATTATATGAATTGTGATTGAGCATCACCGTTCAGAGAAAATTAAAAAACGATTACCACAAACTGCTACCTTGAACATCAACTGCTGGTTAAAAATTGTGTTTTTGAATCTGAATCGATTACATAGGCTGCAGGGTCAGAGTTTATCTATAGTTAGAGGGAAACGATTGAACTCTTGTGACAGATATTCTTACATGAAACAAAAATATGATCAGATGACCCATACTTGAAATTAATATTCTAAGGCTATGATATATAAGATTTTGAAGAAACATCTGCAACGTAAGTGATACAGATTATAATTGATACTGTCTCTTGAGTGTCAGTGACACAAAAGAACTAAGTAAATAGTTTGTTGAAATAGTTGACAGTATGGTGGCTGATGGAAATTTGTAACATAAAATTGTTTGTAGTGTTGCATCTGATTTCCATTTAAGTGATAAGATAAACATTCTTAATGCCACATAAATATATATTACATTGGTATTAGGTGTAATCATTAGAATTATTGTATGTTTTAAGAAAAGCAGGATTGAATATAGTTTACTAATTAACTTACAGTATTTATGAAATGAATTGTCTCAATAGATTTTACAAAAGTGTAATTGTTTCCATTTAGAAAAAAAACTGTTTAGAAAAAACTGGACACATAAATATGATAACGCCTACACTAGCAGTCTTAATAAGTCATAAATAAAAAATATTCAAACCGTTATTTACTGATAAATAAACTGTGAGGTGAAAGTTATAACAAAAGCAGTTCTGTTTCAGAAAGAGCATGGGTACAAGAAAAACCACTTACCTTAAATTGAATAGTTGTACTAGGAAGGATTAAAAAAATAGATAAATAAAATAAATACCTGCGTGCCTTTTATAGATGTATGTAATCACCTTAATTGAAGAGGTATTTAATCATTTAGAATTGAATGAAATTGTAAAATTAAAAAAAAAGTAGGATTGAAGGTAGAGATAGAAAGATTTTTTTACAATCTAAATGAGAACTAAGATACCATTATAATAGTAGAATTTGAAGAAAGACAGGCTTTAATTCAAAGAAAAAAATTAAGTCAGAGACATGGCCTTTTCATTGTAAACAATAACCCCCTTCTGTTTCTCAGTGTGTATAGAAAAAGCCATTAATGAGCATTAAGGAAAAATTTGAACAGGTTAACATTCCAAGGAGAAAATATCAAACTGTTTAGATTCATTGATGATACTGTTAGGATATTTTGGCAGAAATAAGAAATGAATTATAAAAAATTCTGAAACTCAGAGATTTACTGCTCGGAGAAGAAAGTTTGCTCCAAAAATAAATATTAATGAAGCAAAGATAATGAAAAAATGTGATAGAAAGGAAGCATAAGAAGAATTAACTGCATATTAATAAACAAAACAACACACCAGAAATTATACAAAATTATTATATATATTTGGTATGCATGTACATTAACAAATGTTAGTAAATATACTAGAAGATGTATCATAGCATCAGAATTAATTATTTATATTATTAATTTTTTTCAGTTACTATGTTATTATTACTATTATTTTTTTTCTAAAACATTTTGTGCCTTCACATAATTTGCTGTCTTACCAGAATGTATACTTATATATTACACTTTTTCCCTACAAGTATTCAATGTAAGCACTTCATCACATCGCACACATCCAACTAATAAGAGAGTCTTCTCATAATTTAATCTGCATGTCTAGAGTAATAGAAGTGACAGTTGCTTCAATCATGTGCCTCATATTGGTTAGATCAGTTGGTAGTGGAGGCATATACATAAGATCTTTTATAAAATTCCAAAGGAAAAAAATCATATTGGGTAGATCGGGTGAACTTGGAGGCCACTGCAAACAAGCTCTGTCCTTAGGTCCATACCTACCAAAACAGCAGTTGGAAAATCCAATCCCAAATAAAGTTATTCCACATCATCTTTTGCCAAATAAAATTCTCTGGTCCGTCCTTTTAGTTGAGGAAAGAGTCATGAACTTGTAACGTATCCAAATAAGGAACTCCTACTATGATTGCTTCATCGAAAAAAAAAAATAGCATGTAAACTTCGCATTGAGATACTTCAAAGAAAACATTTAATTTTAGGAGTGGTTATCACATTATAAGAGTTCATGGAGATTTTCTGATTCCAGGTACAGATCTTAAATGTGTTAACTTTTCCACTAACATGAAATGCTGACTCCATTATTAAACACAATATGATCAAGAACTTTTCCATCTTCATTCTGCAACATATCAATTCCAAAGTTGGCACATACTTAGTCTAGTCAGTTTTCAAAGTCTGTAACAGCTATAAAAAGTGTGGGCAAACACATATCTAAGTGTTTCCTTAAAACATCTTTGTTAGTGGCGCTGTCAAGCTGAAAGCTAGGGAATCAATGTATGACATGTGTGCAAATAAAACTGTTTTTTTTCTCTTTAATTCTAGTCTAAATCAATATTGTACACAACATCGAAGAGATATTATTAGAAATTAAAACCCCAATATTCTTTTTTGTCTGCCCAGTTCATATAAACTGTGTTTGTACTCGCATTGTTCATATGTTCTATGATAACAAAACAGGAAAAATGGGAAAATCAGAAAGGAAGAAATGAAACATTTTTAGTACGATGTTACAAGAGAATATTGAAAATCGAATGAACTGATAAAATGCTAAAAGAAGAGCTTTTACATGTATTGGAGAGGGGTGAAATGTACGTCAGAATCTTGTAAAAAGAACTTAACAGAACAATTGTTGGGAGTGGCCATATATCATGGCATTGAGACTTTTTATGGTGTAGGGTATTAGGTAAAACTGTATATAAAAACAAAGATTACAATGAAGGATGTAGTAAAGACTATGAGAACAAGGAATTAGCAAGGAAGAGAAAGGAATGAAGGATCTTACTTGTCCAAATTCTTCAGAAGATACAGGATGAAAAAATCATTGTAGAATTGACTCATTCATCTTCCAACAGGTTTTGCATGATTCCTTGTACCTATCAGTTACATATTAAAGCAACTACTAATAAAATGCTACTGTTTTGCCAACTATTAATAAAATACCAGACTACTGTTACCAGTTTAATCCTTGTTTTTGTTGTTGTTGACTGCAATTTGTTCTGATTTTCACTTCATTCAGTTTAGTTTTCATGTTTGTATTTCTTGTCAGGAAGATAGCATTAGTGACATAACAGAAAGCATCATTGTACGCTACAGCATGTGTTAAAAATGACTCATTGTCACTGATCAACGTGGTCTACTGTAGTAGCTACTACTGTCAGCAGTAGTACTATCAGTGGTAATCTACTGTTTCACTGGTCAACATGATTTTTGTCTCCACAAGTACTAATTTTTGTACTTAATGTAATTTTTTATCCTGTTTTCAAATATGTATTCAGAATTTCTCTATCGCCCATAGTTTTTTTGTTATTTTAATTTTTCAAATATTTAAAAACATTTTTTCATCCATTGTTAAGTAAAATCATCTAGAGCATTGTAAATACGATAGAACCAAATGAGCTAAGTCAAATCAAAGTGTAGTATTGCTACTGTTGTGCAGATGTGTATATAGACATGTATAAACATGATCTAGTGTAGCACACATTCATCAGAACAATGCCAGTTGTGAGATAGTAAACATGTCATTGTGAATGCTTTGTGTGTCTGAATTATTGTGCATTACATATTTACAAATTTATTTCTTTTAATTAGTCATTAGTTACAAAATTTCTAGAGTTTGTTTAAACCATCCTAACAATGTTTGTTTTGTATTTGGTGAAGTGACGCTTAAGTCACAAAGGCAAAACCATACTCCATTAGTAAAAAAGTGTTATGAACTTTATTTTGGGTCTAAAGTTCAGGAACCAAACAAGGACCTGGGCCCCACATATCTGTTGTTTATCGTGTTCTAGGCTTTTCACTGTATGGAAAAATGGCACACACCACATGCCATTTGCTATTCCTATGATTTGGAGGAAACCCAAAGATCACTCTTCTGACTGTTATTTCTGCTTAACAAACATTAAAAGGATTACGTCAAAATCAAAACATACAGTGGTGTATCCTAACTTGCAATCTGCAATGAGACCAATTCCATACTGCAAAGAATTGCCCACATCAGAGTCTCCAGAACATCTGACATTAGATGAAGAGAGCTCAGAGTCTGATGGAAGTAAGGAAGAAAAAGAAACAGATTCTGGTGATACAACTTTTGCACAAAGCAGTTCATCTGAGCCTCATTTACTGACTCAAGAAAATTTTAACAATCTCATACAAGATTTAAAGTTATCCAAAAAACAGTCTGAAATGCTTGCTTCCTGGCTAAAAGGATGGAATTTTCTTTAAAAGAATACAAAGATATGTACTTATTGTAATCATCATGCTGAATTTAAAGACTATTTTTCTGAAGAAAGTGGCTTAGTGTTTTGTAATGACATTTCTTCTCTTATGGAGACGCTTTGTAATGAACATAACCCAACAGAATGGTGCTTATTCATTGATTCCTCTAAATTTAGTTTAAAAGTTATGCTTCTGCATAATGGCAATAAATTCCCATCAGTACCTGTGGTTCACTCTGCTAGTATGAAAGAAACATAGGAGAACTTTAAATTTGTAGTGGAAAAGCTGAAAATGCAGTGTATGAGTGAAATATTTGTGGTGATTTGAAGGTAATTGCACTTATTCTCGGTCTGCAGCTTGGTTACACAAAGTACTGTTGTATTTTGTGTGAATGGGATAGTAGGGACAGAGTAAACCATTTCATTAGAAAGGAATTGCCTAAACATGAATCACTCATTCCTGAACAGAAAAATGTGAAATATGACCCATTTTGTAATCCTAAAAATGTTTGTCTACCTCTGTTACATATCAAACTAGATTATTGAAGAATTTTGTCAAGGCCATAGACAGTGGTTTCATGTATTTAAAAACAAGGTTCCTAAAATTAGTGATGTAAAAATTAAAGAAAGAATATTTGTGGGTTCACAAATATTATCACTAATGCATGATGAAAAGTTAGAGGAACTATTGAATCCACTGGAGAAAGCAGCGTGGCAAGCATTAAAAAATTTTACTCAGAATTTTTTGGAAAATTGAAAGCTGGAAAATTACTGTGACATTGTCAGCAATCTTATAAGAATTTGGGTTTAATATGTTCTTAAGATTACACTTCCTGCACTTGCACGTAGATTTCTTCTGGAAAATCTTGGTTCAGTGAGCGATGAGCATGAGGAACACTTTCATCAGGAGATATCAGTTATGGAAAAGAAGTATCAAGGCAAATCGAATCCTAATATGTTGGCCAATTATTGTTAGACTATCAAGACGGGTGCTCCACAGGTGAAATGTAGCAGAAAATTGTCATTTTTTACTTTCTAGGTGAGTCAATTGTTTGAATATTGTGTAATTAGGAATGCAGAAAGTATTAAAATGTTTGAAATTATAAATGACTGTCTCTCAGAAACCTTGCGTGATGGGAAAAAACCAATATATTTGAATTTAGAAGAAAAAATACTATCAGAATCATATTTTTCTTTCTGAGATAAAGACAATTCTTTTTTGTTCTCTAGTGTTATCAAATTGCATGTTGCCTACTGATTAATGAGCTTTAATGTTAAGGATTTGAAACTCTAAAATCTTGTAATTGTCCTTGCAAACTTTTTCTAAGTACCTTGTAAACTATATAAATTATTCCAGGCTTGAAATAGTAATATTATCTACACTGCAGGAAAAGTCAACTTTATATTTTTAGGCATTCTTTGGAAACTTGGCTAACTATTATATGTTTTAGACTAACAATTTAATGTTACTGCTATTAACTAACTTTTTCAATCAGTTTTTTCTTTTGGAAAATATTTTTACTGGTTTAATGGATATAATAACATTTTTTTATTAGGTAAACATGATGAGGTATTGGAAAATTTTAGGAAGGCAGCAAATAGAAGTAATTCACATTTTCGAGTATTTACCAAAGAAGAGATACCAGATAGATGGCGCTATAAGAAATCACCAAGAGTGTCACCAATGCTTTTGCTTGCAGATAATGGATATGTATTTAGCGATATCTATAAAAGTCTGGATTGGTATCACAAAAGTATGAATGTCACATGTAAGTAGTATTTTTATTGGTTCATAGTGTTTAATTATTATAAATATTGAGTTGATATTTTGGAATTATTATTTTTTTGTTAATTTCCTTATCATTTCATTTGAAAACGTATTATTTCTTAAGTCATAATAGTTATTAGATTTACATTATTGGATGTTTAGGAAAAAAGTTAGATGATATAGGTTTTATTCTCAATTTTTAATGAAATCTGTTGTTATTACTGGAAATATTATTGTTACTTTATCATTGTTGTAATTCTACTGTCATTATATCAGTTAATTAATAAATACAGTATAAACAAAAAAATTATTATATCTTAGTTAAAATAATCTCTAATAATAGAAATAAGTAAATAAACTAAATTTTTAAATAAATGCTGATCTCATGTGATGGAGTGATTAGTGTCTTAGCCTTTCATCTGGAAGTACCAGGTCTGAATCCTGGTCAGGAATTTTTAATATGCTACAAAATTCCATTCATATATTCCCCCCCCCCCACACACACACACACATATATATATATATATATATATATATTTTTAGATACTTTTATTCTAGTACTTTATATTGCTACCTAATTTGTTTTTGATATTTACTGACATATAGTAAATTCATATTATCTTTATATATTAATGATACCAAAAATATATACTTTGTTATGGATGATTGTAGGTGTGATTTTATGCTTTCCATATTATTCATACAATTCTTCATACTTAAAAAAAATAAAAAATGTTTTGTTTTTGTATGTGTGTGTGTGTGTGTGTGTGGTGTGTGTGTTGACACAAGTTGTACTACATGAGGAAATAATTATATAGGAACATTACCATACGCTGAGACAAATCACTATGAGGAGATCTCATTTGGCACATACCTTTTTTTATCATTTTTACCAATAAATAGTTCAATTTGCCAGTTTAATGTTTTTTAAAAACCCTCCTCATTTGGTTTACTAAATTCAGGTTAAATGCACTTTTATAATACATCAATCAACAATTCTGTCCCAGCCATACTGTTTACTTTGGAGCCACATTAGTTGCATCCCAGGATTTTAAAATAATTTTTTCGATAACATTCCAAATAATTTTATAAAATTAGTCACTAATTTTTCAGTTATATGATTATTAATCATTAATACGTGTTAATAATTGTGACTTATAAGTAAAAATACCGATGAAAATGAATTTTCTCTACGGAAGATTTTTCTTGTCTTGGTAGAAAACTAAGGACTGCTATTTATCCTCTGTATTGACGTAGCACAAGCATCATGAACTAACACAGCATCAGTAGTCAGAAAGGATCCATTTATTTATAGTCAATGGATATAAATTTTAATTTCAAAAGACTGCTATTTTGTGCAGAGATGGAGCTGCTTAGATAAAATCAAATCATGTATGAAAATAGATGATAGGAATGCAAGCATGTATGGTAGTTATTTATAACCATGACATACTAAGTAAAGGTGTTTTAAATCATTAAGTAGCAAGTAATTTAGTGAAGAGGAAGGGGGTTGATGTTTTGTGTGCCAGACTATCCACACCTGTTTAAGATGAACTACAAGAAGACCTCAAGTCCAAATTTGTGGATCTTATTTACATTTCAGGCAATGCTGACAAAGAGAAATTCAAGAACTTGGATCAACAAGCAATTATATATCAAATTCTGAAACAAACAATTTTTTTAAAAATACTTCTTGAGCCTGTTGTTTCTTAGTACTAGATATATCAAAAATTGTTTCACCAAGATCACAGCAGAACAACTCGTAGGAGAAAAAATATAAGATTTACAGATTATGTCTTGAAGACATTCATTACCCCTGACTCTTATTTTTTGACAGAACTGTTGCAAAATTTATGAAAGAGAATGGAACTAACTGTGCCTGGTAGACAGATCTGTATGAGGAGGTTGGTACTTGTATCTTTTTGAGGTCTGTAGATGTTTAAACTATATTTCTCTGTACATTCAAAGAATATCTCTTTGTTATCCACTTGTATATTTACAATTTATTTATAAACTACATTCTCAGTTTTAAATGACTTCTTTCATCTATGTATAGTATATGAGTACCATATTATTACTTACTATAGTGAGTTTGAACCATACCATTTAGCAATTTTATATAATTTATTGCTAGTAGTATTTTTTTTAACTTAAAACTTTTAAAATCATTATCATGTATGTTTTACTTTTTCTTATTTTATTTGTTTATTTCTTACCTGGTTACATTGTAACACAGTACAGATACATTATGTCACCAATACACTGCAGGGATGCCTAGGCATCTGTATGTAGTCAGATGTACAAATATAAAAAATAATACAATAAATAAAACATTTAACAAAAAAAAACCGTAAGACTAAAACTTAAAAACAAAAATAACATCATCCAATATAGTCACTTAAGTATTCATCAATGTGAAATAGCCTTAATTCAAGTTCATTCATCTTATAGCCTTTGCCAATACTTTTTATATTTTCTTGATACTAGAATTTTAGTTTCAAGAGATAGTTTATTGCATAGCAGCGTATTTATTATTATTCTGCCAACTTTTTATATATTCTCAATAATTGAATGGATTTATATCTCATATTGGAGCGACTACAAATATTTATATAGTCTAGGGCTATTTAACTGTAATGATGACTCAAAGATTCTATACAAATAATTTTTACTGGTTTTTTATGTATAGTTTTTAATTGTTTTATTTGGTTTTTATTAGCTGACTCCCATGCAGTTATACCATTGCTAACAATACTGTAAAAAATTCCATACATAATAGTAAATAAATTTTGAGCACTAAGAATTTTGCTTAGCCTCGATAATATGAAAACGGTATAATTTATTTTATTTATTCTATTTGAAATTTCATAATCCCATGTGAAAATTTGATGTATGATAATACCTAAATTGTTTGTGCAATATTCTCTTTGAACAAAAACATTGCCAATTACAACATTAAAATCAGTAAGAATACAGTTATAATGATTACTAAAAATATACAGTGTTATCTACATTTAGAGGTAACTTATTAGAAATCTAACCACTTTTAATTCAGTATGTTGATTTTCCAGTTTATTATAAACTTCAGACTAAGAATTTCCATAACGTATTGTAATTGTGTCATCAGCATATGATAACATTTTTATAATCAGAATTTTGTAGTTAAATATATCATTAATATAAATAATAAAGGCCCAAGTATGGTTATGAGGAACACCAGTATTCAAATCTTGGTTGCTTTTTATACCATTAATTTTAACATTCTGCCTTCTGTTAAGCAGATCATTTTGAAATAACTTCTGATACAAACTTTTTCAAGTTCTTGATTAAAATTTTATGGTTTATCAAAGAAGGGTTTAGCCAGATCAAAAACAAGTTATTAAATTTTATGCTATAGTTAAATAAAGAAGGATTGCAATAAATGTAACTAAGTTATTTGCAATGATGGTTGGTGTAAAATATCATAAAAAAAAGTTTTTTCTTAAATCAATAAAGCATATGATACTGTAGTTTTATTTTCTTCATTTCAGAAAAATCGCAAAAGCGATTGAAAATGTTCTGACACAACTTTTTCAACGTTACCAAAAGTAGGTAAAGAATCAAAAATCTTTCAAAATTAAAAATTTGGTGGGCTGCTGATTCCATGATCTCAGTATTCTGTGCTTCCAACATAAAAATCAGCAAAAATACATAATTACATTAATAGCAACACATTGTACATCATATAAAAATTGCTCTTTTATTCCACAACCTTCTGAATTTCACAAAATTATCAAGCATCAAAACAAATTATTGTTGTCTCTTCTGTAAAACTACCATGATGATTATGTAAAATAATTTTCTTAATATTTTGAGAAATTAAAAAAAATAATGGTTAATCACACATTAATTAGATATCTAATGAATATGAATTTAATAAATTGAACTTTGTCAATTTTTTAATAACATTTTAAAATTATTCTTACTGCTGAGAAAGTTAAAAATTACACCAGTCATGCAAAATAAGTTTTAGTTAGACAACACGTATTTATATTGAATATACCATTTAATATTTGTGTTTACACTCAACATAAGAAATAAAGACTATTCCGATTACTTAAAACTAAATACCTAATGCATTTATACTCATCATCAGTTTCTTCTAAACCTGATAATCTTTTTTATAATTACTATTTCAAACATGGTCTACATCAGTACTGCTCTTAAAGAACTAAAAATGCAATATCTGTATTGGTGCTGAATTTTTTTTTATTTAAAGAATAAAACGATTAAGTATTTTCATTAATATTTTTTAAATAAATTTGATATTTTTAAATTAGAAATTAATTTAATTTTCAGAACCTGCGACCATATTTAAGTAATTCAAAAATGTTATTTTAATAATGCAAGGGTAAAACTATCTGCCTAAAAATTATGAAATTATTTTGATAACATTCCTTTTTTAATTAATTAATTTTTCATTTTTAAATTTCAAACTCACTAAAGTTATATAATTTTTAATATGCTATGTGTATCTTATCTTGTTATTGAAATAATATAATTATTAAAAACTCTAAAAAATAAATTTCTTTAACTTAAGCGCGAAATAAATATGTTTACACTTCAATGAAGTATTTCGACATAGTTACGAGATGCTCTTTTTGTATAGCACAAGTCAGATAGGAGTACGGGTCATCCGATTGTAAATCTTAAATCATTACTATCCGTTGAGGAAGACATATACTCTAGTTTTAACCATTCCATAAAAAAAAAGACCAATGGACAGGTTTTTTAATGATAGTCACATCAGATTTTGTTTCGTTCATTTTTGCGTTTTTTAGTGGAATATTAATTTTCGTACGATATTTTTAAAGTATTTTATCGGGGAGGGGGCTAAATTCATATTAAGTAAGTGAAGAACAATTGTTCAGCAACAATTGGTCTTTACTTATAAAAAACATACTTAAAAATATTACTTAAAATCATACTTAAAAAACATACAATTGTTTGTATGCAATTTGTATACCCTAAACTAACACACATAAAAAATATTTTGTATTCTTCTCTAACAGTATAGGACTTCCGTTATAATTTGATTGGTGCTGTATTACTGATTACCGCTGAGAAAATAGAAGAGCTATTGTACTTGATTTTCAAAAACATAGTTTTATATACATGCGAATTAATTGTTACAGTAATGTCACAGGCGTGTTATTTAATATTATCTTTGTATTAGCCCATTCATACCGCGTTAGAAATGGAATATTTCTTTCAGAAAATCAATGTTTAAGGAAACTTCAGTTACAGTTACTTCAGTTTATGTTACTATCGAATCCGAGTGTAATTATTTTCTTGATTGAGTTTTACACTCTCATTCCGTTCTTAGACTGCCCCTTTATCACCTAGATTTGAACCCTATTGAACTTATCTAGGGAGTAATAAAAAAATTAAATCAAAACATAATCTGTAAGGCGGAAGATTAGTTCATTGAAGAAGTGCATGCTAATATATGATCGAAATGTTGCCAGAATGTTACTGAAATTGAAAATTACTTCTAGAATAGAAAACGGATATTGCAAAATTGATAAACCACGTAAATGCTGAAACATCGAGAAATTTTGAAGATAAGGTTTTTTCGATCAGACTATTAGGATTTAAAGAAATGGACTCATAAATAAGATGAGAATACATGAAATTTGTTGTAATGAAAGTAACAAAAAATTCGGTATTTCATACATTTTTTATTGGTAATAATTTAAATTTTAATAAAATATTTATTTAAATAAATTTTCTTAAAAATTTGTTAGATTTTAATCAATTTGTAAAGAAATTTAATTTTTTCATTCATTAAATTAGCCCAACATCATTAACGTAGTAATTGAATTCTTGATGTAAACATAATTTATAGATTAAAAAAAAAGTGATATTGGTGCCCGAGTTTTGTTTTATAAAATTATAAGTTCTACTACCTACACGCAAATATAAACTGAATAATAATAGCTGCGTAGGTCACAACTAATATTATTTAGGAGCTAATAGTGATAAAGCGGGTGACCAGTACGTTTTCCTGTTACACAAAACAGTTTATGCAGTTGTACACGTTTACAATTAATATGATCATATTTATTCTGATATAAAATTTTTATTATACTCTATAAAATGAGGAAATTATGTTTCATATTGGCAGAGGTTTTCCAGGAAGCAAGCCGAAAGCCAGTTACGAAGTAGCAACAACAATAGCGATTCCGTTTTCCCGGAAAGTGTATATATCCGGCTGTAATATCTTTCAGCTATAAAGAGGCCGTACATAGGTTAGAATTGTGAGACTAAGGCAGAAAAAATGAAAATAGAATGAATACAAGGATACGTGAAACACGTGTTCATTTGTCTGTCCGAATCATCTAGCCCTTCAGTTAAAAAACCATAATTTTTGTCAAAACAAAAATAAAAAAATTAATTATAGCATTAAAAGTCGTCTATGTATTATACATAATACGAGTACATAGATTTGTATTATGAACGAATTTTTTCACGTTTATGTTTTTTTTACTGGCCTAGAAAGAAGAAAACACGATTTTTGAAATAAATAAGGTTTAGTTTGAAAAAAGCTAGCCAGCAGAGATAAAATTGTATTAGTTTACACTGTTTATCCTGTTCTACTGGTTCTACCAAACTTTATATTCATTAAAATATTTTTCAAACCCCCACAAAGACTTTTGTACGCCTAAATGCAAAACAAAACTTATTGCGGGATGTGATAAGTATTTTACTACCGTTAGAACATGAATTAATATACAATCTTGAAATCAAAATAAAATGATGGAAAAAATCAAAATCTTGAATTGTGGACTGGATTTCCGGGTCATGCACAGTCCTAGCTGCATCGTACTTTCCCAGTACACAATGTAGATATGTTTTTATTTTTTTGTACGAAATAAAAGAAGTATTGTGATCGCGAAAAATTTCGGTTTTCAGATTTCAACGGAAATATCCATTTTGACGATCACTGAATCCATTTTAACAAGTTTCGATGTGTCGTCTGTACGTATGTATATCGCATAACTCAAAAACGATTAGCCATAGTATGTTGAAATTTTGGATTTAGGGCTGTTGTAGCATCTTGTTGTGCACCCCCCCCCCCACCTTTGATTGTAATCGACTGAACCAAGAACCAGAAATGTCCAAAAAAGCCCAAAATCCAAAAACTTTTTCTTAAGTGCAGTAGTAAGCCTTCATTGAGAGCTTTTCAACTATTTATGGTAAGTGGTACTACTTATTTTCATTGGTTCCAGAGTTATAGCCAAATGAAATTTTTATTAATGAAATATTTGGATCTTATAACGGGAAGGCACATCGGTTCGTATCAGACTTTATTTCCCCTTTTTTTTAAATTTAAATATATTAATTTATTAATAATTAATCTCTGTAAAAAAAATTGCAATAAATAATAATTGAATAATAACAATTAAAAAAAAAAAAATATGAAAAAATATCAGAAGTTATTAATGAAATAAAATTTTATATACTTTTAAAAAATTGTGTGTATGTAATTTAATACGCGTACAAGGAAGTCATCTGCTGTCCACATCAGTTTTTTTATTGATTTATGTTAAGGAACGAATAATTACGCTATTGAATAAATACCAATGCATTGTTGCATGTTGTTAAATAACTGTTATTAGATATGACGGGAAAAATTTTTGTTTAATATGAAATTACGTATAACATAGTAATCCAGTGGTTTCCAAATTTTATATTACTACGCTTCCCTTTCAAGAAAAATCTCATCTTGGCGCCTCCCCCCTTTATATCATAAAATAATAGAGACACTTTTTTAAGTGGTGAAAATTGTACAATATAAAAAAAATAATTTATATGTATAAAAAACATACATACAAAATATTTTTTAAATTAATTTGTTTATAATGAGATGGATGTGCTTATTTATTTGTACAAAGTTTATGAAATCGAGGTGTTATCAAGGAGAGTGTTTCTCGTTGCTCTTTTTCTGTTACTAAACGGGTACGATATTTGGATTTCATTGCAGCTAAAGTAGAAAATCCCGTTTCGCACAAATATGATGTTACGAATAGCAGCAGTACTTGCATTGCTTTGCTTGACAAAGTATTATACTCTTCATTTCAATTTAACCAAAATTGGACTATAGGCTTTCAGCTGAAAATTTTTATTTTAATCAACTATCGCATGATAATTCTATCAATTTTTTCTTTTTCAATAGTTCTCAATCCAAATTCATCGTCTTGTTCATCGGCAAATGGATTCTGTACCCACGCGAATTTTGTAAAATCAATAACATCGAAATGTGAAAAGTGTATTAGCAAATTATTCAAGTGTTCAATGAGCAGATTTCTGTTTTCTTCATTGTTAACTCTGGCGCAGAAATCGTTTGGAAGTGAAAACATGTCAAACTTACTCTTACGTAAATTTAATTTCCGTAGTTTCAATTTTTTATGAATGCCCAATTTATATTTTTGAATCAATGAATACATTTCTGGACCTTGTATTGATTTATTCAAATCACTCAATTTTCCACAAATTTCATCAAATAGACAAGTTTAACAACAAAGCTATCATTCCTAAACAAATTTATTTGCTTATTATGATTTTCATCAAGAAGAACTGCAATTTCTTCTTTGCATTCGAATCATTTTTGCACGAAATAACGAACATACTTCACAATGTTATAAAAGTGAGGTATAAATTAGCTTCTCTGTCTTCACTCAGCTTTGCAAACGGTCTAACTTTAAAAAAGCTGTTTTTTTATGTAATTTATAACTTTCGTAATTTTTGTAAAAATGTCGTTAAGTTCCTCGCTCATATTTTTTTTTGGCAGAAGAGCTGTTCTGTGAAGCATGCAGTGCGTCCACATAACTTCGGGTGCTTTCTTTTTCATTAACATTTGGAAGACCTGCCTTATGTCCTGTCATTGACTGTGCTCCATCAATACAGAGTTCAGTGCAGTTATTCCACTTTATGTTGTTCTCATAATAAAAAAAGCGTCAATTGTATTAAACGATTGATCGCAGATACCTTCGGATATATTATCGATTCTTCTCCAAGCTATATTAACTGGTATTTATTGCGACTGTTACGCATATGATTCGCCGAACATTATTTTTACTATATCAGTAGCTGCTGGCAATACTGGTGTTTCACCTATTGGGAGGTTTTTACATTTCGCGATTCTGTAAGAAACTTGGTACAATGCTAGCAATGCGTTTGATGGAAAAAACAACTTTTTTAATCGTTTGCTTTCGTTTATTAAACTCATCTAGTTTTCTTTGAAAAAATTCTCTGGACTTGCAACGTATTCAGAATGCGTAGTTTTAAGGTGCCGTTTTAATTTGCCTGGTCTCATGCTATCTGCAGCTAAAATTTTCGAAGTTACACAGCTAAAATAAGGAAGTTCTACTTATTTTTGTATTTTCACTGCCTTTACTTCCATCAGCATCATTATCTCCAATATTTGAAGAATTTCTCTTCAAATCAAAAATTTATCCATTAGGCTAAAAATATTACTTTTAAATTTATATTATTAAAAATTACGACCTTCAGATTACCACTATTTATGGGTAAGTAATCGCGCCAAAAATAATTTAAAAGCACAGTCTCACACTGCTGAAACGCTTATGTTAACACTTAAAAAGTTTACTGCATTTTGCTAGAAAAGTGAGGTTATGTTTCTACGGCGTGTTTTATTTTAAATGTTGGATAATGTTCTTGCTACTTAACATTACGCACTAGATTTAAAATGCAACTGTTATTTTTTGAAATATTATGTTATGAAAATCGGTCCAAATTTGCCACATAAATATGGAAAGCATAAGTTATTCTAAGAGCCAGTATTTATCGAAACTACTGAAGAACGACAATATTGATCTGGTTGCAATGCAGGAAACACATTGTAACACTGAGAAACTATTGCATAAAAGAGGCAAAGTACCTGGATATGAATTACTTGGTGCCACATACCATGATGCGTACGGCGTCGCTACTTACGTTAGACGCGATATAGAAAACGCCACTCTCATATCCACCTCCACGGACAATGAAATTCATAATGTTGTAGTTAAAACCAGAAGTATAACGGTGTCCGATATCTATAAACCGCCAGCTGTATCATGGCCAACGTCAGTAATCTAAATACAACCCCATCCTGCGGTCTACTTTGGTGATTTTAATAGCCACCACGAGCAGTGGAAATATAAGAATTGTGATGCGAACGGTGAGGCTCTGGTGAGATGGGCTGAGGATGAAAATCTTAGTCTTGTCTTTGATGCTAAGACCGATTTACTTTTAAATCAGCGGCTTGGAGGCGGGAGTATAACCTGGATCTATGTTTCCCCTCAACCGATAACAAAGGTCGGCCGCTGCTAGTCACCCGAAAAGTTCTCTGCGACTTTCCCCACAGCCAGCACCGTCCAGTTATTATAGAGGCAGGTAGCCAAATTTCTCTCGTGACCTCTGTACCCCGCCCTAGATGGAACTTCAAAAAGGCTAATTGGGAAACTTTTTCTAGGGATCTGGATAAATGCCTAGGCTGGATACCACCAATCAGCAAAAATTATACCAGATTTATTGCAGTAGTAACAAGTACCGCTAAAAAGTGCATCCCTAGAGGGTTTCGCAAAGAATATATCCCAGGTTGGTCTCAAAATAGCGAAGTTCTCTACCGAAGCTTCCTTGAGACGGGCGATCAAGAGATGACAGACGAGCTTCTCCATAGCTTCGATGCTGCAAGACAACAGAAATGGTCAGAAAAGGTGGGAAGCCTAAACTTTCAGACCTCGAGTCGTCATGCATGGACTCTGCTAAGAAAATTAGGAAGCTGATCTCCTATTCAGAGACCAAAAGTAAGTGTCTCCCCAAACACCGTAGCATCCCACATAGTGGCAACATCCAGAGCACCAAGAGACAGGGCGCACACAATTGAGATAAAACGCGAACTAAGAAACTTGAGGAGAAAGGCAGAAGAGACTGAGTACGCTCACCCTTTTACAATTGAAGATATTGAGTCGGCGCTCAAAGATGTTGCTCCAGGAAAATCACCAGCGTTCGATGGTATCAATCAGAATTTTTATTAAACTGCGGAAAATACTCAAAACTTTGGCTGGCCATATTCTTCACTGACATAATGCAGACCGGTAGAGTGCCCAGAGAGTTCAAGCGATCGAAGGTAGTAGCCATTTTAAAACCAGCAAACTTACCTTAGAGCTACAGGCCTATAGCATTGCTATCAGTGACATATAAATTACTAGAAAGGCTTATCTACAACAGAATCTGTCTGAGGATATATGATGTTATACCAATTGAACAAGCAGGCTTTAGGCCAAAAGGAAGTTGCACCGACCAAGTTCTCTCGCTCACAACGTACATTGAAGCGGGGTTCCAAAGAAAACTTAAAACCTCTGCTGCATTCGTCGATTTATCGGCACTGTCTGGAGAGAAGGCATGATTTATAAGGTCCTCCGTGCAATCCCATGCAAACTAACAGCTCGCCTCCTTAATAACATGTTGAACGACAGAATGCTCCAAGTTATCATAGGATCCGATATAAGCTCACCAAGGAAACTCAAGAACAGCCTGCCACAAGAGTCGGTACTTGCGCCTCTCCTTTCAGCCTCTATGTTGCGGACATGCCAGAGACAAGATCTAAAAAGCATGGCTACGCCGATGACTGGGTGCTAACAATAAAATGTAGATCATTTGAAGAGTCGGAGGAGGTCCTGATGGCTGACCTGGAGAAACTGGGAAGGTACTTCCCGAGATGGCGCCTCCAACCAAATGCTAGTAAAACAGGTGTCATGCTAACATCTGAGTAACAACTTCGCTAATAGGGTGCTTAAAATTCTATTCGAGAATACATGGCTCTTTCACAATAAACCAAAATACCTATGTGTGACACTTGATAGAACGCTTTCATTTAAGGAGCATCTAATGAAAACTGCAGAGAAATTGAAAGCGAGTAACAACATTATACATAAGCTCTGTGGAACAATATGGGGAGCATCTGCTTCCACTTTGCGCTCATCGGCTTTGAACCTGGTCTTCTCGGCTGCTGAATATTGTGCGCCAGTGTGGCTTAACAGCCCTTATGTTCGTAGAATTGATGCTCAACTTAACACTATGAGAATGATTGCCGGGGTTATCAGGTTACTCCCGTGGAATGGCTCCCGGTATTGAGCCACATACCACCCCCAAACCTGTGCCGTATGAACGCTCTTGTAAGAGTACAAGAAAATGATGGATAATCGAAACCTACCAATCCCACGTATTACTCAAAGGCCGCCGGGTTTTGACTTGCCACGTAAGACATGGTCAACGCTAAACAGAATACGAACTCACCATGGTAGATGCGCCTATTTCCTGTATAAATGGGGTAAAACACCGACGCCCCTTTGTGAGGGTGGTGAAAATCAAACTGTTAAACACATCACAAAGTTTGCCGTAGAACAGCTTATGAAGGGAATCCTGGCGATTTCCTGATGGCGACTCCAGAATCAGTATCTTATATTAATTTGTTAAATCATTGTTTGTAATTTTTGACTGTAATTGGTGTTGTGTTTTGGTGCCATACGCTAAATAAATAAATAAAATACATTTCTGTTAAACATGTGCCTTCCTTTGCACTAGTCCACGCTTTCCAGTTTGGAATCGCTCTATTAGTCTATATTGTTTCCTATTAAAGATTCAGTTAATACATTTTTTCAAAAGAATCCAAACCATCAGCTTTTGGTTCCGAATTCTTGTAAGTCGTCTTCAATACAGATTTCAGTAGCTTATCAAACAAATACTGCCCCTAATCCAGTATTGCTGTACGACTCGAATATATACATACGAGTATTCGAGTGATTACGAATACTCGTATGCATACGCTTCGAGTGATTTTAAGTTATAACAGAACAATTCGAAAACACGTTCACAAATTCATAAAAAAAAATCAAAAGGAAACTTGTCAGACGAGACGCAGTGTCTCTCTATCAACTGTGGTGGGAGCAGTGTTTATATTGACAAGACTGTAAACAACGGAGTAGTAATATATTGAAACTTAAGTACAGTTGTAATAAATCTATCGAAATAATTACTAGAAGTTCTGGTTTTAATGTTAAAATTATTACGTACGATCCCAGTTTATAGCATTTTTTTACTGGCGTACTTAAATCGACTAGTAAACTTTAACGATTCTCAAAGTGGATTAGTTTTAATGTTAGACATTTGACGTCATTTGGCTAATGTTTATTAAAGATACATTATAATTGAGATTTACAGTTTACTTGAGATTGATATTCGCAAGGTATTTGAGGTTGAGATTTACAATTTAGTTTATTGAGATTTATAATACGTTATTAATTAAGATTTACGTATACCTTTATTTAATTTGTACTTATATTTTCTGAAAGTTTAATGTCATTTTCATCGTCGCGTATTACTTAAATATTAGTCTAGGTGAATTATACAGAAACAAGTCGTCATAGTGTACAAAAAAATAATCGGTATTACTCATGATTTAATGGACTCTGTGAAACATTGGGTACCAAGCAACTCCGTAAAATTAATACATTCGAGAGAAATTTGACGCGGCGCATTGTAGCGGGGAGTGTACATGACATCCGGCAATTGCAATCGTCCGCGGAAAGTTTTAACTAATATTTTCATCTTAAATCGAAATCTATGACCCATCTCTATTATTTATTTTAATTTCAAAATTATGAGTTTAAGTTTGTCTATTCTAATGGTTTTTTTACGATAGTAAAATACCCATGAAATTCATATATGTGTTTCTTTTGCAGAATCCCTCGCCGACGTTTTAAAATTAATTTGAGTTGGTACTTTGTAGAATCAGTAGAAAATGGTCAGATAAACAGCACTGTGTAGTTACAAATTTTCATTTCCGTTGGCTGCCCTAGTCATCTAAACTCGATTGTGGAAGTTGTTGCTTTTCCCCCTTTTTGCACTAGTTAAATGTTTACATTAAAAAAAATATTAATTTTGAAAGTACTGCGTAAAATATATAAATATTTTACGCAGAATTTTATTCTTGTGTAGCAAAAGTTATGGCTCCAAAAACACAGACCCAAGTTGACTTGGACAGAGTATACCTTCCGAACATTTTGCAAACGTACGTCTCATTATAATGGCTGATAATCGACGAAACGAAAATTTAAATACTTTCTTAATTAATTTTTCAGCAACGGTTTGAAAAAATTAATTTTTTTTGTTTGTTTATGTACGGGTGTGGTTATGGAACTATTTTCATCTGAGAAGCCAAACATCAAATATGATTGAAGCACGACACAGTAGACTGAGAATTAAAGTTACATCCAATATTTTTGAGGTAGTTTAAAATTTGAACAGGAATGTGGAAAGAAAGTAAAAAAAATATATAAAGTTGGACAAACAAAATAAACATGATAAAAACTTATTAAAAATAAATTTATTTATACTAAAATTTTATAAAATGTTACATGGCATTGGTAAAAAAGTTATAATAATATTATCTTTCCTATGAATGAGAATTAATAAAAACCCAGTAATTGTTAAAAAGAATATTTTAGAAATGAAAAAAAAAGAAACTAAACAACTGTTTTATAATAACAGAAATTTAATCATTTAATGATTAGATTTTTTAAACTAGATTTTTAATCACATTTAATTACTTTCCTCCAACAAAATTGTAAAGGCCTTCTACATATAAATAAACTGTTTTTTTAAACTGCATAATGTTTTTTCAGTTGGATTTTATTTTGATCGCTACGTAGCTGCTCACAGTAAAAGTGGAATCTTCATTTTGAGAAGCCGATTAAGAAGCTATTCACGTGATAGTGAATAACTTGTCTATTTTGGAACTCTATTTTACCCTTAAATATATTGAAACCCTTATCACGTTAAAAGAAAAAAACATTTTTCACATTTCAATTAATTTATAAATGTAAATTCCTTTAAATTTGTAAATACAAGACTTGTATAAACATTTCTTAATGAGAATTTAGTTACCCTTCTTCAATAAAAATTTCTCAGTAGTAATAAATATGTTTATTACTTTCAGTTGCATGAATTGAGTGGGGGGGGGGGTTTGAAAATGAATTACTTTAGGTTTTGAGTTATGAGAAATATGAAATTACCATTCACACTTAAACAAAGATATGTACTTGATGAAGTAAATTGTAACTTGTAGTTTAGCTTAAGTAAAGTGTGTTGGTATAACTGTTCTAGTTTAGTTTTCTATCAACCCCCGGGTAATTGACAGCATTTGTTTGCCCAATAATAATTTATTCACTTACTAATGTCTGTAGATTATGGACAATTTATATACTTAAAAAATTACATTTTTCTACAGTAGCAGATTAACACTGCAATCAATTCAAATATTTAATAATAGGCTACATTTTGAGAAGAGTCATATTCTATAGTGGTCACATGTATTGGAAAACTGGAGTCACTTTTTTTAAGTATTCTTTTTATTTCATTACAAACTTCCGACTTTTTTTTCATTTTTAAATACTGTAATCAAAATTGTTTTATTTTAAGGATTCAAAAGATATCATTATTTTCTTGAAATAATCTTCAGTGTGAAATGCATATCTGTTGTAAAAACTGCATGGTGTAATTAAAACTGAATAATTAATTTAACAGATTTCTATTCCCATTTGTTTTGGTTTTGTTGTTCATTTCAAAATAAAACTACATAAAATTGTGACCTTGCCCTTTCCATTCCAACAATAATAATAAAATGAATAATTATAAATGTTACACAACAATAACTTTACGCAACAATTTTGTTATTTTCTTCATAAATTTTTTTTAAGAGAGTAGATTAAACAGAAGTATCTTCAGTGACTGTCAACCTTGCTTAAAAATTATAGGTTACACGAAACATTTTTTTAAGCAACTAGTTTATGTTATGTGACTAATAATTGATTTAAACATTAAGAAAAAAGGTTACCAATTAAATGAAGGTTGTGTAATTCTGTAAAGAAGTATCTGTTTCAGTTATCATGAGTTAAAGTACCTGCTTATTTTTAATTTACGATTTATAATAATATATTAATATATTTCATGAATGCTCTAATGAATAATATAACAACACATCTGTTGATTGATCAATATTCATTTAAAGACTCTTTAATCAAATGTATCATGCTTTCATGACATCTTACATAATTTTTTTGTTATGCATAGAAAAGTTAAAGTAGCATCCTTAACATTTGATATTTTATAAGTTATTTGTTCATTATATTTAATTGAACTTAATCCAAACAGCATTTTATGTAAAAATTTGGTTTATTTCTCTTATTTTACTGTCATAAAAAATAATTGTTAGATGCCTTTAAAAATAAATTTAATCTGACTGTTAAACAACTTTGTATAAATTATGTTAACTACTTCACAGTATTGCTGTATAGTAATCAACTGAAAGTTATTTAATTAATTTTTGCCATATACACTGACTTTTTATTTTTTTGTTGAAGCACTTTGTAATCTAAGAAAAAGAAATTTAGGAGCTAATTGTATAAAACAACTGACTGTATTTTTTATCTTGTTAAAAATTTTTAAAGAAAATCTTCCAATTCAATATAAAAAACTATGCAAAACCCACTGTATAAAATAAAATATTATGTTACCAATTCAAATTAATTGTAATTTATTAAAATCTTTATCTACTTTAAAAAAAATCTTGATACTTAAGAATAGACACCATCAAGAATAAAATTAATGTTAATAAATTGGAAATAAATAAAATCAACATTAAAGACATATGCATAAAATCTGAATTACATTAATTACAGTATTCGTCAAAATATATAAGTACTGGAGCTGTTATTCTGTATTATTTTTATTTCTGTTGTATAAATGTTCAAAAATGTGCGTCACCGTAATGTAGGCACTATTCATAATGGTCATGTAGATTTTCAAACATATTCTGGAACAGGTTGCTGCAGATTCCTGAAAACCGAGACGATCTCACGTAATGTAGGCACAGTTCTGGGTGGATCTGTACAACTGAACACTTCTCTTTTAACATTCCCCATATGTAGGTGTCAGGTGGTGTAAGGTCAGGGAAACGTGATGAATAGTTGAACTCGGTCCCACGGGAAATGATTCATCCTGGAAAGGTTTCCTGCAACATTGCTAAAGACTGTCGAGCGATGTGGCTGGTCGCCCCATCCTGTTGAAACCACTGTCTATCCAACCGAAGGTTCCTGCCACGACAAAACCTTCTTAAATCCTGAATAAATAGCCAGATCATCATGATCCTATAATGTTCCTGGGTAACAGTAAGAGGTATACCATTATCATCCTCAATGAAACACGGACTTAGCACACCATGTGCTGCACTACACCTTATCATCATATGCTCACTCTGTAACGGTCTCTTGACGATAATGTCTGACATGTTGAAACCAAGGAACCAAGTTGTTTAGCGATTGATGAAACCATCCAAGTGAATGTGACTTTTGTTGGAAAACCACACATTGTGCAAATCTGGATCCTCGTACACCATGGCCAAAAATCTTCCACAATATACAACCCTTGCATCCATATCTTGGTTCGTCAATCGTTGTCCAACCTGAATTCAGTACAGAAATCTACCTATGTCTTTAAACAATAGTCAAAACAATTTATTGCTGATGTTCATTTTCAAGGACATTCGTCAAAGACTTTGTTTAGGTGACTCCAAAACCTGATTGAGCACACGTCCATAATTCTCATTTGTGGACACAGTTACTGGCCTACCAGACCTTCCATTACATTGGCAAATGCTCTTCCAGTAGAGCAGAATTTCATAACGATTAACAGCAATAACTGTGTTGCTCAGTGCTGCCTTATTAAATTGTTCACGATATTGTTGTGCCACTAACTTCAAACTCGGCCTGCCTTGATTGCCATTTCCGTAGAGCAAAAATAATACTCCACAATGAAAACTTTTTCCTCCAGTGTGAGACCCATTTTCAACTCCAACCTTACAACACAACGTTCTTTACACTACTAAACATATAATGCTGATGCAAAAATATGCCAATGAACGGACATGCGCTTGAGAATTGTGTGAAATCCAGTACTATATATTTTGGCACAAACATAATATTTATTTAACAGATGGGGTGTCCATTAAACAATTATAAATCAAGAAATATTTGAATTAAAATTAATTTAAATCAAAATTTTATAATTATTATTATTTATAATTACTTCACCCCCAAGTGATATAATAGCAGAAGAAATTATATGACATACAAAAGAAATAACAGATTTGAATATTATGAATAACATCTGTAAGTAACACTTAGGATTGAATACATAGATGATATCTTTCTAATTTAAAATAAATAAAACTTGGATTATGAACTTGAAATATTGATGTCCTTAATAAGTGCTAAGCAAGTTGGCAGTGTTATAAAAACTTAAAGCGAAATACAATTAGAAGTTTAAAAAATATCAACAGTTCCAGTCACAACAAATAAATACATCTTTATTGTAAAATAACAATGTGCAAAGTTATATCAACAGATCTTCAAAATAAATAAATGATAACAATGAATTAACAAAGATTTAAGGTACAATTTTAATTTACTTATGTTACTGATAGGATAAATTTTAATAAATTATTTATCAATCAAGTAGAAGTTAAAGAAGCAAATGTTTTGTAAAAACATCACTAAATAAAACTGCATATTTCTTGGGAAAGCTTGGTTTTATCATGAAAAGATAACTAAAAATTAAAAAAAAAATTCATTTAAAAAAGAATGAGTAACTCATAATTTTAAAATTTTTCATCATTTTGATCAATAAGTTTGACTTCAATCATTGAATGAGATTATTATACATTTTCGTCTTTAATTTTGAATATTTTGTTGCATAATAAAGAACAGTGTAAGTATATAATATTTATTAAAAAAAAAAAATTGTATTCAAATAATTATCATAAATAGACTACTCAAAAAAACTGAAAATTAATCTATTATAAAAAATTATGAAATTGTTTAATAAACTGCATCTTACATCTCAGTTGAAACATATTTTCATTATTCTAGCTATCGTAATTTATTTCCAGTTTTCTGTTTTTAATATGCCATTCTCTGGATTAATATTATAGCTGAAATCAATATAATTTAAACCAATATATTAATTCATTTTTATGTAAAGAAAGCTTATAGTTATAATGAAATTAGTTGGCATCTCTTGTCAGTTGTGGTTTTTTCAAAAACTAAAAATAAAGTTGTTTATAGAATAAAGTATGAGTTTAATTTTTAAGTAATTTTTCCAGAAAATAAAGGTTGTTAAATATGAAATAATGATGCTGTAAAAATATAAGTAATGCAAGTGAAATGTTATATGAAATCTATTGATTTTTCATAATGGAAGAACAATCTCATGTGGAAACACTAATTGAAGTTTAATTTTCTTATGATCATGATTTAAGGTGTTTGGTATTATTTCAATCAGCGCTTTACAGTTTGCTCAGCAGCTATTTATTATTCTATTGTATAAAAAGAAACCTATTCCCTGACACCAGTGAATAGATCACTATCACTGATAGTTGTGTACTGTGAAAGATCATGCTTTTTTATTAGTGCTAATTCCTAAGTAGATAAAGTTCATTTTAGTTGACCTGAAAAGAAGAAAAATTATTCTTTTATTTTATCTTCTTCCTGAATTCATAAATACCGCAACTGTTTAAATTCATCCTATAACAAAAATCACAGAAAATTAAACCGTGATGTTGTCCTACTGAATTCTCAGGAAATTGATTGATAAACTTGGAATGACAAGGATGGAGGAAATTGCAGCAGTCAGTAACAGTCGTAACTCAAAACAAAGACAGACAATTGCTACTATCTGTTTTTGTAGGAAGTTCAAGGAGAATATTGCTCATAGAAGTATTCTCTGTTAATAAGATGTTTATTTTTAATCTTGGACTTTGTTGTGTAAATATCAAAGTTTACTTATTTTAATGCCCTTTTAAAGTATGAGTTGATTGAATTACTTGTTAAGTAATAATAAAAAAAGAATACAATGCTATTATTTTGTAAGCCATTTACCATATTTATTACTGTTCAGAATGTTTGAAATCATTTGACTGTTTAATATTGTAAAAATACTGCTGTATTTAAGTCCACCAGTGTTACTCATTCATACCTCCTTAACCATCAAAAACATGTGGATTCATGGGTAAGCTTTCTCCATTTCCTTTTATATCTTCCTAGCAGAAACATTTTGTAATCATCCATTGACCAACTAACTAACTGCTGTCTGATTACCTGAATTGAATTTCTTGTTGAGTATCTGCTGCTTCTTTTATTCTCAATTCAGGAGGAAGGGTCATCTTTAATAGTCTTAATGTCCAATCAAACTGGCCTTATTATTAACTGTAATTTGCTTCTGCCTCATAGCTTCATTTTTGTGAAATCCAGCCAGCGAGGTTTGTTTAATTTTGTAAGACTTCTTTCAAAAGCTTTCTGTCTTCCTCTATCTCCTTTCTTTGAAAAACCGTATGCAGAGTAGATAATCAGCTGTTTTAAATAGCCCTAGCTATAGGAATTTTGAAAGTTTGTTATTTTTTGAAATTTTTTCATCTTACTTATTGCCAACCATCCATTTGAAATTCATTCAAGGTTACTGGTGGTAAACGTCCTTAAATAATTGAAGTCATTGGTTTGTTTATTTCATTGGCATGTTTTTTTTTTTACCTGTTTTATCTTGGCATTATCATCACCACCATCATTATTTTTGGTAATGATGGTATAGTTGTATAGCATATTATTTAATTTACACTTTCTAAATTAGACAGATTTCTAAATTAGACTGTTTCTACAAGCAGATTATATGCAAGCCGAAGTTTATTAAGAACTAATATTTAGGTCTAAACCAATTTCCACATCTCTTCTAAATAAATGTTAGATACTTATGTTAAAATAAATCAGCATTTAGATACATAAAATAGGAAACATTCAATCAATCTTAATCTCAATTTTAATCTTATTGCTAACTAAACTGTTAAATTTCATTATTGCTTTATTTGTTCTGATGAAAACATTTAACCAGAAGAGACTCTCTTTAACAATCGGTTCACATTCTAACACTTATTTCATTTTGTCAAATACTTGTCTGAAGTTTATAAAAGAGCAGCACTCTTACTATGTTGCAATAACTTTCTGCAATTCTTAAGAGGGTAAATGCTGATCTATTACAGTTAATTAAAGACAATAATTTCATTATGATTATACCTCCACTCATTCAGTGGATGTGTTTAATAATGTCAACTTTTATTCATTATTTGCTCATTATCTTTATTGTTTTAAAATCACTCTTTCCCATTTAATTATAGATTTTCTACAATTAAGTTTTTTTTTTTTAAAATAATGTGTAACCCAACCGACTACCACAGATCTGAGTTAACAAGTATACCATGAACTTGATGCAATTATGTTTATTTTGTAGTATTTACATATTTATTTTGTAGTAAGATAAATTACTGTTTATTCTATTCAGATGGGCCAGGTTCTAAGTTTGGGGCTCACGGTTATGATCCACAAGATGACAACATGCATCCTTTTTTCTTTGCTCATGGACCTGCTTTTAAACATAATCATACAGTGGAGGTGTTTAATAATGTTGACTTATATTCATTATTTGCTCATGTACTTAAAATTAGTATAAAACCGGATTCACATAGTGGAAATTTTTCAAATGTCGTAAACATTTTGGAAGTAACAACACCAAGCTCTGTAAACAGATTGACATTTTCTATTGGTATGTATACTAGTTTAGTTTTGTACTCATTATCTTCATTTTTAGTAACTTCATTTTAGTTTTTTAATTGATAATGCTGAACTATTAATTCCATTTTACCTGAATTAACAAAATACTGTTTTAGTTATTAAGTATTGGAGTGTTCTCTCTTTTAAGGCAAATGTATGTAGTTATTTGATTCTTATTTGTATCAAACTAAGTTGATACAAATTTTTATTAAGGTTTTACAACTTTGTGTGATACTAAACTAGTATCTATTTTTATTACACTCTACCTTACTATTTGCAAAACAAAGCTTTATTTTTTTGTTTCATGACAAAACCAACTGTAGCTTTTGTACAGTTATCCTTTAACATTTATATTATGACAGATAACAGTTTGTCATTAAAAATTGTAACTACATTTTTATTGACTTTGAACTGCATTTTAATTGACTGGTAATAGTAATCTTACACCTCTTAGAAAATTACATTTCCAGCTCTTTTTTTCTTATTATCAATGTAAGCTGATATGTTTGGTGAACAGTTTGCTTTGCCATGTTTTAATAACTGATATATATATATTGCATATATAATCCAACTTGATCCACCTAATTACAGAAATTGAAACCTAAATAAGATGACTCTTACCTTATTATAAATATTTTTTGATAATGTAATATGTAATTTAGTTTTTTTATCAAATTAAAATTGAAAATTGAGAATTAAAATATAAAAATTAAAAAAAAATCACAATTTAAAACCTTTATACAGTACTATACAGAACTGACTAGCCTTCATGACGCGAGTGGTAGCATCTCAGCCTTTCATCCAGAAGTCCCGGGTTAGAATCCCGGTCAGGCATGGCATTTACACGTGCTACAAAAATTGTCATTCATCTCATCCTGTGAAGCAGTACTTAATGGTGGCCCTGGGTTACAAAAAAGAAAACATTGGCTAGCCAAGACACATAGATAGTACATTTTATCCTATTTATTTATTTTAATTTTATCAATTATGACATCATATTTTATACATGTAGTTTTTAGTTTCCATTTCCATAATTTATTTTTTTATATTTAAAAAAAGAAGTTTTTTCTAATTTTTAATTTGATAAAAAATTGAAATTACATATATTATCAAAAAAATTGTATATATATTTTAAATATATACTACATATTAAACTTGAAGACATTTAAAATGTCTTCAAGTTTAACATGTAGTTTGAGATAAAAATTAAAAAACTAAAATTACAACAAACTAAAATTACAGTTAAAGATGTGTGGGTTGCCACGAAAGCGCTATTGTAAAGTTATGAAAAAATAAGGTAAGTGTCACCTTATTTACGTTTTAATTTCTCTATTTAGGTGGATCAAGTTGGATTATATATACAGTATATATTATTACAGAAGGATATGGATCTTGAATATTTATAGTTTATACAAGTATACTTATAGAGATGATAGAATTTTCATTAATGTAATTGTAAGATTATAAAATGTTGTAAGTGATTTGGAAATGTGTAAATTCACTTTTCTTTTGATTATTAATATATGTGGGATAAGATGTAATTATTTACGGCAAAAAAATATTAATATGCGTTTGATGTTTTTATTTATTTTAAAATAATTCAATGTAATAAAGGCTGTAAAATAGTTCTTATGGTTCATTTATTAAGTGGAGAAGTGTTAATTCAATTTTAATAGTTTTATTTTGTTTAATAACATTATATTCAATAATTTTTTGTGGTATATTAAAATTGTTTTTGTAAATGAATTGGGTAGTTATGGTTTCAGTATTAAATTGAGTTTTATTGCATTAACTACATTCTATTGTACAGTATGTGCATGACAAAGCAAGTTGATAAAATAATTTATGCTGATTGTTTTTAAATTTTAGAAAAGTATTTTTTATACATTTTTGAAAATTGGACTTCATCAAATTTTAAGTAAAAAGTCATGGTTAAAATAATGTGACGTTCCATAAGTAGTGGTAGGGAAATACGGGGTATTTTTTAACTAATTTTTGTTTTTGTGTTTAATTGATCATAATATTGCAATAAAAAATAGTTTTATTGAAATTTGTGTATTTTACTATGTACTTAATCTTTTGATTCTTTTATACATTATCCCTGTGTATTTATTCAAAGCTTTGTTAATTGTTTATTTTTTGTAAATTAGAAATAGCTTTGTAATAGTGTATATAATAATTTTTTGTATAAAAAAAAAATTTTTCTCAAAACAAAGTGTTTTCTAGAAGGATGTTACAATAAACAAAAAGGGATCACATAAGTTGATAATTTAGCTGATATTTAGATGATAATTTTTTCTTGATAATTTAGCTGTCTGTGATAAAGAATTTGTGTGTTAAAGCTAAGAGATTAGTATGTATATATATATTTTTTTTTAATTTACGAGATAAGTTGAAAAGTGGATAAAGTTGATAAAGTTTAAAGGTGAAAAGTACTTAAGAAGGTAGTTAGTGAAGATAAAGGAATATATAAGTCTAAGGGGGTAGGATGGAAGAAAAGTTGTTAGTAAAGCCCTTTCTTAATGATTGCTTGCATCTGTTCCATGTTACAATTAATCTTAATAATTAAAAATGTATTTTATTAATGATACATTAGCTTTCATTGTATGAAAGCTAATGTACCCCACCCTCTGTCTGAGCAACCAAATAGCTTGTTCCATCATTATTCATTTACTTTCTGTCAACTTCTGGAATAATTCATGTATAATTTTAATGAGTATATCAGCACCTGTTATCCACAAGTTATCAACATAAACCATTAAGTATAGGTCTTTTCAGTTACAGTCAACAGAAAACTATTAACAAGAAGGAGTACATATTTGTACTCCCTATTGTTAATAGGTAGTACAAATATGAATTACTCCCTATTAACAAAATTATAACTTTCTGCATAGAAAAACATTATTCTTTTCTTTGAAAATTGTCAACAACTGGAAAACCATTGTTGCCCAAAAAACAAAACAGTTGAAAAAAGAAATTATTAGTTTGTAACCAGTTAATAGAACATATTTTTAGAATTTTAGTAAGTATAACAGACGGACATGAAGAGTTCGGCTAAAAAGTTGTTGAAAAAAGGTCTTTGTTTTTAGTTTTTTTAGAGAGAAATTTAAAAAATGAAATTATATTACATTTACAGAAAAGAGATTGGGAAATAATTTAAGATCACCGTCATCAATTTTTTTATATTTACTATGAAGCATTTTATGAAGGTTAAAATTCTTCAGCAAAGATATAGCCCACCAAATATGAAACCTAATAAAAATAAAATATTGAAAACAATTTTTCTGTAATGGAAACGATGGTGTATTATTTTTTTTAACAATTTTTGTTTTCTTTATTCTGTTTTAATTAAATGATGTCTTACCTTTTAAGATGTTTATAGATTATTATATTTTTTTTTTTTTTACTGATTTGTATTTGTTTTTGATATTTCTTATTATGAATAATAATCATTATCATATATATATATATATATATACACACACACACACACACACACACACACACACACACACACACACATATATATATATACATATACATATGAGTAAATGGAAAGACAATCATTAAGAAAGAGCTTTAGCATGGTAAAAGATTGAAAAAGGACGCTATTGAACTATAAGCCAAACAAAAGGATTAGAGGGATGAAAAATATCTGTAATTATTTGTAAATCTGATTCCCTTATATAAAATAAACAGCTTAATCTTATGTAGATCCTCAACCTTGCAATAAAGCTAGATAGGTTTAGGCTGTCCTTCCAGTTAAGATTATTTATATATTTGAATTTTTGAGACAGCCTTAATAATAAAATTCTTTGACTTAGGTATTTCTTTTCCTGTTATAATATTTAACTCTGCATTTGTAACACTTTGCTATATTTCCCTACATTTATTTTTTATTTTCAAATTTAATTCCTATCGATGAGAATCCATATCATCAGTAATTGTTACATCTTTTCCTTTTTGGATTTGTAACTTAGCTGTCAAATTTTTCTTTTAAATTCTTTTTGTCTTACTTGAAGTAAATGACTTTTGAAGTATGTTCAACTTCAGCCTATATTCACAAACATAACAGGAACAAATTTATGAACTGTCTTTCTATAAGCTATCGGATATTTTTTTATGGTCCTACTAGGAATCTGTTTTTTTTCTTATCACTTCAGTATTTTACTTTTTGTAATAGCAAAGAAGGAACAAAATTCTGTGGTTCAGAACATGTATCAAAATTCTGAATTATCAAGCACAAGGATTTTAATATATTCTGTCATATGACAGTTCATTTTTAGACAATATTCCAAATTGATGAAGAGTATGATTGGAGAGAGATTTACTTTGAAATTTTATAAATTTCTAACATTGAAAAAATACTTACTAATAATTGGAATAATAGTAATATAAGTTTAGCTTAATAAACTTACTTCCTTATTCTGAGAAATTAAAAAAATTCATTAAAATATTTTGAAATACTATTCATTGACAGACTTCATTGGTACCTGAACTGCTAGAAATATTGTTATGCATTAATTATATTACAATAATAGATTTTCTTTTGCATCATAAAAATCAAAATACAACATAACTATTTGTCTAGTCAACTTTTAATATTAAATCAAAAGTAAAATTAAAATTATTTGTAAATTAAAATTGTTTAATCTAAAAAGATAATCATTCATTATTCCTATTTTTCCAAAATTAAATATCAGAATGTTGTTCAGCTAACTAGCACACGGTTCATATACCTATGTTTTTATTCTTTGTAGAACAACTTCTAAGTTTCATATGAAACTTGAATAAGTTTTCATATGAAAACTTATGTTGAATAAGATAAAACTTATGTGAGAATAAGTTTTATTAATAAGTTTTCATTTGAAAACTTATTCTCTGGTAACTGAAATTATCATTAAAAGAAGGTTTATTAAAATTAAATACAAATTTTTATTTATTTTTTAATGCAAAAATTCTGATGTACATATGTGCATTATATAGTATATTATGTCCTTATTCTGCACATATATTTTATGTACTTAAAGTTTCTATGGTTCTTAGTTATAGATTATGATATACCAATTAATATTGGTATTTAAATACTTTGTGTTTTTGTTATGTATTTTATATTTATTGTATCTCAAATCCCTCTCTTTTACATTAATATAAATAGCATTCTGTATATTTACTGTAGTAAAATATCACCACAAAATATAAATTAAATTGTAAAAATAAATCCCAATATAAGTAAAAATAAAATTCTAATTATTATAAATACTCCATACAATGTAATTGTTTAAAATTTTAGTACAAATTATATGTGATATTTGATTCATTTTTACAAATATAGTGTAATTTTTATAATTCACAATATTTGAATTCTTATTCTAAAATGTTTTATACACATGTTCTACTTAAAAAATTACAGATTTTTTAAGTATAATATTCTTATTTTTTTAATGTTATATGTTATTATTGTTAAATTTTCTTATTGTTAAATTATTGTTATTATTATAATAATTTTATTAAAAGAAATTTTGATTTTATATCTTTTTTTAAAATGTAATAAGGATTTAGTAGTAAGCAATAACATGGTATAAATTTATATAAGAATACAGGGTATTTTAATGGAATAATAGACTCAAAATAATTAAATAAAAAAATTGCTATGTTAAGTGATTTTTATGTAATGAATCTGAATACTGATTATTATATTGTTATGTTTAATAAATCATTAAAATTGTCTCTAATCTACTGTTACTATTACATAATCCAAACTAAAAAATATTCTTTAATTATGTATTTTATAATAATATTATTAAAATTAGAATGAAATTAACTCTTCTAATGCAACAGAAACAGTGATGCCAATTAGCATGATATATTAGTAAATACTTTTAAAATTATAAATAATTTTGATAATCTATTAATATAGTAATCTCAGCTTAACAAAAAAAAAAAGAAGATATTTATTTAGAAATTAATTAAGTTTGTGCAAAATGTTCCACATTGAATTTTATAATCAGCTTAGCAACCGTTAGCATTTCTATGAACTCTGTTTACAGGTTTAAAGATGATTATTGGTTTTCTGCAAGACATCACAGTTAAATGATTATTCATAGTTCAATCATCAGTACCATTCTAATTATTTTAATACTTTATAAGTTACATACATAAGAATAGCTGTGTAATAATGAGCTTAATTGTATTATTTAATGTTTCAGATTATTATAATAGATTTACTTTTTCTAATAAATTGAACAGGGTTATATTTTGTTTATTTTTGTTTTTTCTGTGTTCTTTATTGTTTCCTTTTAGTTTTTTAAATTTATTTGGACTTTTTATTATTTACTTTTATAAATTACATCATAGCATTAGCTGCATCTTGCTGTTAGTTATTTACATATTTTTTAGTAACTTTCTGATAAAAGGTCTGTGATAATTAAATTATAGTATTATTCTTACTACTGCTATTGAGTAATGATTAATGCTTCTAAGCATTCATTGCTGACAGTTTAAAGAGATTGTATTTATCATTGCCCACTTATATTCTTTAAAAATATTAAGTTCACTAAAATTCATTGGATCTTTCACAGTATGATTTGAGATAAGTATTGGAATGTGGCTACTACTAATTTTTTAAACAATGCCATAAGTTATATTTTTCTGAAAAAGTTCTATGACCTTGTAATTTTTTGTTTGTTATTTGTAGTATTTTAGATTCATGTAAATACATTTTATTCAAACTATCATATTAGAAATTATTAGACTCAGTGGTGGATGTAGTGATACAAACAGGAGAGGAAGTTAGCGATAAACCATTTGACTTGCATTTTATGATAATATTATCAAGTTAGTACCCCTCTCCAACTTTTCCTATTGATTGATTATCGTTTGCATAGAAATCTTTTATGCACTCAGAATAAATAAGAAATAATACAGAATAACATTTGAAATAGTTAAGAAATGACAAATCACCACTACGACAAAACTAAAGCTAACTTTGTATATGAAATTTATGGGCTGATGTCATTCTAGTCTCACAGCTGTCCTCAAGATTGTTTTACTGCTGGAAACTTGGAAATAAGTAATACTGTTTTATGTAATGCTAATGTATTTCCTGTTCCATGTAATTTTTGTATTGTTTCTGCAGAAATTTATACTAATTTATACTAGTATTATAAATATTGATTTATAAATTACTCGCCACATCCATGTCGACTGATCACACAAAGAATCCAAACTATGAAATACCTGGCACATACAAGCAGGTAAAACAGCAGATTTATTAACACATTTCAAATCAAAATTAACTAAAACAAAGATAATTAAAACAAAAAATATATCACAATATTAACAAAGACTAAGAAAAATAGCTCACAGATTTTAAAAAAATTACAATAAAATCTTAGCCTTCAAAACAGCAAACAATAAATCATTACACACAGAACACAATTACTAAACAAACACAGTGCCTCTGTAATATGTAAAACAACTTGTTCTGATTGCACATAGTATGCATTTAAAGGCATGTGATTTTGCAATAGCAAACAGATCGCAGTTTTAAAAAAGGTTCAATGTGCACAAATGCATTAGAGCTGACAGCAACCCACTTTACACAGAAAAAATCGTATATTATCTTATTTGAACATTATGAAATATATGAACATGCAAAAACACATTACCAAATAAACAGATCGTTCAAATCGCATACACTTTTTGACACATGGGCAAACAGTTGACACCAGTATAAGAACATCAGCACCAGCCACTAAGGATGAGTGTAAAGAGGACTGAAAATGTTTTGAAATAGCTTTTTTATGTCTTACTTATAAAGGGATTTGAATTTTAAAAAAGTAATAATAGTAATGATAGATCAACTTTTTATACCTGTACTTTACAATTTATTGTTTGAAAAAAATTGATTAAGAGACAGTAGTTCAATTCTTTAATATCAAATCTAGTTAAAATAAAAACTACTTTGAATAAAAATGATATCTTTAAATGGAGGGAGACAAAATGATCATCAATTAATTGTACTTTTAAAATCATTTCTATTGTTAACATAATATAATCTAGCATAAAATCATATTAATGATTTTGAAACACTTTAAAAGTAATATAATTTTATTCAGTAAAAATAAAATTACTTATGTTTTAAAAGTAATTGTATTTCAAACACTGAAATCAATAAAATCTGAAGAAATACATTTTCAGATTTTTATAAATCTCAATAAAAAAATAAATAAATATTTGTCATAGACAACATTGTATACTCTAAAAACACAAATATCCTGGTTAATTTCTCATCTAAAATTAACACAATGCTATTCCAATATATTTACTTTATATTACCAATAGTGATTACTAAGATTTTTTATGTATAAAATACAGCACACTTTTCTATAAAATATATTTAAACTTAAACTTTCTCATTTTTAAAAAATGTCTTGTGTTTTTGCAAGACTAAAAATCTTAAAAATTTTAAAAGTGAAATATTTAATAGATCTTTGAAGTTTATAAAATACAAATGTTTAGGCAAAATATTGAGAAAAATGCTAGTTTTTGGAATGAAAATTGTTCTTTAGCAAATAGAATTTATGTAAAACTTTATTGAGTGAAATAATCCATCAAATAACAATGTTTTCAACAACTAAAATACTGGAATAATATTATGTAATAATCCTTTATTTCTGTAATTATTGTTAGAGTATTAAGAAAAAAAACTTAAATAAAATCGATTACCCTAGTGTTGAAAGAATTTTACCCAAGTGATTAAGTTCTTAAAATCATAGTAATCTGCAGAACATAAATTAACTCATGAAGCCTACTCATTACAGTCAAATTCAATTAGGTAAGGGTATTTATCTGTTTGTCAATAACTGGCAGATGATAGAGATAATAGAAACAATGTGGAGTAAATGGAAGTAATGTGTTGAAAAAGTCTCAAAATAATTTTCTAAATATTTTACACATCATGCCATTTGAAACTATTTCCATCAGTATTTTCTTATTTAAAACAGAAATATTTCAAAATCTTTGAAATCACTGTTTTGCATTTCTATTACATAATTGAAACTAATTATTCGAGATTAAATTCTTCTTTGTTTCAATTATTATCTTCTATATATATATATATATATATATATATTCTATATATGTATGTGGTATTACTATCTATTTCCATTGGGTTCAATTGCTTTAGTAATAGTGGAATCATTGAATAGATTTGTAAACATTCATCAACAGGAAAATTCTTATTTTGCCCTTTACATCTATCAGCTCAGAGTATAATAAATTTTACAGTTGAGGGAAAATGTAATAAATGTATATACAACAAGAAGCTAATTGATTAGTACCAAGGTCAGAAATAGCTGCTTCCCACATACAGTGAGTAGATTCACAAGTAGATAATTTTTAATAGCTAAATTTAATATCCAGAGACTACATTTATAGAATATATATGTTATAGAGGAGACTGAAGCAGACATTGGGAAACTTTGTTGCAAGTCATTTAGTTTCAATATTTTCTTTAGCCAAAGCTTTGTCCAGTTTTTTCTTACTATATGTTCTTTAGTTGCTGCGTGATCAGTATCTCTTTCTTTATAATGCTCTACTAAGCTTCCCCTTCCTCTGAAATCTGTAACTTCAATTTAAAAAGGTCATAATTGTGTTTAATATTGCAATCAATTTTTTTAAAAGCAATGTTCATTTCTTTGAATTGATTTCCATATATTTTTATATCCATAACACGTTGCTAAAGAATATATTTTACTCAGTCTTAAGTGAAATTGTAGATATTTTTTCTGATTCTGTCTTTGAGAGTAATTGCTCCCTTAATTAGGAAAACTGTTTATATGATTGTTTACTTAAGCTAACTTTTCTTTTGATCATTTATTTGGTGGTGTCATCTCACAATGAGTGGAGTTATAATGCCAATTATAGAAGAATGTTTTTTAAACCCTTGATGGGTTATTACTGTGCATGTTTATTTATTACATATAAAATTGTACTCTTTTAGAAATTAAATTATAATAATAATTAATAGCTTACTGTTTAAAGATATGATTGCCTCTTTAATTATTTATTTACACATTTAAATGTATTAATACATATTAATACAACAATACAATTTATAGAGTTTAGTCATTGTGTTCAGTTAGTTTTGCTATTGGCAACTCATCATTTTTATATTCACAACCAAGTGAAAAATATAAAACACTTATAAACTAAACTGTTACTACTTTCTGCTTGTTAACTTAACTTTTGTTTTCTTCGGTTATATCCATTTAAATTTTCTGTTGTACATTCTTTATCTGAATCATCATTGTGTTTAGAACACTAATTTTGTACTGTGTATTCTTCATATACACAGTAAAAATGGCTTATCTAAACAGTAATTAAACTGACTGCGGCCATTTATCTGGTTGACATGTAGAAATCTATACAATACATGTTATATTGCAAATAATACTGTAATTATTCATGAACAAGACAATATTTTACTACAAATATACAGCCACCATTTATTACTTCTGCAAACTATAGAACTGGGAAAGCATTTTTGTCTTAAAATCCAATACTTTATTTTTTAATTGAAAAACAGTTGTTAAAATTTCTTTATACTGTCAGCAATATACTTAAAAACAATAAAATTACTGTAAGAAAAATAAAAGAGAAAATTATTTTTGAAAGTCAGTTTATTAAATGAAACTCCATAATTATAGGTTATTCAGTTGTCAGTGTCTTGCCTATTATTATAGTGAATGTAATCAGATTTCTATAAATTATACTGCATTTACATACTGTCAGCAATAGTTAATATTAAGAATGATTTTATAATTATGACTTCCATTGAGAGTGTCAGCAAATCATTTATAATACACTGCAGTCTGTAGGATTTTTTCTAGAGGTATGTATTTGTTATTTGTTAATTTTCATATGCTTAAAGAAGTTAGAAGGTGGTGGTAGAAGTTAGTTTTTTTTACAATATAAATGTTACAGTGTAAAAGTTACATTGTAATATATAGTGATAAATATTGAATGTAAAATTGTCATGTATTTTCTTTCTGGGGTTAAGGTATTTTAGGAGAAATATTTAGTTAGAACTATTTTATATCATTTAAAGAAATACATAGAAAAGGGTAAAATAAAACAAGATGTTTAAGGTATTAGTTGAATCATGTTATTATTTATAACAGATAACAGGTATATTATAGAATTTCCTAACAGTACTTTTCAACAGCAAAACATCAATAATAGTACAGTAATTATGTTCCTTCCTTAGGAATACATAATATCTTAAATTGATAATCTATTGAACATTCAAAATTGAAATATTATAAATATTTGCTTTACTCGATCATCACAAACCAACTAAATGCATCAAACTTTACAGCAAGCGATCATACTTGACAATATCATAATTATTTGGTCATTCTTTCTCCACCTCTGTGTTAGGCTGGAAACTTTCTGAAAGAACCCTGGTGTTGGAAAACACATGGCAGACATTATTTATGATGTGAAGAGACTTTCTCTTGCAAAAAAATGGGTACTTACTTAACAAATTTAAATCACTCACATAATTTTGTATGCCTAAATGACAATGAGCAAACTTAAAATGCAGAAAGTCTTAGGAAAAATAGAATATAATTTGAGGCAATTCAAGATCCAATAAATTCAAAGTTTATTAACATATACATAAAAAAAACATAATGATTTCATATAGTGTCTTGTAAAACGTTAAAGGATTATTAGATGATAAATGTCCACTTTTCATTACCATAAATAATATATATTTATATACAAAGTGGTTCAGGAGGAACGGAGAATAATTTGGGAACTGTTTCTAGAGCTTGAAATAAGAAAAAAATTTCATACAATCATGTCCAAAAAACGTTTTGTTATTGAATTACAGCTAGAAAAAAATTTCACCCGGATTTCAGTTCCCCTAGTGAAATGAGGTCATACTGGAATTTTTAAGGCATACACTATTATATTAGGGGTTCACTTGATGGTTCACTCCTTTTATAATCGTTTACTCCTTTTATAATCTCTTAAAATTTTCAGTATGATCTCACTTCACTAGGAGAATTGAAATCTGGATAAAATTTTTCACTAGCCGTAACTCAATAACAAAGCATTTTCGAATGAACTTTTTTCCTTATTTCAAGCTCTAGAAATAGTTCCCAAATTATTTCCCTTTCCTCCTGAACCACTACATGTACAATGTTTTTGTTGTAAAATAATGAATAATAATTTAAATACTGAAATAAAAATACACTTTTACATATTGCAATGTAACTTTTTATTTTTCTATTTTTATTTTATTTAACACAAAAAACTGCCCTCTATCAATTTAATCACTGAATAACAACACATTTTAACTTTGGAGTTTATTTAGTATTTTCCTCAGAATACAAAGTTTAATATCTGTATGTTTACCTTTTAATTTATTAAAAACTTTCATTCCTAAATATGAGATGTATTCAAAAGAATTAATTTTTATATGTAAATTCGGTTATGTAAAATGTCTTGGGTCCGGTTATATAAACTAAGTATTTATTGTCCTCCAGGATTTAAATGTTTAAATCTTAACAAAGAATAATGTCAATAATCACATTTGAAACATATCTTGTAGAATACATTTGGAGGGTTATCTCCAAACAGTGAGTTATTGGATAATTTCTAATAAGCAATAAATTATTTATATGTTCAAATACAAAAAAAAGCCAATAAAGTAATTTGTTAAAAAAAGTGAATTAGAAGAGATGAGTATTCATTTTAAACTTGTTTTTAAGCTTATATTTTCTTTTGTATTGTAAAAAAAACCCACAAGGAAAGATGAAGCTTCTCTGATTATATTTGGTAAATGAGAAAGTTCCGAATGAAAGAAGCAATTGGAGAAAGATTTAAGTGATGACAGCAGAATACAGGCAGAAAAATTCTACAGAAACATACTGGTATAAATACAAGTATAGTTAAATTAATTACTAAAACTTTCGTTATTATTTATTTCTAACTATAAATTAATGTTGGTTTGTTAAATGTTAATAATGTACTAATTTTATTGTTACTGACAATATAATATTAACAGAGTACAGTTCATTGGAACAGATTTTAATCGCATTGTATTGTTTTACAACTATTTAAAATAACCCAACTAATGTTAATATTCAACAGATTATCAGATTAATTTGAGGATATTATATATTCAATAAAGAATAATATAATTTATTATTATTATTTTTAATTTATTCTTTCTTTTTTATGTAGTGGTAATAATAGATAAAAATGTAGATAATAAAGTTTAATTATCAGTGCTTAATTATTAGTAAATAATCAGTTTCCAAATTTACCAATAGTTTTTGCCATTGCAAATGTTACTACTTTCTGCATAGTAATTGGTTAAAATCAGATTTAAATTTTTTTTCAGCAGGAACTTTGTTTTATTAGCAACAAATAGTGGTCAGAGCAAATTTTTATGTGTTTCACATGTCACTCTCTCCTGATAGGTGCTACATTTCCATGTACTCATTGTTATTATTTTACTGTATTAAGTGTCAAATTTCAAACAACTACATCAAGCTATTCACAATATACCAATTACCTGATATATAAAATAGGCAATCATTTTAAAACCACAAACAACATAATTTTTAGTACTTTTTAGGTTAAATATAGCACTATTAAGCAAAAAATGGTTTTCTTCACCCTTTCTTTAATCTATTGAAAAAGGTGTTATTTTGTTCTTTTATATTGGCATATTAAAATATACTGTTGATTTCAACAAATAATGTAAGAATTACGTTCAAAGATTTCAGTATTTGTGTGATTAGGTCAACTTCACCTATTTGTAGAGTAGGTTTATCTAATAACTTATCTGGAAGGTAAACAGTATATAGCTTTAATTAATGGCAAGAATATAATTCATGTCCATCCTCGAAGGGAATCTGTGGCAGTTTTCAGGATGGCTACTGGTCATGATTGCCTTGAAGACCATATTTTCAGGATGAAAATTCTCGCATCTCCTTGTGAGTTATGTGTAGAAGTGAAGAGTCTGTTATGAATTGGGAACATTTAAGAGTATTTAAAGAACTGATTGATTACAGAAAATGTCTGATGGAACATTGTACTGGAAGGCTAAAAATGTAATGACATTGTATTAATAGATTGAGCATTGAATAAATAATAATTTTGTTTCATAATGTCTATGTTATATATCCAGGTAATTTGATAAGTGGTCTCTTTTATTAATCTCAGAGTGAGTTACATTATGGATGGAGCAATATGGCAGAAGTTAATAAAATTTTATTCTCAGCGATAAGTTTTCCTAATTAGACCCTTGATGAGACTCATGCACTTGGTTTCCAGGGAACAAAGGCATAGCTAATCTATGCTAAATTTTGTTGTGCTGGAATTAGAGAACCTATATATAAGCATGTGCATTTGTCTTTATACTTGTTATTTTCTTAAAAAACTGTATATTAATTCTTCCTCAATCAAAATTATACTGTTAAATTTTTATGACATTACATGAAAATGAATCTGCTCACCAAGTTGAAACAGCATATTAGTGCATTGTTTCATAACTAAAAGGGATAAATTAATTTGTTGCATTAGATTAGCTGTTCCAACCGTTTTTATGGCTGCATGCACCTAAAGCATCTCAGGTAAAGGAGTATCTGCTACAGAGACTTTCACTTAGAATAACAATACCCACTATACAATGAATTCTATGCTGAACATAGTGATGGTGACACTTTTACAAATTACTATGAAGTGTATTTTGGAGGGATTGGTGATATGCTGATGAACAACAATATTTTGGCTCAGTGAAGAAAACAAAGTGTTACTACTTTACTTCTTACTTTCTCTTGTGAGCTTGGCATTCTGTGCTTTCATTCTTCTCAAAGGAAGCGCTATTTTTGAGAATTACTAGTAACTCATGTCAGGTCAGCCTGTAGCTACTACATTTATAGCACCTACCCAATAAACAACATATATATAAGCCTTTATTTATAAAAAAAATCTACTTATGTTTAAAACCTGAAAACTTAAAAAAAGATTATTAAATGGTAAAACAACCTTCTTCCTACAAAATTGATAACTGAGAGGTATTCTTCAAGATTGTTCATCAACAATATATAATAGCTTTTTGCCAATGTAAAATTTTCTCCAAGACACAATTACTTGCAGTTTGTTATCTACAGGTGGATAAGGTTGAGTTTACTGAATACTCAAAGGATATAAAAATTAATCTCATTTGGATTAAATTTATAACAAGATATAACTGATGCATTATACCAAATATTATTCTAAATACCCTAAGTTCTGTAGTATTATTAAATAAAATAGTATTATCAAATGTACATTTTAGTACATGTAGAAACTGATTGTAGTGCGACCTCTATGGGATCAGTATGGATATTAACTGCAAGAGATCAAAAATGTTTAAGGCTCAACAATTAAAAAAATATCCAAGTCTAGAGTAATAGAAAAAATACATTTCCATATTATTATCTATCTCTATTAACTTAATTGATCTGCTACAAGTTTTTGATATATAAATTATGATTCAAGTAATTAGGAACAGAATTAAAAAGTTAAGCACGTTTAACCAAAAATACTTTATGTTTTTGCTTTTGATAGTAATTTTCTCTCTTTATTCAAGTACAAATTAAATTTAGGTTAATGTTAATGAAAATTGTAACTAAATTAATGGTAAGAAGATTACTAATCTGAACAATTCCTTTTTACTTGTCATTTGGCAAGAAAAAACTTCTTTTGAAAAGAAGAATTTTTTTCCTATTTTACCTCCTTAAATTTGATTCCTCAAACTTTTGCTACCCCCTAAGCAATCCTTAAATCATCTGTATTATATAAATAGATCCACGTTATTTACCCTTTTAATGAGATAGATCTGACGACTTTTTATTCCAGTTGTCAAATTTGAATTCTTGTGTCATTATGAAGTGGATTTGTTGACAGCATAAATAAATGTAAGGAATATAAATGTACAGCACTGATTAGTTCTTTTACTGGTATCATTTGGTGCACTGTATACATTGGATCTGGTACCATCAACTGTATTTTATGCTGCCAGCTACACATTCAGTGCAACATAAAATGTGTAAGTTCCATAACTCTAAGAGACAGATATATTACAGTATTTAGTTTAGTAACAGACCACTTGCAGATAATTTGTTTAATATTTTTACCATAATCAGTATGTGTTTTTAGTTTTTTGATTCAGATACCTATTTCAAAAGTAATCGTCTCTCTGATGTGTGGTTTTATTGCATAATACAAACCGCTTCCCCATATCTGTATCAGACTTTAGAGAGATTCATGATGTACATCATAATCCTTCTAAACTGTTTGCCACTTTAAATTTTCCTTCTAAACCATTAAACTAATTTTTAGTTTATACAAGTAGTTATCCCATTCTTTTTATGAAAGAATTATTATCTTTTATATGAAAGAACATTGCATTATTGGCAGGTAACAAATTTGGTAACTGATTATGTAGTGTTATCTTTCAAATAATTTTAACAGTTTTTTAAATATTATTAACAAATGAATTTTATTATTAACTAATGACAAGTGACTGCATATTTTCTGATGAGCCATATCATCCAAACTAGCGTCATACTAGTGTGTGTATGTGAGTTTGTGTATATATGTAAGTGTAACAAAGCTATACTTGTATATGTACAATTGTGCATATACAAGTAGTTGTCACAGTAGCTGTATAGCTACTGTCTCTAAAATTCATTCTTGCAAAAAACAAATGAAATTTGAGAAGCTGATAAATTTTGGCGTTTATGAAACCGCAAACTAAATTAAGACTATTCATTTGAACAATCACATAAAGAAATGATGCAAAATCCCACACGAGGGTCATGGTTAAAACAATCTGAACACTTAGAAATTTTTTTTTGTGAATACTGTTTTTTACCATGTCAAATGATAAATACATTTGCAAAACTGTAATTAAAACTATATGTAAAAGAACATGCTTAAGAAAATATAATACAGGTTGTACTCATTGGTGTTGTCCATTACACTGTGATGCAATTGTTTTTGTTTTAAATTAGAATTCATTTGTCAAAAATTATAGTTTAAATTAGTATAATCATATTCATACCAAAAATAAAAATTGATGTCAATGAATATTTTAAAATAATTTTTACTGTATTTGGGTGTTTACAAGTACCCTAAAGTAATTTATTTGTTATATGTCATTAAACACAAAATAAAATATATGTGATTATTTTTTATATATAGTCTAACTGATAGTAAACTATTAGTAAATTATTACTAAATTGACAGTGAATTATTTATATGAACTAAATTATTTATTAAAAAATAATCTTCTTAATAAATTTAAAGTTATTGTAAACACATATTTACACTTTTAAAAATATTAGATATATTTTACCACAAAAATAACTTACCATAATGGATGATACTCACTCGGGCTATATAAAATGAAAATTGTCCATATAATATTAGCTCGTGCTATGTAATTATCTATCTAGGATGTGTGTTCATTTACATCTTGCACTGCTATCATCCTTTTGTATGTTGGAATCAGGAAGGGTACCTGGCTGTAGAAATCCTCCTAAGTCCCTTTTACATCTTTCCAACAAATTTTGAGAAAAATAGGTATAACAGACACAAAAAAATATAAGGAAGAGAACACACTTCAGCAAGCTGTCTTTGATGTTATACAAGTAACAGAAGTTTTGTTTGTTTAATTTTTATTTTGTTAATTTTTTCAGAATTAAAAATAAACATGAATATGGCCTGGTATCAAAGAAGAATTTTCAAATATTTTAAGAATCACTAGCTAATAAAAAGTAATTGCTTCTAACGTTTTCATCATCTATGAACTTTTTTTGTTCAAATACAATACAAATATAAATAAATAAATAAATTTATATATATATATATTTGGTTTATAATACATATGTAATCATGATTTTAAATATATCATTCATTTTTATTCTTTTATAATTTAATATACTTTTGTTTCAGGTGCTCTTGTTATTGCTTTTTTAATGATCATATTAATATTAACGAGTTATGCTTGTTACATAACAATAACTAAAACGAACAGCTGTATGTCTTGCAAGAATTACAGGTGAGTTTATTCTTTTAGATACTATTTGAAAATCATTTATCGTACTAGTTTGATAACACCTTATTTTACATCTATTATTAAAAACATTCGAACATATTTTTTTTATGCCCAATAAGCTTGTAATTGACAAATCTAACAATGTAACAATAAATTTTTCACAGAACAACTTTTTTTAGTTTCAAACAACAACTTCTAATAAAGGTGGCAAAAAGTTTTCAAAATAAACATATTTTTACTACATCATTTGTAATTAATTTTTTATTATTGTCATTGTTAGACATTAAAAAGAAATAGCATTTCTACTTTCATTTTATCATATAAAATCATATGTTATTTGTAAAGAATTTATTTTAAAAATGACATGTGTAATTTTTTTCTAATTTAATTTTGGAAATTTATTTTGTTTTTTATAGTGTTTAACTTTAAAAAAATGCATGATATAATTTTCTAAAAGACTGTGCTCCTTTTAAACAAAAGTTTTAAAACTGCACATGGTAAAAGCATGCAAAAAGAATAAAGTGGATCTGTCAGAAACTGATGATAAAAAAGAAAGTAAATCTTTATTTAATTTGACTTTCTAAATATTTTTTCATAAGAAAATTACAATATTTGTGAAATATTTATCATTGACTATACTCTTTTATTATTCCAATATGTCAGTTGGTATCCTAGTTCATTATTTAATGTCAGTAGCCATCCCCCAGTTTATGAAAAAGATACAAAACTCTTTGTATGGAATTGTGCACTTCACAGTTCCAGTGGTGTGGTGTTTGGCTTTTGTGCATACGTGCACATAGGAAGCTGCACACGAGGCTGCAAGGGAGAGAACACTGTTGCTCCTGCAATGCCAAACCTGGCATGCTGGTAGAAGGTGATTTTTTTTTTTTCATTCCGCGTGTGTTGTGCTTAATAACCCTCCTGTTAAAGCCCATCAGGGCTAGGAACGGGGGTTGGCAACTGGAACGTCACTAGGCGGGTGTCTTCCCCTACGGGGTTGGGATGTGCTTAATAACTGTGTACCATATTTTTGAATGTGATAAAGTGTAGAATTATATTATTACCCTGGTTCCAGCTATTCTATTTGATTCATTTTATTTTTTTATTCTTTTGTTTTACAGAAAACTTTAACCATGGCCTTGAAAAGGCCCAGAGAAAAGATTTTCTGGAGCAGCACCCCCACTAATTTTAGCTATTAGCTGCCACTGGTAACTATCATTCATAAATAGCCCCGTAGGTCAATTAGTCAAAGATGGTGATGTTTTTTTTAATTTTCAAACTAAGCAATTTAATTTTTTAGTAAGTAAAACTAAAGAAAAATTTGAAATATTGTTTATTTATTAGAACTGATATATATATATATATATATAAATATCACCAAAGAAAAAACTTTTTAGGGAGAAAACATTTTCCGAACTGCTACAGTCTATTAGTTTTTAACAACTTTTTCTTAATTTTAAGTATAGAACATAGTTGAAACAGTTTTTGAAATCTTGTCTAAGTTCATGTTACTTTAAAGAATAGTGTAGTTAGATTACTGATTACAGAATAACAAATTTTAAAGCTATTTCTTTTTGTTATAATAGACCTTTTTTATCCTATAATACCAAAAAATTTTTAAAATATGGGGAAATTTTCACCTCTTTACTTCCTTGTATGAAGTAAATGAAGTATTGCAATCGCCAAAAATTTTGGTTTTCAGATTTCAATGGAATTATTCATTTTGACCATCCCTGAATCCATTTTGACTAGTTTCCGTGTGATGTCTGTACATACATATGTATTTATCTAGTATGACTCAGAAATGATTAGCTATAGAATCTTGAAATTTTGGATTTAGGACTTGTAACATCTAGTTGTCACCTCCCATTCTGATTGCAATCAACTGGACCAAAAGTGTCTAATAAAGCCCAAACTGCAGTAAGCCCTGATTGAGAGATTTTCAATGATATATCATAAGTGGTACTTATTTTCATTGGTTCCAGAGTTATAGCCAAATTAAATTTTAATTAATGACATATCTGGTCTTACAAGGGCAAAGTACATCGTTCAAATCCAACTTCATATACATATTTTTTTTTTTTTTTAATTTAAATATATTGATTTATTAACAATTATTAACCTCTGACTGTAAAAAAAATATACAATAAATAATAACAATAAAAAAAAATCATAAGTTATTAGTGAAATAAAATTTTATAAACTTTTCATTTTAATTCAAAAATTTTTACAGAGGTTAATGATTAATAAATCAATATATTTAAATTAAAAAAATATATATGTATTTGAAGTCGGATTGGAACTGATTTGTCCATGGTTACAGATCCGATACATTTCTCACTTACACCACATAACTACTTGAGCAACGTGAAACAAAATTAATATATAAACTATTATAAAATGCTAATATGGACACCACAAAAAAAATGTGATGCAATGTGGCCCACCACAATGCAATTGTGTAATTGTCCACTTTATTGAAGAATTGGAGGATCGTATCTCACCTTCAAATGAAATAAGTTTGAATGAAGTGCAGCAGAAAATGTCTACATGTAATTTAATAGGCATACAAGGAAGTCATGTATCCACATCAATGATTTTTTTTTTTCTTATGACTATACTGTAAAAATTTTATAATTCATTAATTTAATTTAATTTCTTATCATGCAGTTCATCAATTGGCAAATAAACTTATTATCAAAAGTGAGACAGATAATTAAAAAAATGAATAAATAATAATAGTAATAACTTGTTTGTTAAATTAAAGCTATTAAATTCTAATCTGTGTAAAGAAAACATACATCAGGGTACTCATATAGAGAATTAGCATTTTAGTTAATATTCTTGTAAAAAAAAAAAAGTAAACAATAGAAATGTACCAGAATCTAAAAAGGTTAATTTATGAACTCATCTCTTTCTATTAATGATCTCTTGTGTCACTACAGCTGAAGTATTTTCTGTTTTCATTGGATTTTAGTTCCAGCAATATTTAGAAATGGGAATACTCAGTTAGATTAACTGACATGTACTATATCGTGGAAGTTTCCAGAAGTTACCTCATGGAGGCTTCTTTGTGATGTATAGACTGTTGCATCTCTTGTATGCATGAATGCTTGTAGCTTATTACATTCTTTGATCCCCAAAGATCTCAGTGTTCTGATTAATGTTTTCATTTTGAATATGTTTATATTTTGGAATTTTTTAATTATATTTTTGTCTCTTTTCCACTCAATCTCCAGTAAATACAAATTTACCAGCTGCTTGATAATTATTCTTACTTTATGAAACTAATAAAATTTTATTTAAAATCATCTTGTTCTGTTTTTGTCAAATTTATTAAGTTATTGGTTTGTTTGTTAAGTTAAATTAAATTTCCCTCAAAAATAAATAAATGAATGAATTCTGATAGTACTAAACACTCAGTATGCAGTAAAATAAGTTGCAGTTATCTTATTCAATGGAAAATTGTTAATTAATTCTCACATTAGTTATTCCTTACTAAATTTACAAATATTTATTCTTATATCACAGCAATATTATTACATGACATAAATGATCATTATAAATACAGTTTTCAGTACGTACTACTGGTTAGTACCTATATATGGTATGAATGTATAACTTACTAATATAGTAAGTTAGATTTAACTTACCTGAAGAGTATTCATTATCGCCGAAGACACTAAACAAAACGTAGGCTTAAAATACACACGAAAACCTGTACTTTAATCGCATTTTTTTCTCTCTAATAATCAATTTATTGCACAAAAATCGTTAATGAGTGAAAAATACAAAAGGCTTAAACTTAATATGAATATTAAAACACATCATTGTTGGATATTAAAACACGTTTCAGTTTTAAATTCAAGGATTGTGTTTTTAAAAGTTTTTCAGATAAAATAAAAACAATATTAAAATTGTAAAAAATAAAATAAAAAGTAAAGAATAATTAGCTCTTTCGTAATAGAAACTGAATTTAATTGAAATCGATTAAAAAAATTGTTGATGGTTGTCTGACGTTTATTCTGATGCAGTGTAGTCAACCATTTTTCTATATCTGCCACCGCGGAAAAAACCGAATCTGGTACATCATCTTTTGACTCAACGTATCGTCGAACAGAATCAACGTTATTCGTAACTCCCATTAAAGTTGTGAGGCGGTACGCAGGGTAGTTCATCATTGTCGTTATCCGAGTCAGTCTCTTTAGTGTCATTCTCATTGCCTTTGCGTTAATCGTGTAGATTAAAATTTCTTCGTCGTAGGATATTCGGCTGCTACCATATCTTCGTCTATATAAACATAAGCCTGAAAAGTTACGTCGCTGGGTACATGCGAGACGTAGGTAACTGACTGCCATTCATTACCATCGTCATCATCACCATTATTGTTGCTAGAAGAAAGAGTTTCATTGTTAGTTTGTTCACATTCCGAAAAAATAGCAGGTTGTTGTGGGTTTTTAAATCCAACTTTTTTTAAAACAGTTAAGAATTGTTAGCTGTCACATCATTCCAAGAGTTTTTAACTTCCTAGAGACAATGAAGAAGATTAATTTCTGGTAACGTTTTCATTATAATCCTTTTCCTGTACATTTGCTTCAAATTTTGTGTAATGCCCTGATCCGTTGGTTGGAGTTTAGTGGTAACATTTGGTGGAAAGAAAACGCATTTATCGATAACAATTCCTGAGCAAACGATTTTACATGTGCCGGGCAGTTGTTAGAAAAAAGAACAATCTTTCTATTTTTCGAATGATGATGATCCGATTTGAATTACCATTTTTCGAAGATTTCACTAGTAACCCAAGCTTTTCTATTGGCTTCGTACTGAATAGGCAAAGATTTAACGTTAGCGAAACAACGTGGATTTTTCTATTTATAAATTAAGAGAGGTTTCAGCTTTTCTGTCCCCGGCATGTTCGCCTAAAAGAACTGTGACGCGTATTTTACTTCGTTTCCCACCATGACATTTATCGTCTTTAAATGTTAAAGATGGTCAGGTAAACATTTGTAAAACAGTCCAGTTTCGTCAGCGTTAAAAATCTCCGATTCGTTGTATGTGTTCATAATTTATTTTACCTTACTGTTTATCCACGTATTACAAACTTCTTCATTTACACTAGCACTTTCACCACAAACATTTTTAAAAATTATTCCATGCTATCTAAATTTATTAAGCCAATCCACACTAGCTTTGAAATCCATACGATTGAACTATCTCGCAAAGTACTCGGCTTTTTCACGTAAATTTGGTCCAGTGATAGGTAAATTTTGATCGCGACTGTTTTTAAACCTCTCAAAAATAGAATAAGAACACCCTTGTTCAAAGTAGCAAACAAACTCAGACATACGAAAACTGTGCATACTAGTTGAGTCGGTTATAAAGATATGTTGACCGACACTTCTTACGACACACGAGTTCCGGTGAATTCTGACGCCTGATGTATAAGATTTCGCTTCCTCTTTACTGTTTGTTGATTCTTCCTTTTTTGTTATCTCATAGTAACGGAAGTGAATCATGCTTATATCTCTGAACTGAAAATAAGATTAGTATTATAGGCCTAAACCCACTGGGTTGGTCAAGTGGTTGCGTCTTCCCAAATCAGCTGATTTGGAAGTCGAGAGTTACAGCGTTCAAGTCCTAGTAAAGCCAATTATTTTTACACGGATTTGAATACTAGATAATGGATACCGGTGTTCTTTGGTGGTTGGGTTTCAATTAACCACACATCTCAGGAACGGTCGAACTGAGAATGTACAAGACTACACTTCATCTACACTCATACATATCATCCTCATTCATCCTCTGAAGAATTATCTAAACGGTAGTTACCGGAGGCTAAACAGGAAAAAGAAAGTCAAAAGTATTGTAGGCCTAATATTAAACTTGGGTTTTTTATTTTTTGTAATAAACTAATCAAATTTTTTACTTCGACTTATAGGATTTCTGTTCGAGTTAAAGGAATTAAATCTCCATATAACGTAATGCAATACGGTCGGGAATTAGAATAAATTTCGAGTTGTAGAAATTTTCGAGTTATAGGTATTCAAATTAATATCTGCTCTTATAATTCTTGATGAATACCGATGTTAAAATCAAAAGATTATTAGTTAATATTTACTTGCATCACAATTTATAATTGAAACATTCCAAATAGTTTTATATGTTTTAAATATAATTTTATTTATTTATGCAATACAATAAATTTGATATATAATACAATAAAAGTTATTGTAATTGTATAATACAATGAAGTCATATTACTAAATATATATAATAATAAAACGTACAAAAACACTGATTAAAATTGAATGAGTGTGAGAGAAGTACTCAAATTTCATTTGTAAAAGAACTAAGGAATTTTTATTAGACTTTAGATGGTGTGAAACAATTTTTTTCAGAAATAGTTTCACATTAACCAAATATGATTAGTATTGATTCATATATTATCATGTGTTCTTTTGTATTAATTTGTATTTACAGACTGATTTTAACGTTTTAAGTGTTTGAATAAGACATTAAAATTTTTGATACGTATCTTTTTGCTGTTTCAATAGCCAGAAATTACTTTATCAGTTACACTTACAGATTGTGTAAATACACAATCTTTGTAGTTTAGTAAATACTAAACTACAAAGTTTTATAAAGATCTCTGATTTATACATACTTCAGTATTTAACTTTTTTGCATTGAACATTTTTTGCCAAAAGTTATATAATTTTTGCTAATTTTATTTTAAAAGTATTCCTTCGTATACATTTGTTTATTAGCATAAAAATTAATTTTTATTATTAAACAATTTTTTTGTAATTTAAAATATAAATATATATATACTTACTGTAAAAACTGTAACAATAATATAGGATGTTAATTTTAAGCTGTCAATAAATAGTTTTCTGAAGCTGTAATATTAATATTAGCATTATAAAAAGCTTTACAAAGGGAAATTCATTTATTTTTCCCTACATACTAAAAATTCAGTATTAATATATCTTACAAATCACCCATTTTAGCTGTATAGAGCCAATTTTATTTTTTTTAAGTAGCAAATTCTACTTTTTTACCAGTTTTCAATAGAAAACATCATTTTTAAGATTTTTTCTACATTCTTGGTATTTTTCTCTAAATGAAACAATTCAAGAGCTACAAGCTCTCTCAAAGGAGGAAAACCAGTGTGGCATCCAGCATAAATTTTTTCCACAGTAAATCATATTTTTTATCTACTTTTCTTATAGGAAATGTAATTTAAAGACAATTTTTTTTAATAAATATTTTTTCCTAAATGCAACCATTCGGGGCTGAACCTGATCTCCATTTAAATATATGTTTCAACATACAGGATATTGCTGTTTCAAAAAAATAAAGTGGGTCTCCATACTGAAAAAATGGAATTGAATTGTAAAATGACAACATCATACTTTTAATTTTTAGGGGAAAAGTAAGTGAATTTCTCCATTCAGAGATCCTAATAATGAAACATTTAAAATTAGCATTCTGTGTAATAACAACATTAACAAATAATAAATAAATTCATAATAATATAATGAGTAAATGATGTAGGAATAAATGCAAAGCAGCTCAGCGATCATCCCACATCAATATTAACACGCCCATACCTATGAAACTTTCAAACAACTGATACAATGGATCCATTGTTTTGCAGGTGTGACCATGGAACCAACAGCAAGCCAGCATGTGGTTAAAATAATAGTTACAATAATATAAGAGCAAGCACTGCTTCCTAAAGCAATAGGAAACTAAATAATTAATGCCTGTATAAGGCCAACAAATATTTCAATAAAAAAACAAAAGACGAAAAACACAACATTACATCAGTGACACTTTAAGATTACATTACAGAGATTATAATAATATATATATATATATATATATATATATACATCAAAAACTGGAGAGGGATTATGTACATCTAACCTCTGAATTTCCTGGCCTGTCATTTGGTGAAGCAGTTTAGCTGGAAAGATCAAACTGTTATTGAAAAGTAGCAGTGATTTTATGTTATTCAGCAGGAGCAACTGCTTTAACACATATTTTAATATTCTCTGGTCTGTATGGCTGTAGCTGTTGGTGAAAATAAAAGTAGAATCAGTATTTATAGCCTTGAATTTTTTTTACAAACGTATTATTACTGATGTGATTACCATTCTTCCTTAGGTAGCATTCTGCAACATAAGATTAAGTAGTTGGTGTCATCTGACGCATGATTGATAATTATTTATTAGGCTTCAATAAAGTGGTGTGTGGTGCAACTTGGAACAGAAGCTGGTTGTTCAGCTTACTGCTTTGCATGTCATGTTTTTATGATGTGTTACAAGATTTAATAAAACTAGAGTGTTCATGCAGAACAATGAACAATAAAATATAACATTTTTTTCCAACTTGCATCTGCTCTTTTGCAAGAGCAGTGACAAAATAGCAATGCTATTTTTTTTTGTGGATCACTACTCTAAATTAGTAGTTTTTTCACATAGCCAATAAGATATTAATTTTCTTGTATCCATTTCAAAATGCTTTTTTATTTTACAAATTTTTACTTCTTAAAATGAATAATTAAATCTCTAAGGTTTTTTTTTTATAAATAAAAGTGTAATCATAGAATACTGATTGCACTACAGGTCATTTAACTTTAAAAAAATTTGCCTTCTTGTTCTAGATCAGTGAGTATCCAACTCCAGCGTAAATACTTTTAATGAACACTTGAAAAAAATAAAAATTGCAATGTTAATATGGAAAAATATTTGAAAACAATAATCTTGTACATTAATTTAAATTTGGTATTTGAGAATTATACCAAAATTTCTCATCATGAGTCTGAAAATAATTATGAAGCTGTATTGTTGATTAAGTACTAGTATAATTTAATTTAAAAAAGAAAGATATGCTCAGAAAAAAGATGTACCTAGATGTGTTCAAAAAGAAAGATGTGCCTAGATACAATTTTATTTGGGGATAAGTCTCCTTTATACAGTCCTGAAAGTATTTAGTTGATCAAAAAACCAGTCACTAGACGAACAATATTGTTTGTTCAAAAGTATAGTTCGAATTGAAATTGTCTTATTTTTAAGTTTATTTTATTGTCACTTGCAATTTAAATCAGTAAAATTAGCAGAGCTACGTCTGTTTATACTTTTCATAAATTTTAATACATTTTTTATTGTTAATCAGCACATAAAATAAGTTTTATTTTTATGTTGTATATAGTAACAGTGGTAGAAGAAGAAACTGGAATGATATTGAATATACGGCACTGGAAGATTATCATTTACTAGCAGTGTTATCCGAGAGTGATGATAATACAATGTAGCAGCTAATGCAACACAATATATTAGTGTAATCTAATTTCTATCAATGCATGGTAATTAAATTACATTATCTTTTTTCAATAATAATTTTAATTTATGTAAATTGTTTTTTAATGTAATTTTTAATTTTTAATCTATGAGGTTTCATTTCATAGAAAAACACAATAAGTTTGTCAACCAACATTCACTTTGGTTTGATGTGACTTCTATTTGTAATATGACATACATTCCACCTGAAGTTGATTTTATTCCAGACTGAAACCACCAACTCGGACATTACCTCTGCAGCTGCAGCATTAATTCAGTCTTAGCTCAACAAGATCAGCAGGCAAAGGTAAATCCCACTAGGTGGGGTTTACCTAACTAAGGTAAACTCTAAACCCACTAAGGTAAAGAAAGTATAAACCAGATCTTTAGCGAAACCCCACTAGAAAAAAATCTAGCAGGGTCAAATCTGGAGAGCAAGGTGGTCATGCAACAATCCTGACCATGGTGTTCATGACTAATCCACCGAATAGGGAATCAAGAATCAAGAAAATCTCGGACTTCTAGGTGGTAGTGACGTGGTGTCCCATCTTGCTGATAGTAATGGCATCCATCTTGGTCATCATCATATAACTGAGGAAATAGAAAATTTTAAAGCATATCTCAGTCATAGACAAAGATGGTTGATCTGACCTTGGAGTGACCTCAAGGCCAAAATTTCCTCTTTCAAATTCTCAGTACCACCTAAATATTGTTGCTTGATGAAGACAATCCTCTGCAAGCACAAAAGTTATTTCCTCTAAATATTGAACATTTAACCTAACCCACCGGGTTTATTTTTACATGGATTTGAATACTAGATCATGGATACTGGTGCTCTTTGGTGGTTGGGTTTCAATTAACCACACATCTCAGGAATGCTCTAACTGAGATTGTACAAGACTACACTTCATTTACACTCATACATATCATCCTCATTCATCCTCTGAAGTATTATCTGAAAGGTAATTACTGGAGGCTAAACAGGAAAAAGAAAGAACACTTAACCTACATCCAAAATTTCCCAGTATTCAGTTTTCAATGACAATGACATCAACTACCTTTTTCACAAACACACACACACACAGCTAAAAAGAAATGACACTGAATCAATGACTGGAGCGGCTACAGTGCAGGTTGGGACCTGTGTAAACACATGCTAACTTGTAACCACCAGTGATGATTCATTCTTTCATATTGCAAAACTTTTGTAGTCCCTTTTATACAACAATCACAACTCAGAAGAATGAACCCAGACTATAGTGTATGGTAACTTTAGTAGAAACTTTAATAGGAAGATTTCAGTACAAAAGTCCTAGCTGATGATAGCCATGACCAATTTCCATTAATATTGTCATAGGAAATCTGATTCTACAGTAAATAAAATTCATATGATGGATATATACGATGGCTATTCAGAAAGTAAGGAACGTTTCCACCTGACGCCGCCAGGCGCACGCCAATCGCGTATATATTGGTGTGCTCGTGCACGGCACCTCAGTCAGCGTCCAGCCGTGACAATGGGAACATCTGCCCGTTTTTTTTATATACAAATTTGAAATGTGAGCTGCAATCGAAAATCCCGCCATTTGTGAGGTGCGGTCTGTGATTCGTTTTTTGTTGGCAAAAAAACTTAAAACCAATAGAAATTCATAAGGAACTGTGTGAAGTGTATGGGAACAACGTAATGAATGAAAGTTCTGCCAGGAAGTGGCGCATTCAGTTTAAAAATGGCGGAACAAACGTTCACGATAAAGAGAGGAGTGGACGTCCGAGCATTGTGATTGACGATCTGGTCTCCAAAGTCGAAAAGATTCGTTAAAAACGTTTCTCTATTTTTCCCACAAGTTTCACGGACTTTATTGTTTGAAATTGTTTCACAGAAGCTAGGCTACCACAAATTTTGTGCAAGATGGGTGTATCACTGAGTGGTTGAGATCACAGGCGGCAGAATTCTATGATACAGGAATTTCAAAGCTTGTTCACCGCTATGATAACTGCCTGAATTTGTATGGTGATTATGTTGAAAACTATTATTTTAGTCCCTCTTTCACATGTATATAATAAAAAGTTTTTCTTGTACTTGGTTTTTTAAAATTCCAAAATGTTCCTTACTTTCTGATTAGCCCTCGTATTTAAGCATTTTACAATTTAGTATGATTTAAGGAACCATATGAAAAAGATAATGAGAGAAAATAGACACCAATTAGATTTACAAAATAATGAATTTTCTTCTTTTGAAAGCATTATTATTGTGATTCTTTACATTTTTAATATCATTCATCAGGAAAAATCATTCATTCAGATTCCTGAAATCAATACTCAATAGAATATTGCTCTAGAGATGATATGATAATAAACGATAATTTCAAAGAGTTAGCAGTAAAACTGCTCAATAAAGAAGTAAAGAATTACAACCAAAAATGATCAGTACATTTATTATGAATGAAACAAACCTTCCTGTGCATTGAATTACAAACATTTTGAAGAAAAGATTAGGATAACTGAGGAAGTATTGCTTCTAAAACAGACTAATGAACCTAATCCTTAAAGAAGAAGATTAATATGTAGTATGGCCATGAATTTTTTTTTTTTAATATTATAATAACTTAATAAACTGCCCTAATACAACAGTACAAATATTTTTAAATTATTTTCTCTATCTTTTATTTTTGCTAGATGCATGTATATGTTTCTGAATTCACATTTTTATTCCACGTATGTTCAGATAAACAATCTGTAAATGACAAGTTCATTTTACTTATTAGTTTGTAAATGAATTCACAGATTAGTTTGTATGTATAAATTTACAAACCAGTCATATATTACTATTATTTTAGTTACATCAGTTTATTTTATATATTTCATATTAAATTTATTTGTATTGTTCTTATCATTGAGATTGTAATTGTCTTATGCTTTTAGATGGTTTTTAAGCTTTATTACATTCTTTCTTATGGCACATATGTATTTATATTATTATTTATAATGATTTGCTACATTTTTAAAAAGCTATTTTCCTTACCATTATTTTGGTTAAATAATTTTTTGGGTCATAAATTCTCTGTGAATATTATCAATAAAGTCTTTGCTGTGGCATTTTGGTTTATATATGCCAGATAATTTTATTATAATAATTTAGTAGACTTTAATGACCATACATGATTTGAATTTTTATTAATGGTTATATTTTGCTTTTATGTAAAACATATAAAGATTTTTGAAAAGTCCTGCACCACAGGCAAAATCACAGTATTTGTTTAATATGTTCTCTGTCAAATACCAGAATCTGTATGTGGAATTTCGGGTTGTTTAACACCTGATAGCAAAATGATTGCCTATGCAATTGTTCTCAATCCTGGTGCATAGATGGGCCACATCATAAATCTTCACACTTTACACTCTTGACTTCAGATACTCCCAGAATGGAAAGTTCACTGGATTCAAATCTAGCTACCATGGAGCCCAAACAGCAAGTCCTCTGCAACCAATCAAGTGTTCAGAAAAAGTTTCATCCAGTCAGTTTCATACAGTAGTTGTGTAGTGTGATGGGGGCTCCATCTTGTATGAACCATTCAGGACACTGCAATGATATCATTATTGAATCATTGTGAGTGGGCTTTAGCCAGTCTCTAAGCATTTGTAGGTACTTTTCACCACTAACACTTTTTTTTTTCAAAAAAGTATAGGCCAATGATTCGATCTTGCCAGATGCCACACTATAACACTACATGATCAGACCCCTTGCTGTATGGAGGTATCATACCAATGGGGGTTCTTCTGTAAACAGTAGCACAACCATTTTTTCTGTTGACTTCACTGCTTACATAAAAATTAGCCTCATCAGAAAACCGTGTAGAAATTAGAAAGTCTATATTTCCATCCTAGATTCAGGATCATCTTCTGACAAGTGTTGCTGGAATTGGAGTTTGAATGTGTGAAATTTTTCCTTCCCCCGGCAATTGTGGGAGTGAGGAACATCCAGTTCCAGGCTGGTTAGCTGGATTGACTTCTTTTGACTGCCGTAGACATTAGTGCTCACAGCTTCTTGTACTGTGTCATCAGTTTGTGGTCATCTCAACCAGGGGAAATAGGCAAAATTACCCATCATCTTAAATTTGTCAAGTAATCTTCCCACCATACTCTGATACTGGTTAGTGTATGGGTTGACTTCAGTTAAACTCATTACTAACATCACGATAAAACATCACCTTCATGGCACACAAGATGATTTCCACATGTAACTTCTGTGACAGCATCATACCTGCAACCAGACAAAACAAAACAGAAATTTTGGAATTTCACATATAGTATGGGACTTTTTGGACACCTGTGTGTGTGTATATATATATATATATATATATATATAAAATGTTTATTATTCACTTTAAATAACCAAATTGGTTAAGTAGTAATCATCACCTTAGAAGGTCTTTCATTTTTAATGAAAGACCTCATATAAAAAACAATTAAAATTTATTGATTTATAGATATACATTCATTTTAATATTGAAAATATTCCTTACCTTGGTAATATGGAAATAGAAAATTTGGACTCCCCTGTGATTTTTCAATCACCACTCAGCTATTGTAGTATATTATTGTTCATCTTATTCTTAATAAGAATAACAAATTTGTTGGGGACTTACAGATTTTTCTGGGATTTTAGAATGTTGTGTGCAGGTATTAGTAGTGGATTTCTAAATAGGCAAGCTAAGCTATAGCCTATGGCGGCAAATTTTCAAAGGCAATAATGGACCGCACAGTGGCAGCTCAGCAGCAGCGCTGGCCAGTCATTCAGCCTATAGGCGGCACATTTGTAAATCCGCCTCTGGCAAGTATGCAGTTATCTAGGAGAATATAGGATATCAGCTGATTATCCTATTTATCTCAGAATTGTTAAGAAATTTTTAATTTATCCCCATGATACTGTGTTTCTCAAGATATTCCCTGGATGCCTTGGATATCCCAGGATACACATCAGACATGTAGATGAGTTTCAGATGTCCCAGAAGTTTCTTCATATAGAACAATACAGAGAAATACAGTAGATTCCTAAACTAAATTATTTGAAAATAATTTAAATTTAAATTATTTCCAAAAATATTAAGCACATCAATTACATGTTCATTCAGGGCCTAGTAAAATTAATTAAACCTGCCTACCATAGTAAAATTTTTCTTGTGTTATTTCATAACCAAACTGTTTTTCATCTAGGATTTCCTACCATTTTCTTCTTTTAAGAACTACCAATGCAAGTATTTTGGATCCGTAAACTGATACTATCATAATTACCAAGATACTTCAGATACTTTTAGTATCTGAAGAATTGTGTTTTCACTTCTGAGGCAATTTAAATCAAATTTTCCACAATTCTTATTATAAATCTTCCATACTGACTCATACTGTCCATAAGTTCTTTATTCAATAACTACAATTATTGCTATATAAAATCTCATATTCCAACTTTTTTACTGATGATTTAATCTTCTAGAGTTCAATCAAATTTTGATCTTTATCATTTGTTTGTTTATTCAAAAATCATCTTTTATTCCTCCTGTACATGGTGAGATAATGTTTATGTTTTGATTGAGCTAATATATTAATGTACATTGTACTTGAAATAAAATAGTCATTTCTATACAATAAAATATGGTAAAATGTTTGAGGTATCTGAATTTAACAAAATTACTAAGTAATTTAAGAACATTTTATTTGTACTTTTACTATTCATCTACTTTGTGTTTTTCAGATATAATGGTATGAATTTTTACCCATCTGATGTGATATGTGATACAGCAGTAAAAATAATTGGAGTCACTGTTATTAAAAATATACCAAATGAAATTTTTATGTTTAATATTAAATCATTCTGCATGATGTTCAGTATGTCAGTCTCAGTAAAGATATTTATAAAAAGTTATTTCTTTTATGGTGTACACACATATTCTACTATAGCATACAAGATGACACATGATATGTAATAGAGGAAAATAAAGGAAGAAGAAGGTTTAAAATGGGTCCTTTACAAGAATTTACACCATTGGGTAGATTGCCTTCTCTCACCACCAATCCTTTTCATTTCCTATTATTAGTGGGTGTTCATCAGTCTCTGATAGACCCACCATTTTGAGAGTCCCAGGATATTAATGATAAAGTCATGTATATTTAATGTTATCTGATGGAGAAAATGACTGTAGACTGAGTCAGGGATTCTGTTTCCTGACCAATGATTGCAGAATAACCTTAATGGATGAAGTGTATCAGATAAAGAAGCAAAATTATTTGTATGGATCCTCTCATCTTCCAAATCAGTTCTAACTTTGATGCAATAATATTTTATTGGAGTAGGTAATGCAAACAAAAGTACTATTTACTGAAACCAGATGTGCATAAATTAATTTCTGCTTGTTACTTATGTACCTAAGTTATATACTTATATAAATTTATAAAATAAATTATAATATACTCATACTTCTGGATCGAGTTTAAATTTATTGTGAGTAGTGGTATGAATCTTTTTTCATTCATACTTGATCATATTTTCACTAGTAGATCATGTACAAAACCCATATCTAGTTTGCTAGAGCCATTCAGTTTCTCCTGGGAAGTTAAATTCATAATTTTTTTACTTGCACACTATGTGTTCATCAAATTATAAATTCCTGGTTATAAAGTATTACACCATTAACATACCTGAACAACTTTTTTCACCACAGTAATTTGTTGAGATTGTCAGTACTAATTTCAAAATGATATTTATATTAAAATATTAAATCTGACTTATGCAGCTGAAAAAACAATTCTTCAACTAAAATTATATCTGATTATTTGTGTCTAATCAAAGTCATCACTTTATGATTAAAATAAAATTTTATGAGAAATTAATATTTTTATATTTTCTATATATGGTTTTATTTATTTAGAACCATTAATTATATATTCAGTTTTAATTATTAATCATTTAATTATATTGAACTACCAGAAACTGTTTCTGTGAGTTAAATTTATTGTGAAATGCTGTTGATGGTTATGGAGTATCACTGTTAGTTAGGCAGTATTATTGTAATATTGTGACAGTGAATTTATAACTAATTACAGTTATATTTAGTTGTATTTATACTGTAAAGTAATATTATACTGTGATATTATTAATATTCTACTTATGTAATAATATTTATGTTTAGTAAGTATATGTATATGTCTATGTATTAAATATTTTGTTCTATTGTTTACATATGAGTTGCACCTGTTAATTATTCATATATCACATATTTTATTGAAAATATTTGTGAAATGCTCTCTACATTAGAATAAGTAATTTAAATACCTAAAGGAATGAAAAGGACTATTCAAGCATTGTCTTGTTATAATACAATAATGTAATATTGATAAAATTTGAATTATGATATTTGTGATGTGCTTTGTTTTAAAGCATTTAAAAGTTTTTAAAATTAACTCAATACTCTTTTTTCTTTAAGGTAAAAGATATAAAAACTGAACTTGTGTATAAGCTGTTATTCTATCACTATATGCTTCTTCATGTTGCTGCTAGGAGCTCTGAATGTTGAATGCTATTGGATATGGCACTGGTATTTGATCTGGGTTCTAAAAGATTTTTGTTGTTAATAATGTGTTAAAAGAGTTTACGTCATTTAAATTGTATTTGTTCATCTAGAATTTTGTTTTATATACTTTTAATTGTTTAAATGGTGTTTAATTAACATCATATATATGTAAGATTTTCATTTCATTGTTGATGTTTGTATATGTACACCTTTTCTCAGTATGATGATGTGTGAAAGTGATTCAGTAATGGAGTAATGGAATAATATATTAGATTATATTAATGGATTAATATATTATTCAAATTGTTTAAATAGAAGAGCTGATATTCTTGTTAGAACTTGTTATTACCTGTGCTCTCAAGTATTATAGTATATTTAAGTTAAATCAGACTTTTGGGATTGTTATGTGAGTTTTTTGTCTGATATGTGTATATTGTTTTATTTACAGCTCTGCACACAGTGTTAAATCCTACCTTAGAATTTTTTCAGTGAGGTTTTTAATGCTGATGAGTGTAATGAATTGTTTTCTCTTACTTTTTGTTTTATTCTGAAATTTATGTAATTGTTTGTGTTTAGTTGTAATAATATGCTTCAGATAAATATTTTTTGCTTGTAATATTTTATTTTATTATTTGAATATATAATTCATTCTGAATTAATTCATTACAATGAATACTGTTTTTGTGAAAGAAAAATGTTATGTAGTCTATATTGCATGATTCTAAATGCTGGAAGTATGTATAGTCTGAGGTAATTGGTAGAGTTGTATGTGAATGTGTCAGTTGTAGTAGATTTAATGTAGATTTTGAGTTTGTTTCTTATAATGTTTTATGATTGTGAGATCCAAGAAGTTTATATTTTTCTTTACAAACCCTTAACATTTACCACCATATATGTAAAAGATTCTATACAAATACAAAAAACCACGTAAAAACAACATTTTAAATGAACTAATAAAATTTAAATTCCCACACAAACACACACACTCTGTCTTTTTATTTATTTATTGAATATATCTTAAAACAACAAATATCTTTCTCGACTGTCAGTACTCTCACCAGCTGTGTTTGAATAAGCTTAACATGTTGCACAAACCTTACACATAAATAAAATTTTAGTAACTTTAATCTTAAAATGATGTATATTCTAATCAGTTTTTAAAACTCTACAACTCAATGATCAATAAAATAAAAAAAATACTATATATTTGAATTATTTGAAAAATTCACTGTGCTTGTCTTTTTTTCTTCTATTGCTTATTATTTTTTAGTGAATTGCAAAAAAACAATTTGTTATAGTTGTAGTGTATGTATAAGGTTTGAGGTTTTTCTAATCTCTGTTGTGTAATTATCACCATCTGTCTAAAAATTGGTTCGAATAAGTTCTTTCAATTAAAAAAAAACAAAAACTAGATTTGTTAAATTCAAAAATCTATTTTAATATTTTAATAAAATATAAATCTAATCATTTAGATTAAATTTATTTGTACTATTATCTATAAAGTTCTGTTATTTATAGTTTAATAAGTAGTAATTTGTATGTATGAGTGTAATGTTGCCCTCTCATTTGTGTAGGTTTCTGTATTAGTAAATTAATGTTTCATTCTAGATATTGTAGTTAGTTATAGTTTTTATTAAGTTGGCTCAGAAGTGTTGAGCCGATTTTAATTTTATTAATAATAGAGCTTGTTATTAATTTTAAAAAACTAGTAACATTTATTTTAGAATTTTAGGTTAGACATTCTGCTTACTGTTCTCAAAGGATAAAATAGTTTTCCAAATGCTCAGCTGACTATAATTTAATCGTTGCATCTCATATACTGTTTTATATATCAAGTATTTACAATAATGTACTTTATTAAATGATATGTTAGTATAAATTTATTAAATTGTAATTTTTTCCTATGTACATTGTAATCTATTCAACTAGTGAACAATAAGCAAACCCCCGTTGCTCAGTGAGATGAGGATACAGTCAGTGTGTGACGTATAAATAAAGTGACGTGTTGCACATACTCAGGCCGACTATTCTTGAATCATGTGGTTAATTGAATTTCAACCAGCAAAGTACACTGATATTCATTTTCTAGTATTCAAATCTGTACAGAATCAGTTAACTTTTACTAGGCTTTGAACCTCAGAACCTTTGACTTCAAAAATCAGCTGGTTAACAGCTGATTTGCAACAAGTTAACCACTAGACCAGCCTGCTGGGTTAATTAAAAGATATGAAGTATATATTTTTCATGATTGTTAATTTGTGTGTGTGTGTGTGTGTGTTTTCATGTGTGCGTGCATGTGCTTGCATGACACTAAATTTTCTGGGTGAATTCCCAAATTTAAAATTAATATAGTTATGAATAAATTTTAATTAACTTTTATGTATTAATTTTAGAGATGATATAAACAATTTATACTAGTACCATATCCTTGTACCACTCGTGTAGTTTTTTTCATGTAATGTAAATGTTTCATTATAATTACATATTACTGATGATATATTTATTTTGATTTTTTTATCGGAAAGTTAAAGTACAATATTACCATCTTTAACATGATTAATATGCTGATTGCCAGTTATAATTTTAATGTTGTTTTTAACAGAAATTGTAGACATTTTTTATAATTTTTTTTATGTATATGGATTTATTTTAACCCGAAAATAAACTAATGTTTAAATAATGTGGGATGATTTAATTAGCACTATTTATTAGTTAATGTAAAATGAAACATTTAAATTTTAAATTAAAATAATTTTTTTTTAAATATAAAGAATTGAAAATTAAAGTTATTAGATGTTAATGACATATGTTATTTAAATTAATTATTTAAACCATTCTTTATGCATAAGTTAAATTGTATTCAAGTATATTACTGTGAAATGATTTGAATATAATTTTTTACCTTTCTTTCCATCTTATTTAATTATGTATGTATAAATCTTATTTATTTTTAAATTACATCTCTCTTCCTTCAGTAACTTCATAACATTCAGTATTTATGCTAACTAATGTTTAGTTTTAGCTACAAGAGCAACATTGTCAGTTTTTTCTTGTTAAATTGTTACTCATTTTTCTGTCTCCCTCCTTCTTGTTACCATTTGTCTTTTTTAGTAGTTGATGTAATAACAGTTGCTTGATTTTTGTATAGATTGTACATGTAAATAAATCTTAAATTAAATACTTTCTCGAGATGTAAAAAATGATATTTCGGTACTATGCTACTTTTTGTTGTTCATTTTTCATTTCATATTTTATTTAACTATAAATTATCATAGTTAGAATTTTGAATGCATGAAATGGGTGAACTGATAATGAAGCAATTTTCACACTTATGCGTTTTAAATCCAAACACTAGCATTGCAACTTCCAGTATTATCTATTATTAATTCATTGTTATGTTCTTATTAATTTCTTATTTCCTCTCATCATTAAGTCCTTATCATAACTTGATTAAGTCATCTATATCATGTATCTTTTCTAAATTATCATTTGAAGATGCAGGCATATAAATTTGTAGTAGTTGGCTTGGGTTTTAAAACTATTTTGACTATTGAATAAAACAGATAGTAGCATTTTATTATACTAGCATTACTTCTGTTGCATCTTCTCAAAGGTAGGACATATTATTCCTACTCCTGCATTTCCATTATCTGATTTCTTATAAGTAATAGTATAAGTCTCTGACCAACAATCCCCCTCATACTTTATCTTACCTTACTAATTCTTACACCACTTAGCCTATCCATTTTTCTCTTTCAATATTCTAAATATCACTCCTAATTGATAAATTAGGAATTAATTGTAAATTTCTGATATTTCATTCTCTAACTCAAAGAATTTCATGGTGCTTATAATTTCATATGGTAATCTTCACGTAGAGATCTGATTTGGGAATTAGTTTACCTCTGTAATATTTTAATAGGCAGTATCATTATTTTTAGTAAAACTAAAATAAGAATAAAAAAGATATTTCTATGGAAATTACTTTAATTTTTCATACCTTTCAGCTATGGAACATTTAAAGCCTGGCTTATGCAAAGCTGTAAGTTCCTTTGTGTTGAGAAACTTTGAATGAACATATATATGTTTCTATTGTATCAACCAATACTTAGGTGATGCCTTCAATAATTAATGATAGAACTGCACCCTATCAGGATATACCAAATCTTGGCTATTTACTGGTACCCAACCATTATGGTAGCTCTCATGGTACAATCATTCAACTTCACACAAATTGTTGGATTTTGATCTATATCAATGATATATTTCATATTCAATTTTTTATATTTTTGTTAATTTTCAATATCTTTATTTGTCATTAGTTAATCTATATACCTATTTCAAACTACCAAAGGAACTGAGAATAAGCTTGTCACCTTTTTTTTTGTATAGCACTTACTCAGCCATTCAATTTTTCCTTCTGTGGAGAAAGGTAAATAAGAATAGAGTGGGAGAGGACTGTATGATTTATGGAAAAGCAGGCAGGTGTAGCAGCTTACGTAACATATTACTGAATTATAAAAAAATTGTTCCACCAGTGGTCAAACATGTGTCAGTTATAAGAATTTGCACCATTTCCATCACTATGGCATTTAATTTAAATGAACTCACAACTATCAGTAATTTTAGTTTATTAAAATGTTTTTGAAATGTGAGTAGCAGGAATAAGAATCTGTTTAGCTCCATTCTGGAAATAAAAAACTTACTAGAGAATCAGGGCAAGCATTACATCTTGCTTCATTCACTTCACCTGTAATTTCAGTTTCCAAACTGTTAGAAAGTGAAATATAATTTTCAAAAAAAAAATTAGTCTTCATTAAAATTATTCTTTTCTTTCATCATTACAATAATGATCTCTTTTTACCTCATTCTGTCCTCTTGAATTGGCTATTGTTTGTAATTATTCCACAACTTGACTGAATTCATTAGTGTGATTTAATGTTTCTTTTTTTTGGAATTAATGTTTTTGCTTAAAAAAATTAATTTAATAATTTTATGTATATTTTTAGATAAATTATGTGTATAGTATTTTTTTAGTGATATGGTATTTTTAAAATTTGTGAAAAACTGTTAAAAAACATTTAATGATATATATTCATATTTTTATACATTACACTGTTGAATAAACTTACACATATCATGTTTTTATCGAATACATTATGTAAAAAAATCAATAAATTGAATGAAATAGATGAATTATAAGTTTAAAAAAATTGAAAAATATTTCTTAATCACTACAATTCTATTTATTTTCTATACCTTGTGAGTTCTATACCTGTTTGAAAGATTTCGTGCTAAGTTAAATAAGTAGGTGTAATGGAGCATTTCATAATAGCAAGGGGAACATTAATTTTTGCTAATGCAGTCATTCTAATAGCTGTTGCACATGTAAAGCTGCTGAGGTGTTAGTAAGAGCTGTTTTATCAAAGAATAATAGTGTTCACTATTCAACGTGTCCTGTGGTGAACTGAGTGAAGGTATCATTTATGCTGACTATTCACTTTATTTCTTACTTTTCCTATTAGATCTGCAATTAGATGCTTCTTATTCTTGAGAATGGATATGCCAGTTTCATGAGAGGCTCATTACAGATAACAGATTTAACATATATGCACAGCTTAATAAATCCTTTTTTTAAGTTATATCAGCTGCTGACATTCTTATACTCTGAAACTGGACTCACCCAAAGAAAAATTATCTCCATATTTATGTAACTTCAGTGACCTTATAATATGAGAACTGGTCTATTTATTTCAGCTTTCACTGTTGGCATTTCTCTTATTTTATATCCTTTCATTTTTCAAAATCTCCACTTCCAGAGTTGTATGTGTTGTGAAGCCTTCAATTTTTATGAGGGTGTGAGAAACAGTCTTTCAAAATTCTATGAATGTTAATCATAAAATTATTTTCTTGTTTTATTTCTTTCTATTATAAAAAAGGAAGGACAAAAAGTGATAGGGTAATTTTTTACCTTGTTTAGTTTCATAAATTTTTATCATGACTTGGGTTATAAAGCCTAATCATCCATTTTTGTTCATTTCACTACCAAGCATCATAATACCAGAATCTTCACAGATATTAAAATTTTATTTATTGTATTATGTAAGACGGTCATTTAAAAAAAAATTATTATAGTTTAGGGTTGTCATATTACCTGAGTTATTTTTTATTTGGTTTCAAAACAACTTGTACAAGTTTAATTAATGTGTGTTAAAATTCACAAAACCTTTTGAAGATTAAAAGGTACTATACAAGTATTTATATGTAATGCTTATTTTATCTATTGATATTGCACTGTTGATACAGCTCTGTTTGAACAGTGCAATATTTCCATTAATATAGATTGTTCAAAAGATAAACTGCATAATTAAAAAGTAAATGAATTAGTCAGAAAAAGTAAATATGAAGCAGGTAGCAATATTGATGATGTAACAGAAAAAAGCAATTAGTCAAAATTAATGTGATTAAAATTGTTCACTGAGGTGATTTCTGATTGCTATAATATGTACAGACAAAAAATTTTCAAATTTTTTAAATATTCAAGTAGAAAAACATAAACAATTACTAAATATGGTTAATTACAAGGAAAACTAACTTTGATAATTCTTACTATATTTAACATTTTTTAAAAATGTTTTACACATTTTTAACTGTCTCCTGGTAGTCTAAAGAAAAGCACTCCAAAGAGATACTCCCTATTGCACCAATACTAAAAACACATCTAAAAATCATAAAGTACCTTTTAATTTTCAAAAAATTTTTGTTTAATTACTTTGAAACTAAACAAAAAATAACTGATAATAAAAAATCCTAACTTATAATTGTTATAATGCTTATAATTGTTAGAGTGGATTTTTCCCTTAAAAATTCACTCTAACAATTTACTATATTACACTCTATTTACTTTTACAAAAAAAAAAATAATTATCATAAATAATAGACACTGCAAATCAAAAACATATCTGAAATTTTATCCTATGAACACACAAACTATAACAGAGCAAAATTACAATCAACTAGGCCTACCAATGGGTTGGCCTAGTTTCTAATTTGACTGAAATATTCTTTGAAAGTACAAAATATGAAATAGACACTATACTAGATTATACCTATACAAAGGCTTTACTAGATGATGTCATAGACTCCCATCAACATACCACCAACAAACATCACTACAAAATCTGTATTTCACTGCAACGTACGGACACAATAAAATACATGAATTTCTTGATCCCACTATATCCAAAATATACAAGTAAATCTTCTTCAAAGTGTGTAGAAAACCAGCAAACATATTTGTACATATATATATATTAAATATAGTGAAATAAATTCTTCCTTTATTGCTGTCTGTCCATATCTTCCTCTGTACTAATTTTTAAAGACTAAATGTAAAAACTCAGCAATCCATCACAGTACAGAATCTAATAATATTTCCTACCTTATTATTACTTCTTTATTTGTACTTCAAAAGCGCATTCAAGAATTTTACCTCATTGTCATTTGATCAAAATATTAAAAACTTTAAATTTACACATTAAAAAATTATACATTAAGAAATTAAAATTATCACATATATAGTGTAAAATGTGCAGTCAAAAAAATTATATTAAAAATTAAACATTCTTAACAACAAAAAATTTTATAAATTATGCTATACATGCCTGTGGCCAGCCACTACATACATTACTGTACTAATATTTTATGAATTTTACTTAATATTTACAAAAGTGCTGCTATCTATAGTAGCTTTGATAAGAAAATCATTATCAAACTCTGTCTGCAGATTAATCTTCAGACCAGATGAAAGGCCGAGACACTATCACTTGTGCCAGAGAGGCTGGCAGCTGTGACAGGTTAGTCAACCTATTCTAAACAGCATGTTTTCTAAATTAGATTTTTCTTATTAAATTCTATCTAATGTTTTTTTTTATTTTTCTTAATAAATTTGAGAAGATTTTTATAAATATTCTAGTTTCCTAAGCATTTTTTAAAAAGTAACATACTAAACAGAATGCAGAGAATGTTTTATATCTTTAAATTAATTTGAACTGGAGTTCCATTTACTGACAATAATACGTTAAGAAAAACAGTTTTTGTTAACAGTTAACTGTTGATGTACTCATATTTTTTCTGGCTTACACAATTCTTGCCACATAGGTAGTATATAGATAAAAATATTCTTTATCTTAAATGTTAAAAGCTGTTAAATCGGTTGTCAGGAAGATGAATATGCTGATCAGCTGAATTATTCAGTTTAGATTTTGATACTGCAGTTACTTAAATGAACAGTCTGAATGACTCATATTCAATTGTATAATTGTAAAATGAAATCTGGCTTGTTTGTTTAAATTTTTATGGTATGTAAATAAATATTTTTTCCGGTGTGTGTGTCAGTTGCCATGATTCATTTTTCAATTATCTTGACACTATTCCCTTATGAAAACCTTTTTTCAATAAACAAATAATTTAGATTAAATTCTAATTTTTTTTGTGTAGGAGAAATGAGTGAAAATTTTGGCTAAATTAACAGTTTAAAAAATCCTGTCATTGAGCACAGTTTTTACACATAACGTCTTCCATTAGAAGAATTGTTTTCAAAATTTATTGAAAATGTTTTATTTTCATACATTTTACAAAATACAATTGCTATGGAATATTAGGTTTTTTATTTGTGCTATCTCCCCACAAGGCCAGTAACAGTTTGACTGTTACGCTTCAGCTTCGTGCCCGCCATTCCTGAAACAAGTTCCCTTAATTAAACTTATAAACCAAATTATACCACCAATAGGTGTGTTTGAACTGCTTTAACAGAGATCAAGTATTTCAGCTCAGACCAGCTGTATATAAATTATCCATTCCTGAACTACATTCACTGAAAAATTTGTCAGTTTCTATATCACATTTCAGAGTATTGTTTTCTTACTTTTTTCTTTCAGACTCAATAAGATTCAAGGAGAGTAAATTTGAGTATGATGAGTGTAAACATTGTAGGGAGCTTTATATGTGATGATATTTATTATTTACTTGGCTACTATTATCAATATAACTTATTTTTATAAAACAAATGAAAAGTTCTGACACTTTCTGCTTTAAAAAAGAATTTAACCTATTAAAGAGTCAAGCAGATCTCTTTTTCATGAAAGATAATGAACCTTAATCTGCCGTGATAACACAAACCTGCAAAATTTGGGTTATGGAATATTTTTTAACTTTTGATAATTCATTCCTATGCATTTTTTAGTGCTGAATCTGAAAATGTCATTCATTTTTTCCCTCACATGAGGATTTTTTACAAATTGCAAATTTAAAAATTTGTAAAAACTTAAAAATTGAAAAAATGTGATACTATAAAATAAACATAAAACTTTTTTTATAATAAATTAATATAATATATTCACTTTTTTGGGTTATTCTATGCATTCTTACAGCTAAACAGTTGAGTGGTGTGAGGTGGTAGGGGGGGATTGAGGTTGAAGATAACAAGACTGTGGTAGAGCTTGACTGACTTTAAAGATGTAGTAACCAAGTTTCAGGGCAATAAGAAGGATTCAAACTTCAAATCAATCATTGAGAAAATGCTCCAGAAGAACAAAGATTTAGGCTGTTCCATGGAAATTGGACTACTACGATGATGGCAGACTATTGTTTGATGTTACATCAAGATGAAACCTATAGAGAACATAAAAGGAAAAGCACAAAGTAGAGTAAAAGCCATGCAAAGAAACTTTGACATGTGTAATAAACTTGTATTTTACATACTTCATCATTATGGTTGGGTGAAGAGGGGGAATGGTTTCCAAAGGCATGACGTACCTCATAAAAATTAATTAAATAAATAAAAATAAGTTAATTTAAAAATGCACTATAATAAAAATTAGGTTTATTTTGTGGCAATCTTTGTTAGAAATTAAGGGGTCAATGACCCCTGCCCTCCTCTTCAGACCACTCAACTGTTTAGCTATAAGAATGCACAGTATAAGCCAAAAAAGTAAATATATTATATTAATTTATTATAAATAAAGGTTTTATATCTATTTTGTTATATCACAATTTTTCAACTTTTTAAAAATTTTGAAATTTGCAATTTGCAAAAAAATATGGCGTTATGGAAAAAAATCAAGGTTCAGCTTCAGCGCTAAAGAATTGATTGATAAGAATCAATTATCAAAAATGAAAAAACACAACCATCACAGGCTTGTGTTATAGATGCCTGTTCAGTAGTGAGCTTCAGTCTGTAAAAGTGCATCACAACATTAATTTATCCTGGGAAAAACACCAAAGTCTAATAATGACATCAAGTGGTCAAATGATGACTTCTGGAGCACCAACCACCCTCATCAATATGAAGAATGAAGTACCTAGGTTAGTTGAACACATTTAAAATGTCTATAGAAATTACTGTTGTTAATGTATTTTTTAATTTAATTTTTATCAAACCTGTTCTTAAACATGTAAAACTTTCTTTAATTTTAATGTATTTCACTTTCGATAATTAGTCTTTGGGTATACACAAGAATAACAAAATCCTAATCTAACAAAAAAGTTTCCTGAAAATAGCAAAAATGCCTTATGATAACAATGTGGTAATAAACTTTCTCATGCTGGAATCATGCTTGTTATATATTTGAATTCATTTTATATACTATAAAATGATCAATTGGAGAAGTTCTATTGAATTTAGAAGTTTCACTGTTTGATATTATATAGCCACTACTAATTACAGGATACACTTTGAGTGTGATCTTATTAGTAATTAAAGAATGATGCACTCTGCCTTTCACCCAGAGGTCCCGGGTTCGAATCCCGGTCAGGCATGGCATTTTCACACACACTACAAATCATTCATCTCATCCTCTGAAGTAATGCTTAACTGTGGACTCGGAGGTTAAAAAAAAGAAGAAAAAAATGATGCAAGAAAATTTCTAAATATTAAATAATGATTTTTAATTTGATATAAAATGCAGTATAATTCTATGTAAAGATATTTACACTAATTATCTATTAAAACCTGGTTCAATAAAAAACTATTTTGAATAATTTCCATATAGAAAAAATAAATTATGACCTGCACAAACATGCAAGAAAAAATTGCAGTGTAAATATAGAAAAAAATGGTGCATCACAGTTTTGGGTTGACTGATAAACACCCAAATTATAGTTTTTTTAAGTTTTTTCTGCTTAGGATTTGACAGTACAATGTTTCCACTATTTTCTTTGCTGATAAAATAATCAAATATTACGCGCGAAGTAACAAACTACTCTACCGGGCAAAACGTGCATTATATTAATGTCACGAGGAATTGTTTCCTGATGCACCAAACGGTGTTGTGTAATTTCACTCTTGCACCTGTTTAGGTTGTGTATTTTAAAATTACAGTGTTTTGATGAGGTGTATACATATGAAATTTTATTGTCCTAGCGTTGCTTTAAATTCCTTGAATTTTGTTGTATCTTTCTTTAAAATTTTATTTTAAGGTTTTACCTTTATAATATAAACCAAGATTAATTTTGTTATTTTATTACAGTGAGGTTAGGATCATCCATATTCGTCATAAGTTTGTAGATGAAGTGCAATTTAATAACTGTAATCTGGTTTAATAAGGTACGATTTTAATTTATGATGTATTTCGTTTGATCTTTTTTTGTTAACTTTCAGAAACACTGATAAATAACAATTATATATTTAATTTATTGTGTTTTATAGAAATAATTTAAAAAGGCAGGTCTTGTATAAATCTTAAGTTAAAGCTACTATTGCGTTTATAATCATTAATTTTTAAATTGTATTTTAATCGAGTATGTTATACTTATTTATGTTGTGTTGAAGAATGTTGCCTTTTGAAACTTATGAAGTAAATAGGTTGGATAATGAGTACTTTACATATAAATAATATTTACTATGTATATTAATTACAGATACAAAAATCCTTTAGTCAGAGTTTGAAGGGTTAAATTAGTGTGTGCTTTACAGCACTCACTTGCTCATTGCCATATGTTTTCATGTTCCTAGTAAATTGTTTCCACGTTTAATTTCTTTTATTTGTGAAATAATAATTTTAAGTTCTTATTCATGCAGCTTTATTTATTGTACAGATGATATTGAGATCATATTACTAGAATCTATGATGTACTGCTTAATATATAAGAAAAGGTAATTTTTACAATTACCCCCTGCCTCTAAACTCTTTGATATTGAGATATATAATTAAACCAAGTATGAACAATAAAGTAATATCTATTATAACTTAAGATTTTTGTAAAAATCCTGGAAGACTCCTGTAATGTAGTACACATACAAACTTCACGAAGCTATGAACTCCCACACGTTTACAAAAACATATGCCAATCATGTTACAAAAGAAATCTTGAAGCAGGGGTTTTATTGTAATCCAATATTTAAAAATTGACAAACCTGTGTTTTTGCTAAATTATGATGGAAAACCAAGAATTTTTATTTTGTAAGGTTCTTTTATCATACTTTTTTCTAACTTTTTCTGATGAGAATCAATTTTTATATCTTCATGTTTTTCTGTCAGGTTCACAACTAAACATCATATGTGATCTTATATTATTGACACATCATTCACTTCTCTAGTGAATTAAATAGCCTAGATATTTAAAAAAATATCAAGCATCCTATGCCAGTCTAAACTGAGAAAGTGAGTAGTAGTATCCTTATGTCTTCTTTAGCAAGCCAAGACTACTGCACTAAATCATGTAAAGCTGACCACCAAATTACATGTAACAGTCAGTTTCACCAATGGGCATCTTCACTTTACCAAACACAATGGCTGTATAATAAGTATTAACTATTATTATCAAGAAAAAGGTTATCATAACTAGTTTGTTCTTAAGAAGCTTTACATACATTGCAGCTCTAAGAAAGACTGGTATAAGTAGTGAAAACAACAAATGACTACCTTTACTCTGTATATTTTGTTGTGCAAGTTCAAATAGTTTCTTAGGATCTGTTGAGTGTGTTTGTATTTATTTACACAAATAATATGAAAAGTATTTGTTGGTTTTAATGTTTTTAAAAAAATAAGTAAGTCGCTTAGCTTTTGATCTGATAATTTGAAAAAATTTGAGTTGGTGGGTTAGTTAAACTTTATGTTAATTGGGTCCACAAATGTAGTTGAAAGTAAAACTTTAAATGCATTTTAATATGTAATAAGTATATTTCGTTTTGCTTCTTTAATCATTTTAATTAAATTGAAAGAATGCTATTGAGAAAAAAAGTTTTTTTATGATCTCTGTCATAAAGTCTGCCTTTAATTGTTTTAGATTTATTAAAAAAATGATTGTTTTATAAACAATATTGAATTGTATAATATTAATTCTCACTGTTATAGAAATTTGTGATTTTTAAGTTTAGAGGTAGGATTGGAATGAGACTCGACAAAATGGTGGTAATTCATGAAAATAAGGTATTTACGTATTAACGCCACTGCAGCTACAGCTTTATTTAAAAACAAAGTAGTCAATCGGATTTCGGTGGAAAATGGGCCGATATAGAGTTTAACATAGATTCAAAACAGTCTCTTTATTAATTTTAATAAATGGTTATTTATATTTATTTATTTTATAAATATATAACCAAACTTAACCTACGCTCGCTTCGCTTGCTAACCTTGACTAATTAACAGGAGTGTTTTGATTATTTAAATAATAAATAATTGCAATAATTACTGAATTTATTAAATAAATACTCAAAAAATTACGGTGTTAATTAGTCAAGGTTAGCGAGTGAAGCGACCGTAGGTTAAGTTTGGTTAAATTATATTTATAAAATAAATAAATGTAAATAACCATTTATTAAAATTAATAAAGAGACTGTTCATTTTCCACCGAAATCCGATTGACTACTTTGTTTTTAAATAAAGCTGTAGCTGCAGTGGCGTTAATACATAAGTACCGAAAATAATTTTTTTTTTTTTCATACTATTAATCTTTCCCTTGATTTTTGTTTGGCTAAAAATTATTCTAATTATTTAATTTTTTTAATCATCTTATAAGCTATATACTATGGTTCATAAACATTATGTAAATACTTTTTTTTCTGCAAGGAAAGAGAATGAAGAAAATGTTAATATCATGTTTATAATGAATGCACCATAAAATATGTGTTTGCCTCTATAATATATCTTGTTAAATCTTGTCTATATAGTATATCTTGTTACATAGTTGTATGTATTGTCAGTTGTTATTTATAATTAGTTGTTCTCTGAATATTTTTTTTAATGACCTGAATAAGAGACACAACTTTCTTGAATTATTAGGTACTTCTTTGGTATGTGCTAATGTGACCTTTTCTGGTTCACTGGTTATGGTTTTCCCTTATTTTGCAGTTGTATAGGATGCTAGGTGTATGTTTGTGACTGTAACTAGTGATTAATAGTTTGAGCTAGTCACACTGTCATGTTTTTCCATTTTATTATGAAAATGCTTAAAGTGAACAGACACTTTACATAAATACAATAAAAGTTCCAGTGTCTGGTGAATCTGGTTGAGTTTGTTTTCACATATTGAAATTTTACAGTTATTAAAACATTATGTGTTGTATTTTAATAGATTCATTCTTGCAAATGTTAATATACATATGTACAGCTTATCCAAGCCAAATTGGCACAGATTGATAATCAGCATAACTGTATATCTTGCTGCCGAACGAGCAAGGGTTTATAACTGTTAACTGTTCGATTAAGGGCAGTATGTTTATGGTACTATTGTTTATTCCAATCACTAAACAAATTCACTTCTTATATTTATTAGTTGCTTATTTAATCCTGAGTTTATATATTATTGAATTAATAATCTATTTCATTTTAGATACTGAAATAGATATGTTATGAAATATTATGCTGACTAATCGGCTGTTACTGATTAATGTTTAGGCTAAATTACATTTATTTATAGTTTTATAACTGTATATAATATCCAAGCCAAACAAGCACAAGATTGATGTTTACTGTTTATGCTACGCTCTTCCCCATTTGTTCTGGGAGTGGCAAACAACTGTACGCTAACCTAGACAATGAGTCATATATAAGAAAAATTTCTTTATTCAGGTTTGTGTAAATAAAAGCTGAATGATGTGTCATTCTAAACATTCAAATTAAACATTAAATCTCTATTTATACAAATCGTTCTTGATTCATTCAGAGACTAACTTGTTTTTGTAAATGATTCCGTTCTAATTTATACTATATTTGCAGTTGCATATGATTCATATATTTTATTTTGTACTATAAATTAACATTACAACCAATAACATGAATCATATGAGTTTTGGAGGGCAGTTAGGTATGTTAAGACTCAGTTTCTGTTTAAAATTTAATCTCTTTAAATAAATTCTCACTTTTTTTGTTACTCTTATTTAATGAATTTTTCTTGTGTGGTTGGTCAGTCAAGAACCAGCCATCACAGAATCAACATGCATTAAAATTTGTCCAGTTAATTGTGTGTGTCCTAACAGTATGGTTGTTGTCAGATCATAGTGTTCTTTGAGTTTCAATTCTTGAAAGTAGTAGAAGTCTTAATTAAAACTATAAAGTAATTTATTTGTGTTGAATTAGTAAATTTTAGTCGGCTCTATTCTTATGGTAGTGAATTGATAGTGATTGAGACATTCACCACCAAGGGAAAGAAATTATACACAACGTTTTTAATTACATGACAGGAGAAGCTGCAATTGGAATGTTTGTTAGTTACACCAAAAAAGTTGTAGAACATGATGTTGCGTGTGCCACAGGAGTCTAGAAAAGAACAGTTTATCGTATTACTGGTGAAATAGGAAAAATATTCAATTCTTCTCGCAAAGAAATAAAACACAAAAAGGAAATGACAAACCCAGACAGTTTTGATCGGAATGCTACACCATGTAAAGTGTTAAAATTTTACTTAACCGAGGGCTGCTTGCCTTCTCTATGGAAACTTACTGTGAAACTAAAAAGTGATGGGGGAAAAGAGAGTAGCTTATGGACACTTTTGTTAAGCATGGACTTCAAATAGAAGAGAATCAGAGATAACAGGGCAATTCTTATTGAAAAACATGATATTCAGTACAAATGGTTTGTATATTTGAATAAGGTGAAGGACCAATCGTCTATGTCAATGAAACTTAAATTTTAAGTTCTCATTACCAACAAAAATGCTGGCGAACTTCAAATGCACACGAGTGTTTTGATGTACCAATTTCAAAACAAAGGATAATAATTATCGATGCCGGTGGTGAAATGGGATTCGTTCTCAACTACTTGACAGTATGGAAAGCCAAATCTTCCTCAGGTGATTATCATCTCAGATGAACTGTGACATGTTTTTAAAATGAATAAGAGAAAAATTAATGCCTAGTTTGCCAGTAAAGAGTGTCATTATTTCAGATAATGCTTCTTATCACAATGCTGAAGAAAGCTGAGCACCAAATTCAGCATCAACAAAAAAATCAGTGATTGAGTGGCTGCGGACTAACAACTTATCATTAGATAGATATATATATATCTATCTGCTTTGTTTTATAATTGCAGAGACCAAAATAAACCCAGCCACACAAAGTAATGTTCCTCTTCTTTTTTTGTGAAGTTGTATTAAAAATATAAGGCTAAAAGTGATAAAGTGTTGCTTAATGGCATCTTGATAAATGCTGGTTGTGGAGGCTTTTTCACAATATCTAATATGTTAGTTATCACTGCCAAACATGTTGCATAGATTAATATTACCCCATTTAAGATTAACTGTAATTTATAAATGTCAGTATTTATGTTACTTATGAATGAATTTTAATATTTATAAGCAGAAAATTTGTTTGTCTTTAGTTATTTTTGATTTTAAATGTGATACCATCTTAATTATTTTTGATTTTTTTTGTACTATTAAAAAAACATTTCTTGTCAAACAGGAATAAAAAGTAATGATATCTATAATTTTTTTTTTTTTTTTTTTTTTGTTTTATGTGTATTCTTTTTAATTATTGTTTGCATATTCTTTGTTTAATGTTTTTTTTTTATTTTTTTTATTGTGCTTTTTTAATAAAACAGTTATGATTAATTATTTATAAATTGTATTGTCTCACAGAACTTTGTATAAAAGAAACATTGTCTGACCTCTGTTATGGTAGGGAACAACTACGCTCCAAAAATGGTTGGTGAACAGCAGTTCCAGCAACTTGATTTAAGTGGAAAGTTAATCATTAAGGTAATGTCTATGAGCATTTTCGATTAAGAGTAAAGACTAATTTTTATGAAAACATTTGTTACATCCACCATGTAGGATATAGAATAATGCAAGAGTTGTTTGGAAAGTTCTCGGCCTTACACAGAGATGGGTTAACTAACCAAATCAATGATATTTGTCAAGAATTATCCTATAGATTGTGTGCTACAGAGTTTCAGAAATGTATGTTTACACTTTTTTCTTTGTGGCAATTAAGTAAAGCAAACAAGTTTTGTATTTTCTGAAAAATGGATAATATTGAAGTACAAATTGTTTCAAAGTACATTGTTTTAAAAAGGTTTAACTCTAACAACCATACAAAAAGAGTTAGACTCTAATTTAAAGGATTTAACCCCTTCATTTTTTATGGTAAAAATGTAGGCTGCTAAACATGGTTCGATGAAAGCTCAGGAAGCCTAAAAACCACTGTGATCAAAGAAATCTTCACAAAAATCCATGTGTATTAAATGATTATGAACTGAAGATATACGAGCTTAATAAACGTAAGAAAATAAATTCGTAAGATCTCAATAAACTATGCCCTCTACAATGTCTTGTATATGAAACAAACATTATGTTGAAGGTATTAAAATGTTGAAAAATAAATAAAAGATTTCTGAAAAATCTTGTTTTCTTGTCAGGCTGAGAACTTTCTGGTATAGCTTATCTGAAAAAGTTTTGTTTTTCTTATTTAACATTTAATGGAGATCACCATCTTATAGTTTGTGCACTTTAAGTTATACCAATCATAAAGAAGTTTTGTTCAGAATACAACATTTTTATAGATAAAAGCATTTAATAAAATGCGTGTATGCATTATTTTGGCTTAATTAATGATTGAAACCAAAAGCGTTTTTTTTTCAAAATGGCTACTGATTTTCAACAAACTGTGAATTAATCCCGGAAAATATGACTTTGAATCACATTCAACAATAGAAATATTGTTTTTGTCTTGTACAGAAAGAGTGGTAATCTAGCAAAAAGCTGGTTTTGGAAATAAGAACATAATAAAACAAGGTTAAAAATAAGCAAAATTAACGACTTAATTGTAATAAATGATAAGAAAAATTTAATTTTACAATACTTATTTACATAGTTTAATTTTTTTTAAATAAAAAGCTTTCAGTTTGTTGAAGTTTATGAATTTTATATCTGACAAACCTGTAAATGAGTTGTTGTATACTAATCCCCCAAGTATTTTGTTTTACGATAATGCTATCAATGTAGACTAAAAAAAGTTTCTTTGTGTATATACTGACCAAATGTTTTTCTCAAATCCTGTTATTCACATTAATTGCTAATTGTGATAATAAAAGCAAGTTGGAATGGAAATTAATTATTGTACAATCTCTGCCCAATTTTCTAAGTTTAAAACTAATGGACAGATGGGTACTCTCAATTTGATCTACTGTCTTACTAAAAGCAGTTACTTTTTTACGAATTTGAATACTAGATTGTGGATACCAGTGAGTGCTCTCTGGTGAGTGGGTTTCAATTAACCACACATCTCAGGATTGGTCGACCTGAGACTATACAAGACTACACTTCATTTAAATCTATACATATCATCCTCATTAATCCTGTGAAGTAATACCTTATGGTGGTTCTGGAGGCTAAACAGAAAAAGAAAGAAAAGTTGATCTACTATAACTATCAGATTTTTCCCATGTTACTTCTGAAACTTCAATAAATGACTTAAATTTATTCATAAATTAATTTTGATTGCATCCATTGACTAAACCTTTTATATATTTCATCAACTATAACTCTTCATTTGATAAGTAATAGGATGCTTCAAGGTCTTTTGCTCTTTCATAGTTACAAATAGTTTGTATTAGAGCTATTTTTAATCTTAATTTTGATTATTTGAATTTTTACTTTAGTATTTGTCATAAAAAAAATTATCACATCACTGAGATCTGCTTTCTTGACTATCTATCATAAAGGTTTGTAATTGACATTCCACTAATAAATTTAATTCATTCTGATTAATTCTCCCGCTGCTGAAATGAACTGTTATGCCTTGGAACAGTTTTTAAGACCCATTTGTTTAAAAAAATAAGTACTGTATATTTATGAAAAGTTTAAAAAAAATAGCAATCATCCTACTAAAGCAATGTGAGAAAACTGTTTTAGTGTTGTACCTTTGTCAGTTGTTAACTTGTAGCAGTTTTTTTTAATCTGCAAGACAATTTATAGGTACGCTGAAAGATTGATCTTCGTTTTAAGAATTAGACTTCGATATCTTATTTCAGAATTTCTCACAAGGTTGCAGGTTAAAGGTTCATATTTTTGGTAATTAGAAATTTACACTCGTGTACCATTTTGAAAATATGATGAATGTTTAAAGAAAGTTCCTTTGTGGTACCAAATAGTAGTTCTAGAGGATATAAAAAGAATGTATGATGAAGAACTAAAAATTTTAAGTTTTGTACTGATATATGTAATCAGTTCTACTGATCAAGTGTTCATTTTTCTGATCCAGTTTTTCCCTGAACAACTAGTATTACTCTCGTAAAGCAAATCTTGGATTTCTAATATATTCAATACATCAAAAAATTTATTTATTTCTATAAATCGCCATTACATGGACAGATAGGTACTCTCAAGTTGTCAGTTACTTTTATGCGAAGGCAGTTACATTTTTATATGGCTTTGGATACTAGCTTGTGCTATAATCTACATTCTAAAGCTTTAATATTCATAGATCATGATCATTTTTTATTGTAGGTTGATTCAGGACTCTCTTCATTAGTGATGACTCCAAGTATGTTTTTTAAAGAAAAATTAAATCGTAAAATCTTAAAAAAAAGAGTTTTTATTTTTAATCATTTTGTTGTGATATTTTTTAACTGATAATGAATGATATGCTTCTTTATGAAAAATTCTATAGATAAATTAATTGGTATTATTAAGATACTGGAAAGTTTGTCAAATATCACCAGACAGTTAATTTTTCTGCACTGTTTTTTTTCTTTTTTGTTTTGTCATACTGAAAAAGTATTACATAAAATTCTTTGTTGTTTTTTCAAAAGACATTTTTTTAGCCTTCGAAGGAGAGTTTATTCTATATAATTGAAAACCTATAAAATTTGTTAGATAAATATGCATATCCCTACTACTTCTAATTTCATTGTTGGCTTAGGTGAAATAATGCTTTTGTATACTTCACTGTAATTAGATGAACGATTCTAAAATATATTTTGTAAATTTTTTTTTAGGTACAGTTAGGTGATGATGTTAGAAGAATTCCAATACACAATGATGCAATCACTTATGATGAGTTAGTTTTAATGATGCAGCGTGTATTTAGGGGAAAATTATCTAGCACTGATGAAATAACTATTAAATATAAAGATGAAGGTAACTTTAAAATTTTTGTAATCAGTACCATTTGTTTTTGAAGTTGAAATATTTTATGACATTGATCAAATCATTATTTTGCCTGTATTGGACAGATTTTTAAGAAATTAAAGTATGTAATCTTTCTATCTACTACATTTGGGAATTTTTCATCTACTCCATCTTTTTTTTTCATAAATTGTTAATAGTTTTTAGTGATCATGTATAACAAAGTTTGCTTCATTGTAAAATGGCCCTTATAGGCCGCTTCAAAAAATTTTCATGAGAATTATTTTATTGCTTAAACATCACTAGTTTGTCAGCAGAGTAGTTGTGGATAATTATTTATATCAGAGTTCAAATAAATTTCATACCAAATTATAAGAGGTGACTTAAATGTAATGCACAGTCACTCATAACTGATAAATGAAAAGAGAGAGTTGAATGTAACAAATATGGCATAAAAGTGCTACAGAAATTTTTTTTTATATTGGTGGAGGGGAAGTCTCTTATCACATACCATCCACTCCATGAGATATGTTGAAGGTGTACCTGATGTCAATGAAGATGAGCACGAATGTTACTTTCTATGTTTCAATCCAGTAACTGCACTGTTGTTACTGTATTCATTATCCTAATGACAATACCTGTCATCAAGATACCTGTCCAAAAACCTTACTGGTGCAGACTTAGGCCACCATTTCCAGCCATGTTGTCAGCAAACTACATCACCAGCATCTCAAACAACTTCATGAAGTTGTTCAAAGCAGTCAACAGGCAGAAGGGTCATCAACAGGGCATCCTTTCTTCCTGATCAGCAACTGCAACACTTCTAATCCTCCGGAATATGCTCTTTGACCAGGCTGTAATTGAATGCATGTAAGACCAACCTAGAATAGGGCTGTGTCAACCACAGTCCTGATCACCTTAACCAGAAGACCATCAGACCCAGGACTTTTGCTGGTCTTCAGCCTCCAGGTAGCAGCAAGCAATTCTTCCAAGGAGAACCAAGGGGTATCATCAGTGATAATTTCCTCCATTCTGGTGTCACCACCTTCTCAGAAGACTACAGCCCTTTGCAACTACCATCAGTGTAGACCAGCAACCTCCATCCAAATTTCTTGTATCAATCTGGTATCCATGGCCCTAGATTTCTCTGTTGATCTCCCTGTTCAGCTGCCTCCACAGTCCTTCTTGGAGTCAATGAAACAAACTCACAAGCTAAAGAAACATTTATTTTTCCATGTATCGTGTTTTATAGCTATACATTTCCTCCACCCGTGAACAAGTATTCTCATTCCATCAATGAAGAATGTTGAAAGTCTTTCTTCAATACACAACCTCATTCCATCCTTCAGTTCATCGTTCGTGGTGAAATGAATATCCTTAATGGCTTTCTTTAATTGCAGAAAGAAATAAACATTACTGGGTGTAAATCTGATGAGTATGGAGGGTGTGGAATAGGTTCAGATTTCAACTTCACAAGAGCCTTAGCAGTTGCTCAGGATGTGTGTGGCTGACCATTATTGCGATGCAGAGTTATCAAATGTGGTGCACACATCTAACTGTCTTAACATATCTCTATAGATCACACATAATTTACAGTCAACCTAGCTTCCAGGTAATCGGTCACATATATGTATATGACCATAGTTGTTTGAAATAACAGATTACTGTCAAGAGTATCTTATTTTTGCAGACGGTTGTGTTTTAAATTTGTTTGATTTTGATGAATCATAGTACCAGTATTCCACTCTGCTGTTTTTCTTCTGGGTTGTAATGATGCACTCAAGTTTCATTTCCTGTCACTATGTTGAAAAGTAGGTTAACTCTCTCATCACGATAATGTTTCAGAAGCTGTTCATAATATTCCTTTTGTTGTCGTTTTTTCTTTTTTATGAGTGTACGTAGCATCCATCGTGAATAAATTTTACAGTAGCCTAGTTGTGCAGTAATGTGTCCTGCTTGAACTTTCAATATGTCTTATCTGGGTAGTGATGTGATGGTCATTTTGAATTAATCATCCATCTCCTTCCGGTGCTTCTCATCAGTCATAGAAACTGGGAAGTTCATCCCCAATATTCACTTTACCAGCTTGTGATGCACAAAAGTTTATCGCCCACCCACTTTGATCTACATTTTCATCACAGTAAATAGCTTTTAGAATGAGATGAATGTCACTAACGTTCACTTTCTCTGCTGTTAAAATTTCAATCACTGTATGTTACACTTCACTCTATAACAATGTCAATTGACAGAAAATGAGATGTCATGAGTCAGTGAGTTTTGGAATGTTAATAGTAAGGGAACGGAAATACAAGTTGGCAGCACCTATAATTTTGTACAATGTTTTGTTCTCCTGTTAAGTTCTAGTTTAAATTACATTTCAGTCTAACTATGTAGAAACCTTTTAAAGTTGGTAATTATTACCTTGGTTGCTTTACTTTGTGTTGAGAAAAAAAGTGTTTTGAATATACCATTTATATAAGCAATTGTTCTGTATGTTATCCTGATCATAATGTTAGAAATATAAAGCACTGATGCAAATTTAAAAAATGGATGCTGAATTTGCTTTAATTAAACAACATTCTTTCCTGAGTCTAAATTAAAAAAATATAACTATTAAATTATTAAGCAACACAGCATGACAGAAAAAATATCTTTGTTGGATAAAGTTTTAAACATGTTGCATTCTTCAGTTTAATTTTAATCTTTATTTTTCCCATGAATCCAGACAGTGACATAAATATTTTTGGTTTTTTTTCATTATTCATTTTGTTGGTTAACAGAGAATAAAATTATGAAGGAAGTGTAAGCAATATGATTTTTAATTAATATTTTATCATTCCTTCTTGATATATCCTAGCTTCTTTTCAATTTTCTTGTTATCTTACACCTTTTAACATCATATACATGTTTTAAGATCTTCCATCATATCCATTTTTTTTTTTGTCACCATATTTGGAAAATTTGGTAGTTCACATTTAGTTAATATACTTGTCTTTTTTTTAATTTTTCCCTTAATTTACAACATAAACTTATATCTGGACTTAACCTATCCAAGCAGAATCAGGAATACAATCTGAATCATCATTGTTAGTTTTTAGAAAATCTTTCTAAAACAGTTTCGTAAATTAAGAATAATTAATTAATTAAAAATGTGAATTTCTAATCATTTGTGATAAGAAACTCGCAAATCATAAATAGAAAGTAAATTAAAAACATAAAACATTACATTATTATTTACAAAAAAGTTGAAAAATATTTAGATAAGACAATATAACATAATTCATTATCAACTTCATCATATTATTATCTGCTTGTATAAAAACCTACCACATGTAAGGCAGATCCCTTTCACTGCATCCATATACATTGGTCCATATATACAAGTGGCCCAAGATAAACCGAACCCAAAGCAGATGAAGAATTCATGAACTGTAAGGCGGTATTATACAAGTAAACGAAAGACAAAAATCTATTTATGTGGGTTCGTCCATCTCTACAGGTACTACTGAAAATGCTGACTGCCATGGTCCAGTTGTTCCACTCGCCCTTTTGGATATTGATGATGGAGTTGCATACATTTAGTTGCAGTGCATCAAGAGTTGGTGGTTTGTTCTAGTAAACCGTACCCTTTAGGTTGCCCCACAAATAAAAATCACAACTGGATAGATCAGGTGATTGTGGAGGCTATAGATCCTTCGAGACAGTCATGTCAAGTGTGAAAATTGAGTGCACTGCTTCTGAGGAAGCATATGCTGTTGTGCTGTCCTGCTGGTAATAGACGAAACGTCGTTTGTCTTATGTCAGTTGCTCTACAAAGGGCTGAAAGATGTTGGCACTGTAACATGCTGAGTTCACTGTGTCTGTAAAGAGAATGGGTCCAATGTTTCTTGTCCCCGACACGGTGTACCAATCTTTACATCATGCAGCAGTAGCTTGAATATTCATCATGGGTTTCCTACAGACAAATATTGCGAATTAACATAGACACTGAGGTGGAACTATGTCTCATCCATCTTGAAGTTTGGATAGAGTAAACCACTTACTCTTTCCTGTAGTAGCCATGTGCAGTACTGTACACTTAATCATGGTCTGTAGGCTTAAACTCTTGTAAAGCCATGAACTTGTACGGCTTCAGGTTCAGGTCCTTTAGGATGTGCTGGCATATTGTTTGCTGGTGAATATCTTCCTTCTGTGCCTCAATCATTTTCACAGATGGGTACTGATGCTTCTTATCAAGCACAGCTCCAGTTTGCTTAAAATTTTTTATGAGCTCATGCATGGATGACTTGGCGAGTGGTTCACTGAACTCTGCATAGAATTTTTCTTACCCTCCTTTGATCGTACTACCATATTCACAGACATATTTATGTGTGTGCACTGGTGGTTGGTTTTATCTCAACTGTGTTTCCTCCACAGCTACTGGTCATGTTCCACCACTCCTGCACTTTTCCCCTCTTACCGTTTAAGGTCAATGTGTGTCACGGCTCACTGTGTGTCATTCAAAATATTATTGGTTGTTTTTATGTTAAATATACTAACAATTTTTGGTTTTTCCTCTCCCATGTTTGGTTTGGTTTATATTGGGACACCCAATATAAACATATTCATTGACTTTTATTCCCATCTAAGATCCTGATAGTTCTCATTTCCTTTTAGAACATCTATGAGTTTTAATTTCTTCAGCCTTTTTTTTTTGCACAAATTTGCTGATCATTCTAGCATTATTTGAATGCTAGAGCTTTTCTCTTCTAATTAAGCTTTCATTCTTGTTAATTCTCATTATTTGTCCATTTTCACCTAGTCTGTTCATTTAATATTCTCAAATCTCCATTCTTGCATCTCAATGCCTCTGACCTTTCTTTTTTACTTTTCATAGTATTTATGTTTGAAATCCGCACAAAAGTAGATTCCAGACATATCACTTGACAAAAGGTTTCTTCAATTCTTCATCAAAAGTTCTAGTATTATTGAGTTATATATAAAGATATAACAACTGTTTCTTTTTGTTAAATGCCTACTTTGTTGTTGATACCCCGATTTTATTTTGTTTTCACCTTTGCAATCTTTTGTTTAAATGATAACCAAGTACAGTATCTAAACTGTTTTATTTGTTCAATTTTCTCTTCCTTTGCACAAACATTCATTGGCTTATTTTCTCCTATCCTCATTACTTTTGTTTCCCTAACATTCACATTCTATCAGAATCTTTTCTAATTTTTAAATCATCTATTGAATATGCAGTGGTTCATCTCCTTAAAACATTATACAATCTGCAAACTATAGAGTTTATTCTCCTTCCTCTTTAAGTGATTCCTTTATTTTCTTTTGCTGCATTTTTAATCATATCTTCAGTGAACATATTACAAAAAGTTGGTGATAGACAAAAAAATCCTTACCTTACTTCTCTTCTTAGATCAAACCACTAAGCATGTATAACTTTCATAATCGTTTTATGATTTTGGTACAAATCTTTAATTTGTCTTCTGTTTTTCCACTTTCTACTGACTTCATAATATTTATATTAGTTTATTTCTTTTGACACAGTCAAATACTTTCTCCATATTTATATTTTTATGTAGATATGGAGAATATCCTAATATTTTATATTTAGGTATATGTTAGTAGTTTTACCATAAGTAATATTAATGGTGATACACTTACCCCTAAATATTTATGAATTTTTAAAAACAAATTTTTTTTTTTAAATTCAAATTTTGGCTACAATTAACTCTGATGGGGCTGGTAATAAAAATCTCAAATTTGAACAACTTACAGTGCTTTTGTAAATGTTTATGGTAAATAAAAAAGTTTCATGTGTATTGTACTAATACAATCGTGATAATTTCTCAAAAATCATGAAAAACCTGTTAAAAGCATTACCATTTTTACTCGCTAAATAAGTGCTCCAAGGGGGTTCTTGTCGTCTTGGCACTTTTATACTTTTTACTATAGTTGAAATAGACTTGTTTGAACCATTGAACTGCAATGTTCATGTTTTAACAGGCTCTGGAAGTAATTTCCAGCCGTCAGGAAAATTCATGTTGCAACATGCTCATTTATGCTTGTTGCAATTTTTAGCTTTGCAGTTATAGACTGGTCAGTCTGACATTAGCCAGTGACGTGTTCATATCTTTACCGAGTGTCTCAGATTTTATTCTGTGTTTGGACATGTTTATTAAATAAATAAGTTTTACTTATATTGTATTTGCAAATTTTAAAATCAGTTAAATGTTTTACATTATTTTCAAGTAATTTCACCCAAAACAATGGAAGAACAATGTTCCATAGGAATTTGTGAATGAAGAGTGTCATAAAACAGTGTATGGTACAGTGCCAAAAGAAATTATTAAAATTTGTGAAATTTAGTAATGAATACCAATGACTTATTTTTTTACATGTTAATTCAGATGTCACTACTGTTTGTAAATATCATGAAAAAAAGTTTTTGTCAAAATTCAGTCACTTGTGTGTACAGTTGTGTTGTGACCCTTTGAGAACTCATAAAAAACAGTTAAGAAAAACTTAAGATAAATAACATTAGAGCAAGCTCTTAAAGAACACATTTTCCCAAATTTAAATTTAGTTCCTGGAATGTCTCTTTGTGTTAACTATTTCAAAAGTATACTTTCTTGGCAGAATAAAGAACTATATGAATGCAAAGACCAAGAGCAATGCATTGCCCCAAATCACAATATTGAACAATTGGAAGCTGCTTGTAGCATTTTGGGTGTATCACCTCCATCAAAACTGAAAAATTTAAGCATGGCTCAAAGGCCATCAACATTAAAATTTAAAATAATAAGATATCTGAAAAATTAAAAAAGCATCTTGAAGTGTGTTTTGACTCAAAAGTTTCTGAAAATGAAAATCCAGCTCAGTCTTCTTCACATGAATATGATTGTCTTATTTTAAAACTTAAAGAAAAATGTGTTCTTGCTTTTAAAGAATATAAGGTTAAAATTATCAGTTTACTTCCCCAATCGGAACAGATCGAAATTCAATGATCTAGAGTTCAATGTGTCTGAGCGTTTGATTAGAATTACTAGAGAATTAGTTAATGAGCAATGCAGTCTATCAGAGTTAGGTAAAAGATATAAAACAGGAATTAGTGATGACATAATTATAAAAGTTGTGTTATTTTATGAAGATGACAATAGTAGCAGGCTGTGTCCTGGTAAAAAGGACTGTGTTAGCACGCATATTGATGGTGTCAAAGTGCATAAGCAAAAGCGCCTTGTTCTGATAAACTTAAATGAATTGTATGTCTCCTTTAAAAGTGAAATAAATGAGGAAAAAATTGGAGGATCAAAGTTGGAAGGTCAAAGAACTATGAAGATCATTCTGTGTCAAGTTTTGTACCACTTTCACGTAAGGAAAAAGACTATTGCTTGTGAGAATATACAGTGGTGGATAGGAGAAGTGGTAGATATTAGCCTCAAGAATGACGATGTACAAGTTCATTTTTTCCACCCAGCTGGACCATGTGCATCATTTCAAAAATCTCAATAAGACAAAGTGTGGGCACACTTTGCAGATTGGTGGGCCCACCGATCTGCAAAGTTCTGAGAAAGTTAACATCCCTTGAACTAACTACATTCCCACACAATTTCAAGAGAATTATCAGAAGAGTTATCACAGCTGTTGGCTAACCACACTAAATAATAAACTTTCATTCCTACAAAAACAGGCATGAATAATTAAAATTTTGCTATAATTTATTTTTTCTTCGATAGTGTTTACAAAAATAAACCAGTATAAAAATAAAAATGAATTCTTGAAAAAATATGTAGGCTATTCATTGAAATCTCAGTTTGGGTAAGTTTTGCAAGAATTTTTGAATCAAAATTGTATTAGGTTACTGGTATTGGTTAAGTTATCATTAAATTACAATGTATCATTAATAATTTAAAAAAAAACTATTTTAAAAATATTGAAAACATCGTCAACTTCAACAACGTAAAGGCTAACTATAAAAAAATATTTAAAAAATGTAAAATGCAAAGGAGACAAGAAAACCCCCTTGGAGTACTTATTTAGTGATTCAAAATGGTATCGCTTTTAGCAGGTTTTTCATGATTTTTGAGAGGTTATAACTTTTTTAGTAGTACAATACATAAGAAACGTTTTTATTTGGCATATACATCTACAAAAACACTGCAAGTTGTGCAAATTTGAGATTTTTATCACCACCCCATCAGAGTTATTTAAAGCCAAAATTTTAATTCTTTAAAAAAATTAGTTTTCAAAAATTCTAAAAAATTTAGGGGTAAGTATATCTCCATCAATATTATTTATGTTAAAACTTCTAACATACACCTACATATAAAAAAATAATTCAAACTCTGTATGCCATCCCTGCCTCTTGAAAAAAATTACTAAAAGTGAAATTTCACCATTTTTCATATTCAAGTTTATTGGTAATTTTCTCATTTAAAGAAGAGAGATAGGTAAATAAACTACTGGACCAGTCTTTTACCTTCAGAAAATATGATTAAATTGCTTTTTGATTCATCCTTACGGTATCAATAGTTTTTTAGTTATGATTTTTTCCATAAACCCCGTACAATTACAAAAATAGGTGTGCGCACCATAACAAAAATGGCTGCCACAGGTAAACTGCTTAAATAAAATTAAAAAATAATAATTTTAAGGT